>NW_025999942.1:8185176-8330446 GCF_001458135.2 Marmota marmota marmota | reverse complement strand
TATATATGTGTGTGTGTGTGTATATATATATATATATATATATATATATATATATATATATATATATTTTGAGGCTGGGTCTCACTAAATTGTTGAGGCTGGCTGCCAACTTTTTTTGTGTGTGTCTCAGTCCTCCAGGTTGTTGAGATTAAAGGTATGGAACACTGCACCTAGTATAAGTTAAACCTTAAAAAAAAATCCATAGAGATCAGACTGAATTGTATAAAATGAAAGCAAAATTAAAAGAAGTTGGAGATTTTTACAACTTGGTAAAGTCAAGTTAAAGTGAGGGAAAAACAAAACCTTTAAATAGAATAACTACAATAGTATCACAAATGCAAGAAGAAAGGCCTCATTGGTGTCCCTTAACACCAATATTTTTATTTGCCAGAAGGCAGTTTGAGGTGGTCAAATGCCTTCTTATTTCAGATTACTTACCTCCTCAATGATTTATGCAAGTATTTAGTGAAAATGATAAGAAAATTCATTTGATCAAGAAAATAGAAAGTTCAAACAGGGTTTCTGTTTTGTCTCTGTGTATAAGGAAAAGTAAAAGAGTATTGTATTTGGTAAATTTTATCTAATGAAATGCAATGCTGAATCTAGGAAATAAAAGTTTATGATTTTAAGGAAATACCTAGATGATTGTAAAAAAAACTAATTTCAAAAGTATGTTAAGTTCAAAGTGAGGGCTAATGTCTGTTATCAAATGTTTTGCAAGGTAGACAGCTTGAACATCCTTTATTACTGTACTACTTCAGAATGTTTGCAAATTTAAAATGGCCAACCAGCCAGAATTCTTTTACAGAATGCCACATGGGGTATACTTAAAATGCCATAATTTTAGTATGCAGTTTGATCTACTGACAAATGTATATATAGCCTTTGTTCTATTTCTTTCATTTACATATATTTCTGGTTATTTATGTAAGAAAACGTCCCAAACCTGTTACCTTAAAACAAAGAGTTACATTTTCTCCAACCCATACATATATAACTAGATTTACTTGTATTTCTGTTTAAAAACTTCTTAATATGTATAGATTACATATTCATTAACATTGAACTCACCTTGTACTGAAAGTTGATCAAGCACTCTAATGTGACTGAAAGAGGCTTATTGAACACAAATATTTTCTCCCTAAAACATATTACAGCATCCTCCCCCCACCTTTGTTTTTGTTTAGAAACAGTGACAATATTTCAGCACTGAGCTTGGGAGATATATATATGTATGTACATATGTACATACATACATACATACATACACCTGGGGTTGAACTCAGGGTCACTTGACCACTGAGCCACATTGCCAGCCCTATTTTGTATTTTATTTAGAGACAGGGTCTCACTCAGCTGTTTAGCACCTTGCTTTTGCTGAGGATGGCTTTGACTTTGAACTCACCATCCTCTTCCTCAGCCTCCTTAGCCCCTGGGATTACAAGGCATGTGCCATGGCACATGGTGGAAGTAATTTTAAATGGAAAAATAACAACAAAAAAATACATAAAAACGAGAAAAATAAAAGACTAAATAGAACAAACCTCCCAACCAATTCAAACCAAAAATGCCCAAGATGGCAGTGGCATGGTGTGTGCATAAAGTAAACTGCAGGTGTGTGAAACTGCAGATGCTTCCTCCACCTCCCTTCAAGGTCAAGATGTTCATTCTTTTCCCGATAAAGGTACTTCTCTTGTTGTGCTGGGGAGTGCCTTTTGAATGTCAAGTCTCCGGTCTACTTTCTTTTATAAAAGAATGAAGATTCTATTCTGCTTTGCTCAGTCAGTTGGCACTTGGGAACCCTCCAGAAAGAATGTGTGACAGTAGAAAAGCTAAAGAAGCAAGAAATCAGTCCCACCTTATTCCACCTAATTGGAGATGCACACGCCAGGCCACGTTTTATGCCACTCTATATGTCTACAAGAGATATGAAAGCACGGAAAGTATTGACTTAGAATCATAAATTATTTTTTCAAACTAGTCTACTAATTTGCAAATATGAAATTCATGAATAATAAGGATGAACTCTGTATGCAGGGTGCATGTATATATGTATATCTATTGCCATCTTTAAAGGATTTGTATTGTCTGCCCTGATGTTTTGTGATCTGAAGAATCTATACCTTAGTATGAATCTTTTAATTGCGTCTGACTCCCTGCTGGCTCAATTGATCAAAACAAGCCTTTGTTGTTTTGTAAAATTTTCCTTCTTTGCATTTTCTCCATTATCTTAAACTCATTATTTATAATACCCTCTCAGATGAAAATTTTTGTTCCCTTTCCATTTCTTCCACTTTACCCATTTTTTAGTTATTCTGCCCTAATTGCCAATATAATTCTTAATTTCCTGTTGTAAAATATGAATGGAAATTTTAATTTTTGCAAATATTTTTTCTGAAACTTCTGCCTTCCAAAGTGTTGTATTTTGTAACATCTTATTTCTTTTTATAGATAAGTATTCTATTTTATCTCTGTGAAGTATAAATTATAATTTTTCTGAATTCTTGTTTCCTGCAAATTTATTTTTGTTTTGTTACTTTGTTTGGGTCTCTAATTTCCGTAATTAATGTTTTTTTTCTCTACCTTAAAACTCAGATGACAGATGATGGACTGTCATTTCATATGTAAAAATGAGTCAACAAAATGTTTAAACTGGTGGACCTCACCATTGGAAAAATTGTATCCAGATTTCACCATTTTCTTGAGAAACTTCCAAAACAAAAACAAAAACAACAACCACAACAAAACAACAACCATGGCCTTTTCTCTTTCACTAAAACATTTCTCAGAAATATTTTAGGCATTTCTTTCCATGTAAATGGAATTGAGAAGGGAATAAAGGTAGACTTCAAGGGAATTGAGTGATTTTTTTTATTTAAATAGGATCTGACAAATAAAATCGACATTCACATCTTAAAATTTATTCTAATGGTCAAAATTGTATACATTTATTATATACAACATTTTATTTTGAAATATGTATACATTGTAGAAACAGCTAACTAGAGTTAATTACTATGCTTTACCCTCATTTACTTATCATTTTATTGTGTAAGCACACTTAAAAAGTCTGTCTTGGCAATATTCAAGAATGTAACACATTGTTATTACTGTATTCACTATGGTGTAGAAAAGATCTTTTGCACTTATTCCTTTTCTCTAACTGAAGTTTTTATCCTTTTACCAATATCTCCCCAGTCATCCTGCCTTCTGATCCAAGCCCCTGGTGATCATAATTCACCTCTATACTTCAATGAGTTTAACATTTTTAGATTATACATGTAAGTGAGATCATATACTGTATGTTTTTCAATGCATGGCTCATTTCCCTTAACATAATGTCCTCCAAGTTCATGCATATTGTTCCACATGATAAGATAACCTTTCTTTAAAGTTAAATAGTATGCCATCATTAAAAAATTGTGTATATTCTTTACCCATTAATTTGTTGATGGACACAGGTTGACTCCATACCTCAGCTATTGTGAATAGTACTGAAATAAACATGAAAATATAGATATATATCTTTTCAAGATACTGATTTCCTTTCTTTAGATACACACTCATTTGTAGAATGGCTGGACCATATGATAGCTTTGATATTAAATTTTTTGAGGAATTCCATACTGTTTTCCATATGATGTTTTCCATATTCCCACCAAGAGTATTCAAGAGTTCCCTTTTTCCCACATCACCAGCACTTATCTATTTCATTCTCCTAATAACCAATTTTAACATGTGTAAGTGACATCATCATGTATTTTAGTTTGCATTTTTCTGATTATTGATGTTGAACATTTTTGCATATGATTGTCACATATGTATGTCTTTTTTTGAGGAATATCTATTCTGATTTTTTCCACATATTTGAAAATATTTATTTTCTTTGCTATTGAGTTGTTTGATCTCATTTATTTTGGATACTAATCCTTATCAAATGAATAGTTTGCAAATATTTTCTCTCTTTCTATAAATGGTCTCTTTCCTCTGTGCTTAGCTGTGCAAAAGCTTTTGGGTTTGATGTAATCCCATTTCTGTGTTTTGCTTTTGTTCAGTCCTTTTGAATGCATCTCCTTTTATGATTTCTATTATTGTTTGTCTCTTCATTATTTTTTCTTACCCTAGCTGAAGGTCTGTCAATTTTCTCTACCTTTCAAAGACAACACAGCTCATAGTTGTGTTGACATTATATATTATTTTTCCTAATATTTATCAATTATTTCTACTTTGGTCTTTATTATTTCCTCGTGACTTTGGACTTAATTTTTTGTTGTTGTTAGGTTGGTTGGTTTTTAGTTCCTTGAGGTATAATAAGTTGTTTAGCTGTTATTTTTCTTAGATTCACCTTCCTCTTTTTGAGACTCATTTCACTTATCAAGATAGATATAGATTCAAAGTGAAGGATTGGAAAATTATATTTTATGTAATGGAAATCAAAGCAAGCAAGAGTACCCATTATATCAATTAAAATAGACTTCATGTAAAAAAACCCTCTAATATTATTTGAAGAAGATCATTATATAATGATTATCACCAATAGGATATAATAATTATCAATATACTGGAATACCTAAGTATATAAAACAAATATTAATAAATTCAAAGAGACAGATACAATATAATGAAATAATATTAGAGGACTTCTATGCTTGGTGTTCAGCATTAGATTATGCAGACAGAAAATAAATTTGGAAACATTTAACGTAAACTACACTTTAGACCAATTGTTTCTAACAAATATATTCTAAACATTCCATCCAAGGGCACTAGATATACATTCTTCCCAAATGCCCAGGAAACATTCTCTAAGACAGATCATTTGTTTGGTCACAAAACAAGTCCTAACCAATTTAAGATTGGAATCATATCAAGTATCTTTTCAACCATAATTGTATGAAACTGGAAATCAGTAACAAGCAGAATTTCAGAAAATTCACAAATATATGGAAGTTAAATAATATGTTCCTGACAACTAATGAGTTAATTAAAAAAATTAAAAGGATATTTGAATATATCTTGAAAGAAACAAAAATGGACACACAACATGATATAACCTTGTGGATTACATCAAAGCAGATATAAAGGGAAAATATTATCTCTTCATTAAGATCTGTAAATCTTACTGCCAATGTTGTGGAATCTTAGTAGGGGAAAATAACTAGGTCACAATTTTCTTTATAAGGTCATTACTCAGTCCTCCTTTCCCTCAGGTGTTCTTGATCTACAAAAATTCTGAGATTGTCTAATTCAGCATATTCAAGATATAAATTCAATTTTCTGCAGGATTAAGGGAGCAGAAGTTATTAAATATGGTTGCAGGCATAGTCTAGAATTACATAACATTGCTTTATTTCAAGACAAATTTCTGTTTTGTTTTGTTTTTTAAAAAATGGTGGTGATTCAATATGCCATCATATGTAACAGAATTTGATATTAAATAGGATTTTGTCTGTTTCTTCTATTGAGGACCCTGAAACTTAAGAGCTCCTGGTAAAGAAAAGCTCAGCTGTCTTCAGACACAGGCAAATATTCATTCTACTGCTCTGAAACTGATGGTTCCTGGGATCTCCTGCCAGACCAGCTGCCCTGGTCTCCTGGATCACTCTGGCACCCCAGCTTCTCTGAGCCCAGGATATCTTTGCCTCAGGAAAACAAAGTTTGAACTGAACAAAGGTTTGAAAATTCAGCTTCTTTCTTTTTTGATTCTAGCAGAGATTTGTGAATGATGTTCAGAAGGGACTCTGAGTTCTTAAATGGAAGTTTTACTCCCCGTTACATGTGATGATGTGTTGAACCACCACCACAACCCGCTATTATAAAACCAGAAACTTAACTTGAAATAAAACATTCAGTCTGATCACTTAAAAAAAATTATCTAGAAGTCCTGAGACATTCAAGGATTATACAACCATTAATTCTTTGGATTCTAAATGGACACTTCCAGTACAAATGCTTAGGCTCTGGCTTGTGCTCAACTAAATCAGATGCCATTTACTCATCTGTTTTCCATAATCACTATTTGTTGAATATTCCTTTGAACTACTGTGCTTTCAGCAGTTTGTTTTGTCCTTTGGGGTTTAAATATTTTTATTTAAGTTTGAGAAGATACCGAAAGAAACAAAGTTAACTTCTGCTTTCAATCAAAATGGATTAATAGGGACCTAATATTTTCTCACCTTAAATACCAAGAAAGGAAGGAAGGAATGAAGAAGGAAGAAAGAAAGAAAAATTACATAAGACACTGAACTTATGTTAGTGAAAGACAGTTATCTCAGAGAAATGGTGAACAATTGTCCCAGCTTATTGCTTGAGAGGGTTTCGGGTATAGGGCAGAGGGAAAATGCAGGGTTAGGAAGCACACTCTGAATTGAGAAATCTCAGAAGTCCATGGTTGCTAACACTCTGCTGAGTATAGAGAGCCAAAAGCTACACAAAGGCAAAGTCTAGAGATTTAGAGAGGTGCCCTTTCCAGTATCGTCAAACTATAAATCACACACATACACATATACACACACTCATGGGTGGGTGAGAACTACTTTAGGTTGAAAACTAGCTATGTCAAAAGATTAGGAAGGGCTAGGATTATAGCTCAGTGGTAGAGTGCTTGCCTAGTGAGGCATTGGGTTTGATTCTCAACACCACACATAAATAAATAAAATAAAGGTCTTATGAACAACTAAAACAATTTAAAAGAAGATTAAGGAAACAGTACTTTATTTTCAAAAAAGGGCTAAAAAAAGCTGATCCATATCACCTGCATTTGAAGAAAAAAATTCATAGGCCACTGAGTAGATAAAGTGTCCTATCCTAATGGTGGACATTAATTGGCTCTGGACTGAGCCCTGTTAATGCTACAGTTTTAATAAAACTTAAAAGCAAGACCTGAAAGAAACTATTTCGAGATAACGGCATCCAAGGAAAAAGTTCAAGAATTTCCCAATAACTTTAAAGTCTCAGGGATGTCACAACCTAAAATTCGTATTTGTCAGCTAATAAAATGTTACTAGGCATGCACTGAAGCAGGAAAATTTGACCTATAATGAAAAGAAAATCAATCAATTAATATTGATATTAGAATTATCAAACAGACATTGACATTAAACTGTGTGTTCCATATGTTGAAAAAGTTAAGTGCAGACATAGAATATGTATATTTTTTAAAAGAGTGAAAGAGATACACATCAAATTTCTATACATAAAAACTACAACGGGCAAGAAGAAAATTGGATTAGATAGAATAAATGGTATAAATTACAGTTTATTCAGTTTTAAAACATAGCAGTTAATTAACTCGAAGATAGCAATATCCAAAAGGAAATGGAGAAGTTTAAAAAATAAACAGAGAATCAGTAAACAGTAGAACAACTTTAAGATGCATGAAATACATTTAATTAAAGTCTCTAAAGAAGAGTAAGGGGAAAAAATAAATAAAAGAACACTTGACCACATTTTTTTTCAAAAGCCACAGATCCAGGTATCTCAAGGGACCCCAAGTATAAAAACAAACTTCACTATGGAACATTGTAATCAAATTGCTCAAAATCAGTGATAAAGAGGAGAAGGAAAAATACATTATGAATAGAGGAATAATGGCAAAGGTGTCATCATTTTTGCTGGAAATAGTACAAGTAGAAAAAAAGTAACAGGCTTAAAGCAAGTAAAGAAAAAAAATCAACCCAGAATTGTATGTATAGGAATTATCTCTTCCAAATATGAAGGCACACAAAAGTTGAAAGAGTCTATCACCAGGAGACTCACAGAAGATGAACTTTAACAGGAAGTCCTTCTTCCAGAAGTAAAATACCAATGGAAATATGTATCTACACAAAGAAATGAAGAGTATAGAAAATGATAACTACATACTTAAATTTATCTCTTGTATTTCTTATAAGCTATTTTCAAAATAACAATGAAACACCCCTATATTTATTACAATGGGTAACATTTTTAGACAATATTAAGTGCTGGAAAGGATGTGGTGCAATTTGAACTTGCATACACAGAGACACTTTGCAAAATAGTTGTTTTCAATTTCTTCTAAAGCTAATAATGTACCTACTAATTATCTAGCAATAGCTAAGGATTTATCTAAAGGAAGACAAACTTATATTAACCCCAGAACCTATATACAAATATTTTAATAGCTTCATTCAAAATAATCAAAACTAAATACAACATACAAGTCTATTGTTTAGTGAATGAATGAACTGTAATACTACTCAGCAGTTGAAGGGGAAAAAAGAAACTGACATTCTAAAAATCATGGATTAATCACAAATGCGTTATGCAAAATGAAAGCGATCACACTGAGAAGGTGATATATTGTATGATACCATTCATATATTTTGGAAAAGCAATATTATAGGAATAGAAAACAGATCAGTAGTTGGGAGGAGAAATTGACTCAAAGTTATACAGCAGAAGGTCATTTTGGTGACTAATGTAACTATTTAGTATCTTTATGGTAGTGATTGTTATATAGCTGCATTTATTTTTTTCAGTATTATTTAGATATAAATAACTATTTTTAGAATTCATAAACTCCAAATTTTGTATGTATATTTTTATTAGTACATTATAATTATACAAAATATTGTAGTCATTTTCACATAATCATAAAGCATGGAATATAATTTATATCATTTAACTCCCCAGTACTTCTCTTTTCCCTTCCTTCTTCCCTTCCCCTGTTCTCCTTCCTCTAGGGATCTTCCTTCTATTTATTTATAGATTTTTAATTGCTTTTTAGATATACACAAAGGTGAAATTCACTGTGGAATATTCAGGTATGTACCTAGCATAATCAATTTAATTTCTTTCTTATCTCTTTCCTTCCCATCATTCCTCTTCCATAGCTCCACTGATCTCCCTTTGATTTTCATGGGATCACCCCCACTTCTTCCCTTATTTTGGTCTAGCTTATGCATATGAGAGAAAACATATTTTAAGTGTGAGTGAAAATCCAAGTAAAATATTTTTAGCCAAAAATTAATACTGTATGGTTTTGTCAGTTAATTTATTTAATATTTATTTTCACCTGGAAAGGCCCTTGTAACTGTACACAAAGTATAAAGTAATGAAAGAGAAATGGCATAGCAAGATAACTAAGAGACTATTACTTTGTTCAAGGTAGGAGCAATTAAATGCTACATGTTAAAAATCTGAATGTCTTCCACATAATTTTAGTAGAAAGAAAAAGGACAAACCTAAGTAACAGATTGTTTTCAAAAAAGCTATTGGATATATGGTAGGAAATAAAATGAATACAAATGATTAAAAATGTTGTTCTTCTAAACACACACACACACACACAAATAAAAGAAGACCTAAGTGAAAAATCTCTGATATGAGTTATTTTAACACCAATGATGTCTCTAAGATAAAATGGAAAGAAAATACACTTTTTGGCATGGTGTACATTACAAAAGTTTGTTATGCTTTTTTTCCACAAATATATCACATTCTAGTATCCTAGGAAATCACTAGGTAAGATATCCTAGGATACAAAATTGACCTTCGCATAGTTAGAAGAGATGGATCCTAAAGCCCAATTTGTTAACAGGAGTGGCAGGATACTTCAAGAAGGCATTTGATGAAAATTTGGATGGATTCAGAAGACTAAACAAAATGAGACAAGATTTTTTTTAATTTATTCATCTTCATAGATTTTGTACAACTGTGAGAATCACTGTGGTGGAGAATTAATTGAGGGTTGCATGTATGATAATATTACAATTAGGATAGTCATCAAATATCCACCAAAATATAAAATTTAATTTATTTTAATTTTCTTCAACTATGTATGAACTCTATTAGGACAAAGGCCTCATATTAGCCCCACTGTGATGAGGAGGCATTATATTTAATTGTTATTGAATAACTGTTCTGAAGAGCAAAAGGCTTTAAAAATCATGTTCTCACTCTCCCCTTAGTTATAACAATAAATATAATAAAATGAAAACTTACTATAAGGTGAAATGGAGAATGGCTCACTAAATAACTGTTATTTTGTTTTTCAAGTTACTTTTGATTGACCTAGAATTGATTATTATTTCCTTAACTCCACCTGTACTACTTTATTGTCTTTGCATAGTAACTCATTTCCCTCTTTTTGATATTAAAAATGTTACATGATCTCTTCAAAAGGAGTAATGAATATAGTATGTCTGGCGTAACTTTTGTTTTCTCTTGAAGCACAGAATTTAGAAAACATAACCATCTGCAAATTCTGAACCTATGAATGGAGGCAGTATAAACCACAGCACAGGAGAAATAAAGCAAATTCAAAGTGGTAATATAAATTCACTTGCCTCTTAGAAAGTGGGAACACAGAAAAAAATAAAGACAACATTTTATTATGTGAGTTTCAGTTACAACACATTTGTTTTGGTAAGGAAGTCCCCAAACAACATGTAAATGGAGGTTAGAATGGATGCTAGAAAAAAAATACATGTGAAAAAATACATACATACATGTGTGTTTGTGTCAGTGAAATACTTTGAAAATTATGCCCTTATCTTAACAGATGGAAAAGCAATGAACTGATTTGCCCAAAAAGAGACAGATTATCTGTGAAAAAATGAGATAAAACCCAGTTACACAGTACCCTATTGTGTTCAAAATCAGGTACTTTATATTGTCATGAATAAGGAGAATGGGCCTTGGAGCCAGATGGCTTGGTTTTAATTCCAATTTGACCACCTTCGAATTCTGAGGACATTAACCTCCCTGTCTCTCAGTGCTCTCATCCATAAAATGGGATGAAATTTGTTCCTGCCTCATATTTGTTTTTCGGGATTAACCAGAGTTAATAACAGTTGTAAAGCAGTTAAAATAAGACCTAGCATACAATCAGTATTCAGTATACCATAACCATTTATTATACTAATTTCTGCAAAAGTGGTGCATGTGTTCTGACTGTTGTCATTGGAGGTCAAGTCACAGTTATAACTTCATCAGACATATTACCATCTAGCCTGTATATAAGTGAAATTTTTCCCTGTACCAGAAAAACAGATATACGCAACTAAGATGTTTCTACATGGTACAAATAGAGAACTCTATATTTTTTATACCAGTAATAGAATTGATACTATATACAGAAAGATGCTGTCCATTTGAGCCACAAATTCTATTTTTAAATTAGTTTTCATAATTTTGGTAATTCTTCAAAGTATTTACAAAGTACATTTCTCTTTTACTTCTTTTTGGTGTTTTCCACAAAGTAAATGAGGCAAACTAAAGTTTCCAATGGCAACATTGCTCCTTTACCACACAACCATGATCTTAGGGCTAGTTGTAAAAGCTTTATAAGCTGACTAATAGAGGGGAGAAGAGAAATTGAAAGGGTAAGAATGAGAGCATTCTGCATTCATTTCACACTGTGATTCCAAAGAAAGAATAGAACCACGAGAATCTCCCACCCCTGCCCTGTCAAACTAGGGGTCAAACAGTTATGCCAATCACATTCATTGTGTTCTACAAAGCCAGGTTTTGTCTGTGTTCACAAATGTAGACTTCCCTTATGCTAATTATCTCATAGAATCTAGCTCCATTATTTTATTTTCCTGACAATTTCATTGTGGTCAGTAGCACTTGGGTTACGGAAAAATGAAACCAATCCATTATAGACCAAATATCAGAAATTTTCTATTATATTTACTGAATCTTAGCTCCTTGTTGTTTGTTCAAATGGTTGCTGATTTGACAGCTCAACTATGAAACTATTGGAAGGTGTTTCAGATATAAAGTAATAATATAATAGTCAGTTGCTAAGATAGTTTCTTCTGCTACATGTTGTAGAATCTTGCATTGTCCCTTAAAATAATATGCATCATTTAAAAAGTGTTTAGAATTTGGTAGAACAAATTAGTTAACACACATAGTACAGATAGATGAGTGAAAAATTTTATGTAGTTCAGTGTGTAAGCAAGCCATGGTACTGCTAGGAAAATTGATTTTCAAACCTGAAAGTGATCTTGTTGAAAAGGCCTGAAAGGAATACATAAATACAGAGCCTTCGTGTAACCTGATAGTACTAAAAAGAAAACTGGTGGTAGTAAACTTTATGTTTTGTTTTCTTGGATAAAAATGATATGTGCAATTAAAAAAAATCTTTGACTCTGTTAAATCAGCAGCAGAATTAAGTAATTACTGAAATTATTATAGTATTGACATTTTCAATTAATTTAAGCTCTCTTATTTATGATCCCTCCTTTCTTTTACCAACAGAACAAAACTTATTCAGAGAATTAACACAATTTAGTGACATTCTAATGGTTTTATTCAGGGAGAGCTGAGGACTCAACTTTTAGTAAACTATATATAAATTTCTCATAGTTTCATGATCTTCCTTTGTTTCTTGGCAATAAAATGTCAGCTTTTTAAAAATAGTGTATTACTAATTTCTCATGAATATTAGGGGGTAATTCTTTCTCTTATACTGTCCTCAATTCTTCTCCATTTTAAAATTAAGTATCACTCATCCAAGAGTTTCATATGCAAACTTTTTTTTTGCCTTTGAGGTGAAAAGGGCATTGTCAGTGGTATGCAGAAATGCATCTTCAATAGGGTCCATGCTCACAAGAGAAGCTCAAATGACTCTGGCTTGTCTTGACTGGGGTCAGCACAACATCTGCTTTCCCATGTAATCCTGCATCTGATTCCCTTGGCTTTGAGGATCATAGTAAATAGAGTATGAAAAAGAGTGGGCGGAATAATTTGACATTGGTTTTATTTGGACAGAATTCATTAAGGATTTAAAAATATTTGGAACTTTAAAGCAACCAATAATATGTGATGATTCTAAAATGGTGTAATTTTTATATACACAAAAAGTAAAAAAGTATATCAACACAAATTATAAACACACACACATACACACAAAAGAATAAACATAGTGCTAGATTTTCTGTAATGAAAATTCAGAATATTTACATATAGTTGCTCAAAATTTGACAGACTTAATGGCTGAGCACAAGGAAAGGCAAATAGCAAAATATCCAAATATCCAACTGTTGGATTACTGGAAAAGGAATTATTTTTGCAAAATATCAGCAATAAACCTGGGATTAATTATTCTGTGTAGTAGCATGCATGTTAATCACAATTCCTTGACACAGATAATATAGAAATTTAAAATACAGTTTGTCAAAGTCAGCTTCTATAAATCCTGAATCCTGTGGACATATCCTTGGAGGTTTGTTTATTTTTAATAATACTTTTTAAAAGTTTGATATTTTATAATATCAAAAATTGTGATAAAGGGAGATCCAAGATGGTGGGCCAGAGAAAGGCAGCACTCTGTGTCTCTCAGCTACCTGGGATTCAAGTAGTGAGAATACATATTGCTTCTCTGCCAGCGATATTCCTGCTCCCATGCAGGATTCATGCCTACGTGCCAGTCCAGGGCTCCAGAGGTCAGTGTCATATTAAGTCTCCCAAATACTCACCCATGCAGGACTACCAGGTACCCAAGTGGAACAATCAACACCTGCACAAAACTTTCAGCCACCTACCTGAGCAGAACCAACGACACCACTCCCATGCAGGACACGGGCAGCTTCCACATGCAGGAATTCTGGCTACCACTCTTGTGTGGACCCCTATCTAATAATATGGGACTCCCTGGTCACAGCCATCTTGGGTATCTGCAGCAGTGGAGATAGTCCCCTCTGCACAGTAACCTGCCTGCATATGGGAACTTCACACAAGCTGGCTAGCCAGGTACTCAATTTCTAACTCTCCCCTCTCCCCAGCAGCTGCTAAATTGGCACAGTGACATCCTGGTTACCTTCACCATCTTGAGGGTGGACATACCAGCTAACTACAGAGGACCCCACTTATTAGAGGAAAAGGGAAGCAGAAAAGATACTGATTTCCAACCAATACATTCCCTGTGAATTCCTTCAAGACTTTTTTTCCCCTCTCCCTCTCCATTTTCCTGAAACCAAGTTTTTTTGCATGAATTACAATTCTGAAGACTGGGACATTTGAATAGTATATTACAATTGTGTTGTATATTCTTTTCACTTTTATTTTTTTTCCTTTTATTCCCACCAATTTCGATTCTTTTAACATTTAAAAAATTTTCTTAATATATATGTCTGTTTGTTTTATGTATTCTACTGCCCACCCAAAAGTACTTGTCTACCCCAAATTACTTCCTCTCTCTTCTCCTAAAACTAACCTTCTTCTTTAGATTTCTTTTTCATACCTCCTAAGACATAACAACTCTATATCCTCATTTTCTACCTCCTCAACATATCATCCTACTCCTCACTCCTGTTTCTTTGTCCATCATCAGAAACTGTAAACCCTTTTACAAACCTACTGAATATATTGTAGATAATAAATTAATTCACCATTTGTGTACATTGTGACCAACTATAAACATCTATTAGAAAACGTTTTAGGGGGTATATTGTTTATATTGGGATCTGATAACATTGTCCTTCACCTCTAAGGAGAGATATTGGATCCCTACAGAGGCACTATAAGCCTATAGGATAAAAATGGCAATGCCTAGGATCCACAGTGCTAGAAGAGAAGACACATAAGCAATATGAAAAGACAAGGGAAGAAAGTGCCCCAAACAAATATACCCCATTATTACAATCCATGGCCAGCATAGCATAAGAAATTACAGAGAAGGAGTTCAGAATGTACATAATTAAAATGTTCTACGAAATAAAGGATGATATTAGAGAGCCTATACAGGCAGCAAAAGATCATTTTGACAAAGAGTTACGTATATAAATACAGGAAGCAAAAAAATACTTCAATAGGGAGATAGAGGTTGAAAATAAAAGCAGAAATCCTTGAAATTAATAAGCAATAAACCAAATTAAAAGTTCAATTGAAAGCATCAACAACAGATTAGACCACTTGGAAGATAGGACCTCAGAAAATAAAAGACAAAATATATAATCTTAAAAAGAATGTAGATCACACAGTGAAGATGGTAAGAAACCATGGCAGAACATTCAAGAAATATGGAATAGTTATTGGAATAGAGGAAGGAATAGATTTCCAAACCAAAGGAATGAGCAATATATTCAATGAAATAATACCAGAAAATTTTCTAAATATGAATAATGAATTGTAAAACCAAATTCAAGAGGCTTACAGAATGCCAAATATACAAAATCAAAACAGATCTACACCAAGGCACATTATATTGAAAATGTGTAACATACAGAACATACAGAATAGTAAAGAATATTAAAAGCCACAAGAGAAAGGAATCAGATTTCATATAGGGGGAAAACAATTAGATTATATGCAGATTTTTCAACTCAGAACCTGAAAGCTAGAAGATCCTGGAACAACATATTCAAGCTCTCAAAGAAAATGGATGCCAACCAAGAATCTTACATCCAGCAAAATTAATCTTTAGATGTGATGATGTAATAAAAACCTTCCATGATGAACAAAATTAAAAGAATTTACAACTGGGAAGCCTGCATTACAGAGCATCTTTGGCCAAATATTTCATGAAGATGAATTGAAAAACAACAATGAAAATCAGCAAAGGAAGGTATTACACTAGAGGAAAAACTAATCAAAGGGAAACCAAATCAAGTTAAATAACAAAAATTAACAAGTATGGGTGGGAATATAGATCATGTCTCAATAATAACTCTGAATGTTAGTGGCCTAAACTCACTAATCAAAAGACAGACTGGAAGATTTGATTTAAAAAAAAGACCCAACAATACACTGCCTCCAAGAGACTCATCTCACAGGAAAAGACATCCACAGACTGAAGGTGAAAGTTTGGGAAAAATCATACCACTCACATGGAGTGTGAAAGCAAGAAGGGATTTCCATCTTCATTTCAAAAAAAGTAGACTTCAAGCCAAAGTTAATCAAAAGGGATAAAGAAGAACATTTCATACTGCTTAAGGGAACCATCAACAAGACATAACAATAATAAATGTATATGCCACAAACAATGGAGCATCTATAATCATCAAACAAACTCTTCTAAGGTTCAAGGGTCAAATAGACCACAATGCAATAATTCTGGGTAACTTTAACACACCTCTTTCACCACTGGATAGATCTTCCAAACAAAAGCTAAACAAAGTGTAGAACTCAATAATACAATCAATAATTTAGACTTAACTGACATATATAGAATATTTCATCCTTCAATGAACAAATACACTTTCTTCTCAGCAGCACATGGATTCTTCTCTAAAATAGACCATATATGATGCCAAAAAGCAACTCTTAGCAAATATAAAAAAGTAGAGATACTACCCTGCATTCTATTAGATCACAATAGAATGAAATTAGAATCAATGATAGAATAAAAAATAGAAGCTACTCCAACACCTGGAGACTAAATAATATGCTACTGAATGAACAATGGGTTACAAAAGACATCAAAAAGGAGATTAAAAATTTCTTAGAGGTGAATGAGAACACAGATACAATGTATTAAAATCTGGGATACTATGAAGGCTGCACTAAGAGGAAAATTCATTGCATGGAGTTCATTTCTAAAAAGAAGAAAAAGTCAAAAAATAAATGTATTAATATTACATCTCAAAGTCCTAGATAAAGATGAACAAATCAACAGCAAAATCAGGAGAAGACAGAAAATAATTAAAATCAGAGCAGAAATCAATGAAACTGAAACAAAAGTAATGACTAAAATAGTTGACAAAAGAAAAAGTTGGTTCTTTGAAAAAATAAATAAAATTGATAAACCCTTAGCCATGCTAATGAAAAGAAGCAGAGACAAACTCAGATTATTAATATATGTGATGAAAAAAAGAAATATCACAACAGATACTACAGAAATACATAAGATAATTAGAAATTATGTTAAAAATTGTATTCCAATAAAATAGAAAATATCAAAGGTATTGACAAATTTCTAGACTCATATGATTTGCCCAAATTGAATCAGGATGATATACACAATTTAAACAGATCAATTTCAAGTGATGAAATAGAAGAGACCATCAGAAGCCACCAACCAACAAAAGCCAAGAACCAGATGGATACACAGCCAAGTTCTACAAGGCATTTAAAGGCGAATGAATAACAACACTCTTCAATTTATTTCAGGAATTAGAAAAAGAGGGAATACTTCCAAACACATTCTGTGAGACCAATATCACCCTGTTTCCAAAAACTAGGCAAAGACACATGAAAGAAAGAAAACTTAAGACCAATATCTCTAGTAAACATAAACACAAAAATTCTCAATAAAATTCTGGCAAATTGAATATAAAAACATATAAAAAGATAGTGCAAGTGGGGTTCATCCCAGGGATGCAAGGTTGGTTTAATATATGGAAATCAATAAATGTAATTGATCACATCAATAGACTTAAAGATAACAATCATATGATCATCTCAATAGATGCAGAAAAAGCATTTGACAAAATATAGCACCCCTTCATGTTAAAAACACTAGAAAAACTAGGTATAACAGGAACATATCTCAATATTGTAAATGCTATCCATGTTAAGCTCAAGGCCAACATCATTCTAAATGGAGGAAAATTGAAAGCATTCCCATTAAAAACTGGAACAAGACAGGGATGCCATCTTTCACCACTTCTATTTAACATATTTCTTGAAACACTGGCCAGAACAATTAGACAGACAAAAGAAATTAAATGGATACAAAGAGGTACAAAAGAACTCAAATTAGCACTATTTGCTGATGATATGATTCTATACATAGAATACCCAGAAAATTCTACCAGAAAACTTCTAGAACTAGCAAAGTAGCAGGATACAAAATCAACATCCATAAATCAAAGTGATTTCTATATATCAGTGACAAATCCTCTGAAAGGAAAACTACCCCATTTACAATAGCCTCAAAAATAAATGAAATTCTTGGGAATCAATCTAACAAAAGAGGTGAAAGACCTCTACAATGAAAACTACAGAACACTAAAGAAAGAAATTAAAGAAGACCTTAGTAGATGGAAATATTTCCCTTGGTCTTGGATAGGCAAAACTAATATTATAAAATTGAGCATACCTCAAAAAGCATTATACAGATTTAATGCAATTCCAATCAAAATTCCAATGACATTCCTCATAGAAATGAAAAAGCAAGCAGAAAATTCATCTGGAAAAATTACAGACTCAGAATAGCTAAAGCAATCCTTAGCAAGAAGAGTGAAGCAGGAGGCACCATTATACCAGACCTTAAACTATATGGTATTGGCACCAAAATAGACTGGTAGACCAATGGTAAGAATAGAAGACACAGAGACTAACCCATGTTATTACAGTTATCTTATATTAGACAAAGGCACCAAAAACATACATTGTAGAAAAGATAGCCTCTTCAACAAGTAGTGCTGGGAAAACTGGAAATCCATATGCAACAAAGTTAAATTAAACTCCTATCTCTCACTTTGCATAAAACTCAACACAATGTAGATCAAGGACCTAGGAATTAAACCAGAGACCCTGAGTCTAACAGAAGAAAAAGTAGGACCAAATCTCCATCATATCAGATCAGACCCCTACTTCCTTAATAAGACTCCTATAGTAAAAGAATAAAAATCAAGAATTAATAAATGGGATGGATTCAAACTAAAAAGCTTCTTCTCAGCAAAATAAACAATCAGTGATGTGAATAGAGCCTACATCTTGGGAGCAAATTTTTACCATTTGCACATCAGATAGACCATTAATCTCTAGGATATAAAGAAGTAAAAAAGCTGAACAATAAAAAGACAAATAACCCCATAAATAAATGGGTCATGGAACTGAGCAGACACTTCTCATAAGGTGATATATAATCAATCAAAAAATATATGAAAAAAATGTTCAATATCTCTAGCAATTAGAGAAATGCAAATCAAAACTACTCTAAGATTTTATCTCACTTCAGTCAGAATGGCAGCTTTTAAGAATAAAAACAACAATAAGTGTTGGCAAAGATGTGGGGAAAAAGCCACACTCACACACTGCTGGTGAAACTGCAAAATGGTGCAACCAATATGGACAGCAGTTTAGAGATTCCTTGGAAAACTGGGAATGGAATCACCTTTCGACCCAGCTATCCCTCTCCTCGGTCTATACACAAAGGATTTTTAAAAAGCATACTCCAGGGAAACAGTCACATCATTTTTTTTTTGCAGCACAGTTCGCAGTAGCTAAACTGAGAAATCAACCTAGATGCCCTTCAGGAAATGAATGGATAAAGAAAATGTGGTATATCTACACAATGGGATATTACTCAGTATTAAAAGAGAATAAAATCATGGCATTTTCAGGTAAATGGATGGAGTTGGAGAATATAATGCTAAGTGAAGTTAGCCAATCCCCCCAAAACAAATGCCAAATGTTTTTTATGATATAAGTAGGCTGATTCATAGTGGGATTGGGAGGGGGAGCATGGGAAGATTAGATAAACTTTAGATAGGGCAAAGGGGAGGAAAATGAGGGGACAAGGCAAGGGGTGTAAAGAAGACGGTGGATTGAGATGGATATCATTACCCTAAGTATATGTATGAAGACATGAATGGTGTGAATATACTTTGTATACAACCAGAGATATGAAAAAATGTGCTCTATATGTGTAATATGAATTACAATGCATTCTGCTGTCATATATTACAAATTAGAATAAGAAAATTAAAAAAACAATGGTGATAAATACTATTAAGAGAAGCCTGAGTGTGGTGGCTCTTGCTTATAATCCCAACAACTTCAGCGGCTGAGAAGGGAGTATCACAAGTTTGAGGATAGCCTTAGCAACTTAGCAAGGCCAAAAGCAATTTAGCAAGACCCTGTCATAAAATAAAAAATAAAAAGTGTGGGATGTGATTCAGTGGCTTTTGGGAACTGAGTAAGAAGAACGCTTTCAAGTATTGAACATATATTAACTCTTCTAAAACTCTCATAAATCCATGAGATAACTATAATCTTTATCTCATTTATGTAGATGAGGAGACCAATGTATAGAAAGTATTTGTTTCGTTTTACATCTAATGTTATTCGCCAATACAAAAAGCCAGAACATTATTTAAAATGATTTCATGTGTATTTTGAGTTATCTGGCTCAAGAAATGCCTTAAACTATTACAACAAAATGTATACTTCTAGGTTTGCATTTTAGTTCAGACTAGAATTGATGTTACATCCTTTTATTAGAATTATCTGACATTAATCAAAAAGAACTTAGGAAGACTTAATGTATGATGATTATATAAATTACACATTTTTGTCATATGATTGCCATTTAAATTCATAACAGTCTAGATTTCAATGGGTGTTTGACAATGGGAGACTACTGGCAAATGCATGTCCCACAAAATAGTGGTATAGTCAA
Source organism: Marmota marmota marmota (assembly GCF_001458135.2). Lineage (NCBI taxonomy): Eukaryota > Metazoa > Chordata > Mammalia > Rodentia > Sciuridae > Marmota > Marmota marmota. Next base: position 8,310,126 of record NW_025999942.1, on the reverse strand, counting down.
GTCAAATATAAGAGTTGACTAGTGTAGTCATGATCCTTTTCATTCATTCTGAAAGCAACATTATCAATGATAATATATAATTTATTGTTTTGGAGGTTTGCTTCATTTAATATATATATATATATTTATTTGGTTCATGTGGTTATAAGTAAAATATATTTCTACTTTATTTCATATTACATAACAATAATAAAATAATTCAAAATAATAATTGGATCTGATAAAATTGTTTCTGTTTTAAAATACTATTCAAATTTGGGAAACATTGGCCTAAACTGCCTCATTTGATATTAAAATTTCTTAAAATAATTATACATTTAATATCATTATCTGATGGCCATATACATAGATAAGAAGTACCCAGGTATAAAGGAATGGTTTTTAAAGAGTATTTGTAGAGTATGATTGGATTTCATTACTCCATCTAATACCTTCTAGTGGTATGACCTTAGGAAAGTTACCTAAACTTTATGACTTTAACTCATCTTCATTACAGGTCTAACACTTACCTTATAAGGTTGTTTATGATGATGATTCACTTAGATAATGTGTGTGATGATGTAACATGCCTTAAAACAGTGTCCCACCAAAGGTTCATAATAAATATTTTCCAAATCAATTTCCTTCTTCTTTCTTATTTTGATATTCATCTTCTGGGAAGCATAAACAATAAATTTCACTTTTGCTTTACTCACAAAATCTAGCACAGAAAAATTCCTTTAGGTAAAATAAACCACCTTCCATTACAAGGATTCAGATCTTCTCTGTGTGCATTGTCTTGCAGGGTCTCCCATCAAGGGTAGCAGTCACATATTGAAGTCTCTTGATGTGTTAGGGCTGTCCCAAGTAAATGAACCTATTGTTTACGTATCTGGAGAGAGAAGAAAAAATAGAAAGAGAGTGTTCAGTCTGTAGTCCATGCTGCAGAGCTGAGAACAAATGGTGGTGTCCTAGTCCAAATGCTGCTAGGCTTGAAACTCCCCAAAAGCCCATGTTTCAACCAAGTCCCAAAGTAGGAAATAATGTCCCTGCTCACACCAATCAGACACAAATTATTACTTGAAGGAGAATTAGTACTTTGTTCCATTAAGAACTTCACCTGAATGAGACATACTCATAGAAGTGAGAGAAGCTGCAATCTATCAATTTAAATGCTAAATTCACCAGCAGACACATCCAGAATAATGTTTGATCAAATATCAAAAAAGTGATACAAAAATCAACTGTCATAATGTGGTATCAGTCTTGAGCCTTGAGAGATGTTGTCAATCTTTGTAATCAAATTGTCTGGCTCAGTCCAGAGGAACAAGTGTCTCTTCATTCATCAGAAACTAAAAATTTACCTCAAACTATAACCTCCCCACTTCTAAATAGGCCTGGGGGTCTCTACCACATAGTCAAGTGTCAAGTTGAATCCTTGTACAATCTTAGTTGTTTATCACATCTGACATTTTCTTATTCTTGGCCAAAGATGTGAGATCCTCTTGCTTTTCATTTGTCCCAAGTTTTACCTTCATTGTTCCATTTCTAATTTTCTCATCAGCTTTGTACTAATTTTTCCATGATATTTCATCAATTTTTACCTGTTTTTTTCTCTATCTCTCTGACCATACCTTTTAAAAGGTTCAACTTATTTGGTCCAAGTGATTAAAGAGAATAAGTTCTGTCTTGAGTTTCTTATTATCTCACAACTTCTTCAGTTTCTCTGATTGATCTCACTCACTGTCATGGTTTTCTTCAATAATCAGTATCCTCAAGTTTCTCAGACTTGTGTCTTCAGCAATAATTGTGTGATTCACAAATTTCTTAAAATATTATCTTCAACTTGATATCTTGTGACAATCTGAAGCCAGTGAACTGAACTATTCATCTTCATGTGCTTTACCAACAAACTGTGTCTTATGTTTTCTAGCTCAATGATTTGTACTATTATTTTCTCTGTTGCTGCTGTCTTTATGGATAGGAAGCCTGTCAGAGTCCTCACTCTCTCACCTCATGTGTCTAATAAGTCACTGAGACCTCCAGACTATATCTTCCATTCATCTACTGGGGAGAGCATCCCTATATCTCTTCCCTTGCAGGGTCTCCCAGTCCAACTTCATCTCTTAGTGAGTAACAACCACCTCCTAACTAAGGGTCTTCCTATCTTTTGTTTCTTTTAAAGCCTTGCTTAGAAGGCAGCTCGCTTGGAAGGCCACAATATAATATACCTGCTTAAAATTCTAGAAAGCCTTCCATTATCTTTGTGACACAGGGCAAAATCACTATAAAGCCCTGTATTATTCAATCCTTGCTTATATCTAGAAGTCTCTATGAATAATGATTCAAAAGATTTTTCTTTATTTATCTTACATTCAGAAATTTTGGACCCATTATCAATTCATGATTTGTACACTTTCTTTTTCCTACTTTGCAGAGCATGGCCTCATTAACTCACACTGATTATTATTTTCCTTATGTTTTTGTTTTATATTCACCAACAAAAATCTCCAACATAATGGTGAATAGAAGCAGTGATAGCATTGTTATACTTTGCTGATTTAAATAGGAAGTTTTAAGATATCTCTTTGATAGGATGTTTGTTAAAATTTGCCAAAGACATAAATAGATTTTTTTTTATCAAGCTAAGCAAGCTCTTAACTTCTTAGCTGAGAGATCTAGTCTACCCTTTTATTTCTGAATGCTTGTTTAGAGTCATAACATGAAATTTATTCTATCACAATATAATTTCAAATAATATTATGTTAATTTACATATGATTCTAAAACAGTATAACAAGTCCTGTTTTTCTCAGCTCTTTGATTCATTTGTATTAATGCACTTTGGTTTCAGGTATGACTCTCTCAGGTGGAAATAAATGGAGATAGTTACTTAGTGATTTCAGGCCTCCCAAAGAGGAGCTGCTCAGAGCCCAGAGATGTCCCTGGATATCCTAGACTAATGGTCACACTCAAGATATCTTTAATAGTTGTTGCTACAATGCTGCTTTGGAGGTAAAGTTTATGTAGCTTTGTAAATAGAGTAAAGTGTGTTACTTTACTACATTTTCATCTATCGCAAAATCATGACAGATTTTTGAACCATAAGAGAGGGCTATGAAGTGAATGAAATCATGTTCTAAGGCAAAGTTCTGGAATAGACCCTCTGGGTGGTTAGGAAAATACACCGCAGCTCTCCCTTCCTGTAGCATTCAACAGTGAACAAATTCATCTGTTGGACTGTGGTATACCACAGGAACAGAGATAGATTTATATAGACAAAAAAATGTTGAAATAAATAAAAATGTTAAGAAACCAGTAAAAACAAAGTAATACAAGACTTGAATCTTCTCTTCTTGAGGAGATGTAAATGCTAACACAAATTCAATAAATTACCCTCCTTCAGAACAAAGAAAAAATGAATAACTATATCTGAGAGTAACCTATCTTAAGATTTTCCCAGTGTAATTCAAATCTAAGGGGAATTCTTAGGAAACATTGGTTAGCCAAATTTGGTCAGTAACCCAGATGGCACAAATAAATGTCCTCTGAATGTAAGTTTTAGTGAAAGTCTACACTGAAGAAAAAGGGAAACTTATTATAGTTTTAGTCTTTTTAAAATAACAGGATCACTTGGACCAAGATAAGGAGACCTCTATTTTCACTTAAATTATTAGATTCACTTTATTTATTTTGGAACTCAAACAAATATTTAACAAGTACAATTTATAAATCATTTAAAAATGTGGCAGAAAAAGAAGTCTCCCAGCAAACAAGATCAGCATTATCTTTTTTAAAAAATTTACTTCTTTATTTTAATTTGTTATACATGACGGCAGAATGCATTCCAATTCCTAATACACATATAGAGCACAATTTTTCATGTCTCTGGTTGTACACAAATTAGAGTCACATCATTTGTGTCTTCATACGTGTACTTACAGTAATGATGTCCATCTCATTCCACTATCTTTCCTACCCACATGCCCCCTCATTTCTACTCCCTTCCCTTTGACCTATCTAAAGTTCCTCCATTCTTCCCATGCTCCCCCTCCATTAAGGATCAGCATCCACATATCAGAGAATACATTCAGTCTTTGGTTTCATGGGATTGGCTTACTTTACTTAAGCATGATATTCTCTAACTTCATTTACCTGCAATTGTTATGATTTTATTTTCTTTTAATGCTGAGTAATATTCCATGTGTATACATACTATGGTTTCTTTATCCATTCATCTATTGAAGGGCATCTAGGTTGGTTCCATAATTAAGCTATTGTGAATTGTGATGCTACAAACATTGATGTGGCTGCATTACTGTAGTATGCCGTTCTTTAAAAATTTATTTATTTATTTCAATTAGGTATATATGACAGCAGAATGCATTTTTGATTCATTGTACACAATTGCAATACGACTTTTCATTTCTCTGGTTGTACATTATGTAGCATTGCACCATATGTACAATCACACATGTACCTAGGATATTGATGTCTGTCTTATTCCACTATCTTTCCTGCACACATGTCCCTCCCAACCCCTTCCTCCCCTTTGCACCATCAAAGCTGCTCCATTTTTCCCATGTCACCCCCACCATTATGGATCAACATTCACTTATCAGAGAGAACATTTGGTCTTTGTTTATTTGGGGATTGGCTTATTTCACTTAGCATGATATTCTCCAACTCCATCCATTTACCTGCAAATGTTATAATTTTATTCCCTTTTAATGCTGAATAGTATTCCATTGTTTATATATACAACAGTTTCTTTGTCCATTCATCTCTTGAAGGGCATCTAGGTTGCTTCCACAGTTTAGCTTGTTGTGAATTGAACTGCTATAAAAATTGACATGGTTGTGTTACGATAGTATGTTGATTTTAAGTCCTTTGGATACAGACCGAGGAATGGGATAGCTGGATCAAATGGTCATTCCATTACAAATTTTCTTTTTTTTATTTTTATTTTTTATTGGTTGTTCAAAACATTACAAAGCTCTTGACGTATCATATTTCATACATTAGATTCAAGTGGGTTATGAACTCCCATTTTTACCCCAAATACAGATTGCAGAATCACATCGGTTACACATCCACATTTTTACATAATGCCATATTAGTAACTGTTGTATTCTTTTTTTAATACTTTTAAAAAAATTATATATGACAGCAGAATGTATTACATTCTTATTATACATATAGAGCACAATTTACCATATCTCTGGTTGTATACATAGTATATTCACACCAATTCGTGTCTACATACCTATACTTTGGATAAAGATGATCATCACATTCCATCATCACTAATAACCCCATGCCCCTTCCTTTCTCCTTCAATGCCTCTGCCCTATCTAAAGTTCCTCTATTCCTCCCATGCTTCTGCTCCCTATCCCACTATGAATCAGCTTCCTTATATCAAAGAAAACATTCAGCATTTGTTTTTTGAGGATTGACTAACTTCACTTAGCATTATCTTCTCTAACTCCATCCATTTACATGCAAATGCCATGATTTTATTCTGTTTTATTGCTGAGTAATATTCCATTATATATGTGCCACATTTTTTAAATCCATTCATCTATTGAAGGCATCTAAGTTGGTTCCAAAGTTTAGCTATTGTGAATTGTGCTGCTATAAATATTGATGTGGCTGTGTCCCTGTAGTATGCTTTTTTTAAAGTTCTTTGGGTATAGGCCAAGGAGAGGGATAGCTGGTTCCATTCCCAATTTTCCAAGAAATCTCCATACTGCTTTCCAGATTGGGTACACCAATTTACAGCTCCACTAGCAGTGTATGAGTGAACCTTTTCCCCCATATCCAAGCCAACACTTATTGTTGTTTGTATGCATAATAGCTGCCATTCTGACTGGAGTGAGATGAAATCTTAGAGTGGTTTTGATTTGCATTTCTCTAATTGCTAGTGATGCTGAACATTTTTTATGTATTTGTTGATTGATTGTACATCATTTTCTGAGAAGTGTCTCTTTAGGTCATTGGCCAATTTATTAATTGAATTATTTGTTTTTGGTGTTAAATTTTTTGAGTTCTTTATATATTCTAGAGAAGTGCTCTATCTAATGTGCATGTGGTAAAAATTTGCTCCCAAGATGTAGGTTCTCTACTCACATCACTGATTATTTATTTTCCTTAGAAGAAGCTTTTCAATTTGAATCCATTTCATTTATTGATTCTCGATTTTATTTCTTTTTTTTTATTGGTTGTTCAAAACATTACAAAGCTCATGACATATCATCTTCCATACATTTGATTCAAGTGGGTTATGAACTCCCATTTTTTACCCCAAATACAAGTTGCAGAATCACATCGGTTACACATCCACATTTTTACATAATACCACATTAATGACTGTTGTATTCTGCTACCTTTCCTATCCCCTACTATCCCCCCTCCCCTTCCCTCTCATCTTCCCTCTCTACCCCATCTGCTGTTGTTTAATTCTCTCCCTTGTTTTTTTTCCCCTTTCCCCTCACAAACTCTTATATGTACTTTTGTGTAACAATGAGGGTCTCCTTCCATTTCCATAGTTTCCCTTCTCTCTCCCTTTCTCTCCCCCCACTCGTCTCTGTTTAATGTTAATCTTTTCCTCATGCTCTTCTTCCCTGTTCTGATCTTAGTTGCTCTCTTTATATCAAAGAAGACATTTGGCATTTGTTTTTTAAGGATTGGCTAGCTTCACTTAGCATAATCTGCTCTAATGCCATCCATTTCCCTGCAAAATCCATGATTTTGTCGATTTTATTTCTTGCACTATAGGAGTCTGGTTAAGGAAGTTGGGGCCTAATCTGACATAATGAAAATTTGGGCCTACTTTTTCTTCTTCTAGTATAATTCCTAGGTCTTCATCCACTTTGTGTTGAGTTTTGTTAATAGTGAGAGGTAGGGGTTTAATTTACTTTTTTTGCATATGGATTTCCAGTTTTCCCAGCACCACTTGTTGAAGAGGCTATATTTTCTACAATGTATACTTTTGGTGCCTCTGTCTAATATAAGATAACTGTAATTATGTGGGTTAGTCTCTGTGTCCTCTATTCTGTACCATTGGTCTACCAATCTATTTTGGTGCCAATACCATGCTGTTTTTGTTACTATTGGTCTGTAATATTGTTTAAGATCTGGTATAATGGTGCCACCTGCTTCACTCTTCTTGCTAAGGATTGCTTTAGCTATTCTGAATCTCTTATTTTTCCAGATGAATTTCATGCTTGCCTTTTCTATTTCAATGAGGAACGTCATTGGGATTTTGATTGGAATTACATTATCTGTATAATGCTTTTGGTAGTATGGTCAATTTGACAATATTAATTCTGCTATTCAAAACCAAGGGAGATCTTTCTTTCTACTAAGGTCTTCTTTAATTTCTTTCTTTAGTGTTCTGTAGTTTTCATTGTAGAGGTCTTTCACCTCTTTTGTTAGGTTGATTCCCAAGTATTTTATTTATTTGTTTGTTTATTTATTTATTTATTTATGTATTTATGTATTTATTTATTTATCTATCCATTCATTCATTCATTTATTTAGTCTATTATAAATGGGGTATTTTTTCTAGTTTCTTTTTCAGAGGATTTATCACTGATATAAAGAAATTCCTTTGATTTATTTATTAGTTCTAGAAGTTTTCTATTGGAATTTTTTTGGAAAGTCTAGATATAGAATCATGTCATTGGCAAATAGTGATAGTTTGAGTTATTCTTTTGCTTTGTGTACATTTTAATTTTTTTCATCAGTCTAATATTTCTGCCTAGGGTATCAAGAACTATGTTAAATAGAAGTGAGTGATAGTTTGAGTTATTCTTTTGCTTCGTGTACATTTTAATTTTTTTCATCAGTCTAATATTTCTGCCTAGGGTATCAAGAACTATGTTAAATAGAAGTGATGAAGGAGGGCATCCCTCTTGTGTTCTGGTTTTTAGAGGGAATGTTTCTATTTTACTCCATTTAGAATGATGTTGGTCTTGGGCTTAACATGGATAGCATTTACAATGTTGAAATATATTCCTGTTATCCCTACTTTTTCTGGTTTTTGAACATGAAGTGGTGCAATATTTTGTCAAATGCTTTTTCTGCATCTATTGAGATGATCATACAATTGTTATCTTTAAGTTTATTGATTAATAAATTACATTTATTGATTTTCATATGTTGAGCCTACTTTCCATTTCTAGGATGAACCCCATTTGATTGTGATGCACTATCTTTTTGACAAGTTTTTGTACTGAATTTGCTAGAATTTTATTGAGAACTTTTGCATCCAATTTCATCAGAGATATTGGTCTGTAGTTTTCTTTCTTTGAGGTGTCTTTGTCTGGTTTCGGAATCAGGGTGATGTTGGCCTCATAGAATGAATTTGGAAGTGTTCTCCCTTTTTCTCTTTCTTGGAATAATTTGAGGAGTATTGGTATCAGTTCTTCTTTGAAGATCTTGTAGAACTTGGCTTGTATCCATCTGGTCCTGGGCTTTTTTTTGGTTGGTAGGTTTCTGATGGCATCTTCTATTTCATTGCTTAAAATTGATCTGTTTAAATTGTGTATATCTTCCTGATTCAGTTTGGAGAATTCATATGACTCCAGAAATTTGTTGATATCTTTGATATTTTCTACTTTATTGGAGTATAAATTTTCAAAATAATTTCTAATTATCTTAGGTATGTCTGTAATGTCTGTTGTGATGTTCCCTTTTTCATCACTTATGTTAGTAATTTGAGGTTTCTCTCTCCTTCTCTTCATTAGAATGGCTAAGGGTTTATCAATTTTATTTATTTTTTTCAAAGAACAAACTTTTTGTTTTGTTAAGTCTTTCAATTGTTTCTTTTGTTTCCATTTCATTGATTTCAGCTCTGATTTTAATTATTTCCTGTCTTCTAATGCTTTTGGTGTTGATTTGTTCTTTTCTAGGGCTTTGAGATATAATGTTAAGTCATTTATTTGTTGACTATTTCTTCTTTTTAGAAATGAATTTCATGCAATAAATTTTCCTCTTAGTTCGGCCTTCATAGTGTCCTAGAGATTTTGATATGTTGTATCAATGATCTCATTCACCTCTAAGAAATTTTTAATCTCCTTTTTGATGTCTTCTATAACCCATTGTTCATTTAGTAGCATATTATTTAGTCTCCAGGTGTTAGAGTATCTTCTATTTTGTCATTGATTTCTAATTTCATTCTATTATGATCTGATAGAATGCAGGATAGTATCTCTAATTTTTTGTATTTGCTAAGAGTTGCTTTGTGGCATAATATGGTCTATTTTAGGGAAGGATTCATGTGTTGCTGAGAAGAAAGTGTATTCCCACGTTCATGGATGAAATACTCTGTATATGTTTGTTAAGTTTAAATTATTGATTGTATTATTGAGTTCTACAGTTTCTTTGTTTAGCTTTTGTTTGGAAGATCTATCCAGTGGTGAAAGAGGTGTGTTAAAGTTACCCAGAATTATTGTGTTGTGGTCTATTTGACTCTTGAACTTGAAAAGAGTTTGTTTGGTGAACATAGATGCTCCATTGTTTGGAGCATATATATTTGTAATTGTTATATCTTGTTGGTGTATTTTTCCCTTAAGCAGTATGAAATGTCCTTCTTTATCCCTTTTGACTAACTTTGGTTTGAAGTCTACTTTATTTGATATGAGGATGAAAACCCCTTCTTGCTCCTACAGTATATGTGAGTGGTATGATTTTTCCCAGCCTTTCATCTTCAGTCTGTGGATGTCTTTTCCTATAAGATGAGTCTCTTGAATGCAGCATATTGTTGGTGTCTTTATATATTTATTTTTAAAATTCAATCTGCTAGTCTGTTTTTTGATTGGCCAGTTAAGGCCATTAATATTCAGGGTTTTTATTGAGACATGATTTGTATTCCCAGCCATTTTTGTTTAGTTTTGGTAATTTAAATTGACTTGGTTTCTCCTTTGATTAGTTTTTCCTTTAGTGTAATACCTCCTTTTTCTGATTTTCATTGTCATTTTTTAATTCCTCTTCGTGGAATATTTCGCAGAGAATGTTCTGTAGTGCAGGCTTGAAAGCTGTAAATTCTTTTAGCTTTTGTTTATTATAGAAGGCTTTTATTTCATCATCACATCTAAAGCTTAGTTTTATTGGATATAAGATTCTTGGCTGGCATCCATTTTCTTTAAGAGCTTGGTATATGTTCTAGGATCTTCTAGCTTTCAGGATCTGGGTTAAAAAATCTGAAGATATCCTAATTGGCTTCCCTATAGATGTAATCTGATTCCTTTCTCTTTTTGCTTTTATAATTTTCTTCTTATTCTGTATGCTAGGTATGTTTATTATAATGTGACTTGGTGTAGATCTGTTGTGATTTTGTACATCTGGTGACCTGTAAGCCTCTTGTATTTGATTTTCCAATTGATTCTTCATATTTGGAAAAAAATTTTATATTATTTCATTGAATAGATTGCTCATTCCTTTAGTTTGAAATTATATGCCTTCCTCTGTCCCAATAATTCTTAAATTTGGTCTTTTTATGTTATCCCATAATCTTGAGTGTTCTGCTCATGGTTTCTTACCATCTTCACTGTGTGGTCAACTTTATTTTCAAGATTATATATTTTTGTCTTCATTATCTGAAGTTCTGTCTTCCAAGTGGTCTAATCTTTTGGTGATGCTCTCTATTGAGTTTTTAATTTGGTTTATTGTTTTCTTCATTTCAAGGATTTCTTTTTTTTTCAGAACTTCTATAGTCTTTTGATGTAATCTTTTGCTTCCTGTATTTGTTTATGTAGCTCTTTGTCATAATGATCTTTTGCTGCTCTATTTACTCTCTTATACCATCCTTTAATTCACAGAACATTTTAAGTATGTACATCCTGAACTCCTCTATAATTTCTTGTGCTGTGCTGTCCATAGATTCTATTAATGTAGTGTCTTGGTTTGTTTGAGGCACTTTCTTCCCTTGGTTTTTTTTTTTTTATGTTGTTCTTCTGTCTTCCCTTCTAGCACTGTTGTTCTCAAGTGTTACAGTTTTTACCCACTAGGCTTATAGTGTCCATGCATTATTCCATCATCTTTGCTTGATATTGCTTCTAGCCCCAGCTGGCATTCCAATCTGGGAGTTGCCCCAAGTAAAGACAGTGACAAAGGTGTCCTAACATGGAGGTGGCTGCTTTCAGAGATGGAGTGTCAAATCGAGTTGGACGAGGTGGAGGCATTGGGTGGTGCGTTCAGAGATAGAGCTCTGTGGAGTGCAGTGTTGTGGCTGGTGGCTGTCTCTAGTCCCTGTCCTTTGTCCCCAGGTGCATATACCACATATAGGGGACTATGGCAGTGGTTGCACTGCCCAAGATGGAGGTGACCTGGGGAGCCCCACCTTGGTAGATTGGGGGTTCACATGGGAGTGGTGGCCAGAGCTCCTACGTGTGGGCAGCAGCTGGGTATCCTGCGTGGGAGAAGCTGTCGTGGGTCCTCTAATAACTTTCAGAGAGACAGTATTCCCACTACTAGAATGCCACTTCATGGAGCAACACAGAATGCAGCCTCTGTCTAGTCTGCCATCTTGGATTCCCTCCTCTTCTTTTCCAGCATTATCTTTCTTAGATTGTATGCTCTGAGAATAGAGAAAAGATATCTGAAGAATTCTACGTTTAAAATTTTAAAAAAAATAAAAATCTTTAAGAAGCCCTTTTGTATTTGGTGTTGTTTTTTCTATCACAATAAAGACATTTTAGGCATATAATTAATTGTTATTGTTAGGAGACAAATCTCAGAAGGCTGTAGTCTACCTTCTGAACATCAACCATTTATGCCCAGGCCTGAAGAAGGAATGAGTTTATTAGATATTGTCAGGATAAATATACCAATTCTCCACAAGCTATGTGATATCTCTTTCTTGATCAACCCTCTTTGCCTCTAAATTAAACTCCTTGGAACATTTAAGAAATGGTGTAGGAAAAAAATCAAGTATAAATCAAAACAATGTTTGTATCATATTTTTATTTTTACCAATTTTTTGTGAGCACATTCATATTTCAGAAACATATTACACTGGAATAGATTTTATACCATTTGTTATTTTGAAAATGAAAAAGAAAAATTTATATTTCATATTAAACTTAGTTTCACAGAATTTCACTTGTGTTAGAAATAAACAGAGAACAGCAAATACTAGATGTGTGCCTGAGTGATTGGTGATTGCTGAGTGGTACCTTGGCTTCCCCCAGTGCTGCTGCTTTTATTGATTATCTCTTCTGTCTCTTTCTTCTGCTTTATCAATCTTAGGAACCAGACAGGAAACCTGGTACTAAAGAGCAATTCTGGATGCTATGCCTTAAGACCATATTAACATGATTTCATTAAGTAATCAGTCCATTATTTTAGTGTACATTAAACATTATCCATTAATTTAAATTTCAGTATTTCAGAGTGGAAATTGGTAAACTCTAATGTTCAGTGCTATGACTGTGTTAATATAAAAGTCTGAACAGATTTACAAACTAAAAACAAAAACCATAATGTTTTCATGTACTTTGGAGTAATTAGAATATATTTGGTGACACAGTAAAAGTCAAACACATTTAGAAAGGAAATTTTTGTATTGTTTGTTCTTCTTGATTAGAATCCAAAAACTGATTGATCCAATTAGTTATGATTCAATAATACATTTTCTCAACTTATGATTCATGATTACCTGCTACCGTGAACTCGAGGTATGTGGCAGATGCTTCAGATTAATTTGCTCAATGTAGAGTAGAAATTAGGGCAATTTTCCAGGCTCCCCTCACTTTCTTTGTTTTGGTTTTGGTACTAGAGATTGAACCCCGGGTCACTTAACCACTGAGCAACATCCCCAGCCCTTTTTTGAGATGGTCTCACTTAGTTGCTTAGGGCCTTGCTTTGAAGCTGTCCTCAAACTTGGAATCCTCCAGCCTCAGCCTCTTGAGTCTCTGGGATTACACATGTGCACCACCACACCTGACTCCCTTCATTTTGAATTAGACACGGGACTATCTTCTTCAAGTAGAACCACTCATGAGAATTACAAGAAGAAAATTAATATCAGAAAACAGAGGTCTACTTCCCTATTTCTACTACTTGTAAGATTATGGATATGATCAGATCTTTCTGGGACAGCTGTAGGAGGGACACCTTGCCACAACCATAGCTATTTAGTGCCAACAGGGAAGCTGTGTGCTGTACATTTGGCTGGAATGTATTTTGGCAGAGACTGCCTAATTCCCTGACTTTCTTAATGACAGGTGAGGGAGCTCTTTTTGGGGTCAGATTTCAGAGTATTATTTTGGGAATTATTCCTGGAAGTTAAACCTGGAAGCAAGTATCTAAACCCCCCCCCCCCAACATGTTGTAAATATCTGATTCTCTCTTTGAAACTTCTTTTCCTGAAACTAATCAATGATGTAGTTATCTGCAACACAATGAACACAAAATGTTTATTAAAAATGCAAATTTATTGTCCCATCCCAAATCAATTTAATTAGAATATCTGGAAGTTTTTTCAGGTATATTTATTTTAAGCTTTCTTCCTAGAATATTTTGTTATGAATAAAATTCGATAGCTTCTTATATGACAAATATTGTGGTAATACAACTCTAGAAAGATATTCTGTTATAAATTAGCAAGCTGGTCAATGATTCAGTTTAAATTGACCCTTACCGGCATATTATTGCATTTTTTGTCCAGAGCCCTCCTTCTAGAAAGTCCTCTATAAACAGAGGACCATGTTGTGTGCCCCGTGATCTCATTAATTTGGCCAGTTCACAGGCTTAAAGGCCATCACTTATATAAACCAACTCAAAATAGAATCTGGCACAGATCTTCCCAAGGGACATACTTAATTTTGAATGGTAAGATAATCTAAAATGATAACATTCTCTCAGCTAAGGAATTTGAATCTGAGATAGAAATCAGACAGTGGAGTCATAGTGAAGCAGAGAGACCCACATAAAGAATATTGTGGTATGAATGAAGATTGGAAGTCGTCATTAAAAATACAATTTAAACAGTAATAGAAATAGCTAGAGCAATAAAATCAAAGACAGAGTGTAGCTTAAATACCACGAAGCAGATTATAAAAAGAAAGAGTAAAGGACACTAAGTATATGGTGGTTGTTGCTACAGAGGTGCTGTATTTTGAACTCTGATCTTATTTCTTAGTCTGAGTTGCACAATTAGGGAAGAAAGTCCTTCTTTTAATTTTATAATGAATTCTGTAGTATCCAACCATGTATCATACCTTCAAGACTTATTCCCCCAGCTGCTCTACTTATTGGCAACTAACATCTCCCATCTAAGGTCATTTTTTTTTTCTCCCTGGAGACAAGCCAAAGGACATACACTCTGGGTAGGATCATGAGGTCTAACATTCCTTGCTTCTTATGTGGTACAACTCCAACTCCACACATCCATCTTGGCTGTCCTGTAGGATAGGCTGAGGTCTCTCTTGAACACACCTGAATCTCAGCTTTACCATTTGCTCTGGCGTGTTTTCTTCACTCTCTCGTGATGGTTGTTCCAAAGACTATATCCCAATAAACATCCTGCATCTGAATTTCTTTTTGAATCTTTTTCTACAGACCACCAACTATGATCCATTTCTCACATACTCTCAAAAGAAATTCCAGGCTATCTCTGACTTGACAACCTCAAAAAATCAAAAAACTATGCTTTAACAAAAATTAATCTTAAGCCTAAACTAAGTATTTTAAGCACATAATTGCTTCCGCCTGATGATATCCTCCTAGCTTCTGTACTGGGATTATTTGCTGGAATATCTTCAATTTATATAATAGTTTTCCTACTATAACATTTTTTTCTCTTACAAATATTATTGTACCTGAGTTTTCCTAATTAAGTTAATTGTTTAATTGACTAAAATTAAGCTTAAATTAAGTTACAAGTGCTCATTTCATTGAGTATCAAATTCTCAAGGAAAATTTTTAAAAATTAATTAGTTTTCTTTTTATATAAAATATAAATAGGTGTGCTTGTAAAAACTACCATAGTTTTCCTTCTTCACATATGAATAATTGTGATTATTTTGGAGCATTGAAGCAGCTTTTTGAGCACATGAGCAATCAACAGCTTTTTGGCCTTTTTTTCTGAGCTCAAAACTATAGGAAAACAGACATGAAATCACTATTCAACATGACAACTGAAAACAGTGAACACACTTTTAATAGATATACTTTCTAATATTGATCTCCATTTGTTCAAAAGCCAAGAAAATAATGTATCCAGTGAAGACTGATCTACAAATATGACTACTCATTGGGAAATGTACAAATTGGAGCAGCAAAAAAATCAATCAGATTTGAATTAAGGATGCTATAAAATATAAGATTAATATGGGTTCCATACTGTGCCAACAAGTCTGGAAGATACTTTTCAGTTTTCTTCAAAGTTTTAATGTATACTTGGTTAGAAAATGCTATGGTTCTCTTTAGGAATCCACTGTTTCTAGGTTTTCAAGTATAATTACTACTAATATTTATGTAAACTTTAAAAGTAAAAGGCAGAATAAGAAATATTCGTAGCTTTACTAGTATTTTTATCTGATTGACTTTCATATATGCTCATGAAATAATAAATATGTCCAATTCTAATAAGGCTAACTCACTTTTTATTAAATATATTTTGTACCCACAGTTGCATTAAACTATATTACTATTTAAATAAGAAAAAAAGAAAAACAATCTGAGAACTTTCACTGTACCCTAATAGTGTAACCCAAACTTCTATAAATCCCCCCTTCTTCCTTCTTTGTTCCTGGTTATTTCCAGATGTCTCAGATATGCTACCCTCCCTTTGACTGGGTTGGGAGAAACTGTCACAGATCCTTTGGGCTGTGCCCTGAAAGCCTGGGAAAACCTATTGCTCATCCTCCTTTTCTCTTTATAAGGGAAACTCACAGGATAGGTAGTTCCATTTTAGTGCTGAACTATAGCAGGCTGGGGCATGGGATAATGCAGGCAAATAAAATTGTTCTTCCTGTGTCTCTCTGTCTCTCTCTCTCTCAACATCACTCTCCCACCCTCCCTCCCCTTCTCTTTATCCTGTTGCTGTGCCTTCTTAACAGTTATTTTTCATCATTCATGGATAGATATCTAATAGTTGTGTTTTCTTGGGGAATAAAGGCTGGGATCTCCTTTCTCATCATCCCCAGGATGTATCCCCTTTATCATGTTTCATGTTTTCTTCATCTTCTCCATCTTTGTCTTTTCCTTTTGTTTATTTTTTTCAACTTTATCAGTTATTTGAATTCTTGACACAAGAAAATGGAGGAGCCAGGAATGCTATAGAAGGGAGTCAGTGAATAAAATTCTCAAACATTCACTTATTATCACTTATTTTATATAGTTACATACAACTTCAAATGAATTAAAAATTTTCCCATGCTCAAAGAGAAACACTTAATAAACAAAAATGTCTTAAATTTTCCTCAACTTCATGCCTTTGACTGTAAAATGTGAATGAGATGAGACCTATTTTGCATAATTCAAAAAGGCATGTGACTAAGTGAGATAATATATGTCAGTAAACCATGAAAAATAGGAACTTATGATGTTACTTCTTTGATCAGCCTCTCATCAACAACTATAGTGGAGTCAATCTGGCATTCCACTTTGTTATCGTAAAAATACTGCACTATTCCTATAGTAGATGACCCTGCCTTTCCCATTCTCTTCCAAGTAATTTAAGTATATTTGACTCCCTCTTAACTCTAGAGGTGACTATGACTCAAATCATTCACAGCAGCAGTTCCACTTAGGTAGTTTAAAGGCATTAATGTGTTAATATATTTAGAATCCAGCAATAAGACCATTTTGTTTCTTAAATAACACTAAGTGTTCTACCAATTTTTTTTTTTAAGTTGAAGTTATAAAAGTTAGGACTCACCCAGACAAATAGGTGGGAGGTGTGGGAGAAGGACATTGTATTTCACACATGCATTCAGGGTAATTGGGTAAAGCAAGCTGTTTCATTATCAAATATGTTTTACTGTGTAGCTCTGAAGCTAACATCCATGGGAGGAAAAGAAGTACACAGAATCATGTAGGGATATTTCAGTGGACCAGGCCTAGAAGTTCATATATTAATGCTATCTTCAATCTATTGGTCAGAGTTCATTCACATGCTGTTATTTAGAAGCCAATGACCTGAAGAAGACATTTCTACAATTAAGCTACTGAAATAGAGAATGCTTATTCAGTTAACAACAATGAAGGTAGCCACATTAGCCAAGCAGTTAGTGAAGAACCATTCTTCAGTAGAAAAATAGATATAGAAATAGAACACAGGAGCATAGAGGATTATACATACTAGAAAAATTATGATTCTCTATGGATCATGAAAGAAATAAAAATAAGAAAGGCTCACTTGAAAGAGAAAAACATATATGTACTGATTATATTATTGAGGCCCTTATTCAAACTACAAAGATAGTACAATAACTCTGAGGTTTTTTGTTTTGTTTTGTTTTTTAGTTTTTAGCTTAGGAAACTTTGATCTAGATTTCTGTAGTTAGTGAAAGAATTTTGACTCTTAGAACTCAAAGGTTAAGAATATTGACTGCCCAGTGGTCTTACAACCACTATTTTTAATCTATAAAATCATTATATTAGATAATAGAAAACGATTTTTAGGACCAGTTTAGATTACACTTTTCTAATAATTTTAGCGAGCATTTAATCAACAACTAGATCTCGTTCACCGAAATGGGATCTATAACATAAATAATAAAGAAGACATAATAATTTCCTTGAAGATATATATTCAAAGAAAATAATTCAAAGAAACACAATAAATAAAGTTTTAGATTTGTTCATGTATTCAGATGCTATGTGATAGAGTCAAGAAGTCCATGGCTTTTTTTCAGTGGCTGGATATAGAGGAATGTGTGTTAGGTAGCTTTTCATCCCTGTGAACAAAATACCCAACCAGACAACTTAGAAGATGAAATGTTTATTTTGGACTCACAGTTTCAGGGACTTAGTTCTATTGCTCTGGCCCAAGGTTAGTCAGGACATCATGGCAGAAAGACCCAGAGGAGGACAGCTATTCAGCTCCTAGCAGCCAGGAAGGAGAGAGAGAGAGAGAGAGAAAAGCAAGAGACAAAATCCCCAGAACACATGTCTAGTGGTTTACTTTATCCAGACATTCCCCACGTGCCTATAGTAACCACCTAGTAATCCATTCAAATTATTAACTTATCAAATTGATTAACCCACTGATTGGTTACAGCTCTCTGTAATCTAATAATTTCATTTCTGAACATTCCTTCATAGCCTCATATGTTTTTAGGGAACACTTCATATCCAAACCATAACAAATGGTCAAGAAACTCTTCCTAAAAGCTAGAAAGGAAAGAGGAAAAGAAAGGTAGGGGCAGATATTATGAAAATAAAAGGAGATTAGTAGAGGAAAGGGACTAAGTGATAGGAGGTGGGGAGGAGGGAGGGAGGAAGTGCTAAGAGGTGATATTGGCCATTTTATATTGTTATATTATGCACATGGATAAATATGCAATAACAAATATCATTAATATGTACAATTATAATTAATGAATAAAATATGGAAAAAAATTCTTTCTGAGAAGTTGGCACCTGATTAATTCATAAGTAATATTAAAAAGAATTTACCAAAAAAAGATAGGATAGAAAGTCTAGCCATATTGGACTGAGTAAATGACATCTTAGTGGAGAAACTATGTATTTTCAATAGAAAATTTCATGGCATTCAAAATTTCTGGAATATATTGTATCAACCAGTCAAAGTAAAAGTGACAGATACGTATAAGAGCAAAATGAGAGAAAGTACTGTTAACAAGTCTTCAGATAGTTATGCATGAGAACCAATAAGTGTATTAAAAGGAAAAATATATATATGATAAAATAGAAGGGTAGGAAGGGAATAAGCAACGGAAAGCTAACCTGGTAATAGACCTCAAAATATAACTATTTGAGTCTATCTTTCCTGACCCAACAACCAATATGTACATAAATGTATATTTCCTGAATAAGTTTAGTTTCCAGACAAGATGGAGCAACAAGAACTGGACTTACCTTTTAGCCCAAAACAACTAAAAATCAAGATAAATGCAAGAAACAAAATTTTCAAAACATAAGTCATCTCTCAATAAAAAGTAGTACTCTTTATGAGAAAGAAAATAAGCAAGGCAATCCTTTTCATTACCAAAGCTTACTACATGGAGAGAGATTTTAGGCTGCAACACAAAGAACAACATAGGTACAACCCACAGGAGAACTTTCTCACTGGGGAGATGGAGCTTAGAGTGTGGGGAGAATGAGGCTTCTTAAATTCACAGAGCACATTACTGTCAAAGAAAGAACAGCACAGAGAAAGAACTTATATTATGTATAGAAAATTTGAGTTTCCAGCAGAGTCAGCACCTCTGTGCAAAGGAAAACAACTGAAGTCTGACAAAGCAACACCCAAAGGAAAAAGAGGACTGTTAGATATAAGATACAGTAGATAAGGCTCACACAGGTCTGAGAACAGTGCCTATTCCCAAAACCATACACTAAAAACAATAATTTGTGGACTTTAAATAGGGCACCCAAAATGGTCTTGTGTCATTAGTAGGAATAATCACAGTTACTCCATCTCTTCCCAGCAAAACTTTAATCAAGACCTGAAGGAAACAAACTGTTTCCAAGTAAGTTAATAGCATCTATGTACAATGAGTTAACCATGGTAACCCATACAAGGTTGGCATTGGCTGACATCTAAACACTTAGGTTCAGGGAGAGGTTGTACCATTAACTGATAAGTGTGGCTCTTTTTTAAAAAAAAAAAAAACTGGCTGTACAAACAATATGGTTTATGCTAAACAATTACTTTCTTTTTGGAAGTCTGGAATTCAGATATGTGTTAGACAAGAGGTGACTACATGATCAATTCCCAATAAAAGCTCAGCTACTGAGGTTCTAATGAGTTTCCTTGGCTAACAACATTTCTCAAGGTTGCTATGATTCACTGCTGAGGGATTTAACATGCATCCTGTCTAATTCCACTTTGGGAGAACTCTTGGGAGGTTGGACTGGTCCCTCAGACTTTGCACATGTTCCTTTTCACTTTGCTGATTTTGCTTTCTTTCTTCTTTGAACTAAATCACGTGGGAGAATTATTATTTGTGAGCATGACTATATGCTGCATTCTGCCATCTTTCCCAAATAATTATTAAACTTAGACCTTTCAAATTCAGTCGACAATGGACCACCAATAAGTATCATAAGATGATATCACCATAATGATATCATATCCATCTAAATTTCTGTTTGTGCACTTTATGATGTTCTCACAACAATAAAATTGCTTAACAACATATTTCTCAGACCATATCCCCATTGGTAACTAGCATATGATTGTAGTAGAAATATATCTTGAAATATTTCAGTATTTAGAAACTAAATAATGCAATTATATATAATCCACAGGTAAAAGGAAATCAAAAGAGAAATTAGAGTTTTTTAATGGATTGAAAAAGAAAGCACAGCACATGCCACTAGAAAATAATGTTTTCACTTTAAGAAACTAGATAAAGAAGGAAAACAATCTCCAAGTAAGCAGAAGAAAGGCTACATAAATATTATCACTCTCATTTACTCCACTACATCTTCTTTAATTAAATGTTTTTTAAGTAATATACTTTCATTTTCTAAATTGGCAAGTCCTGTAATGTCATGAAGGGGAAAATAGTCTTTCTAATCCAGTAACAAGATATAACACTTGGATATATATTTCTTCTAAGACTTCTAAAACTGAAAATATTAAACATTCTATGTGAGTACCACATGGGAAACTATGTACTTGTAAACAATTAATAGATCAAAAGACAAATCTGAAGAAATTACATACAATGAAATTATTTTTAAAATGATGTATATGGATGGAGGTTCAGAAGCCGAGAAGCTAAACTAGAAATATCTAACACAGGCCTAAATTAGAATATCAGAAATTTGTATAATTGTAAGAAATGGAGGCATTGTTTGAAATTATGTCTTAAGATTTTTTAAATTAAAAAAAAACTTTCTTAAAACTTGAGAAGTCTAAGAATCCCCAAACAAAGCAAGTAAAATATACATTCAAACCTTTACCTATTTTTTCAAACTGCAAAACAGCAAGGGCAGAAGAAATTATTCAAAACATCCAGAGAGAAAAGATGAATTTCCTACAAAGAATAGTATTCAAACTAACTTTCCATAATATTGATAGTTGCCAGAATCCATTGAACATATGAATTACTAAGAGAAAATTACTTGCAATCAATAATTGTGCACTTAAAAAAAATTCCCCAAGATAGAGAAAATAATACTTTTAGACTACTGTCAGGATTTGGATATGAAGTATTCCTCAAAGGTTCATGTGTGATTCCCACTGCAGCAGTGTTCACAGGAGGGATTTTGGGGAAGTGACTGGATCATGAGGGCTCTGACCCCATCAGTGGACCAATTCATTGATGAATTAATAATTTGATGTTATTATTGGGAAGTGGTAGAAACTGCAGAAGATAGGGAATCATGGGAGGAGATTGTCACTGGGGACATATCCTAAAAGGGTATATCTTGTACCATAACCCCCTTTTCTCTTTCTCTCTTTTTATCTCTCACCCCTCTCTCTCTCTTTCCTTCCTTGCTGCAGTGAAGTGAGCAACTATCCACCACCATTTGCCTTCCACCATGATGTTGTCCCTTACCATAGGCCTAAAGCATTGGAGTCAGACAACTATAGACTGAAAACATACCCCAAATAAAATTTTCTTTAAATTGACTGTCCCAGGTATTTTGTCCCAGCCACAAGAAAAAAAAAAAAAGCTGGCTAACACAACTCCAAAAGTAAAGTCTTGTTCTTTTTTGTATAACTTCATTTAAAAATAATTTTTGAAAATACACGTTGGGAACAAATTATTCAAGAAGTAAGAGATGCAATAAGAGTTGAAAATTGGTCATAATAGCATCAATAATAAAAAACATAAAATAGCAGACTACTACTCACAACAATGAGTGTTTGTGGGAAATAGGAAGATTAAAAATTAAATAGCATTCAAAACAGGGGAATAAATGTAATAAAGCTATTTTAAGGGACCTATAGTATTTGGAAAGGAGAAACATATTGAAATATTGTACACTTTACAAAGTAAACCACTTAAAATTTTGAGAATATTCACTGGCAAAACAGAAATGAGTGTGGAAACTCAGTGTATAGTTTACCAACCATTCTAGAAGGAAAAAATAGAATGAAGAAACAGCCTTTTAAAAACAGGAATAAATACAAAGGAATTCTGAAAAACTAGAACAAATAGATATAATTAAGATAAAAATTAATATAAAATTTCAGAATTCTCTAGAAACAGATCTATCTGGATTTTTTAAACAACTATATTTAACAGTATGCAGTTAATATATAATAATATCAATTTTCTGCTGAAGTTCCAAAATAAAGGCTTAAGCAGCTAAAATTTCAACTGTGTCTGGAAGATTTTCTTGAGCTCTAGAGCAAGCAAGTGCTCAGCAATTAATGGAGCTATTGAAGGGATAGAGTAGTCAGCTTAGTGAGCTACTGCTTTATATTAATACTAACACAGTTTCCAAATATTTCATGAATCCTTAAAAAAAAATTCTGAGAGAAAGAGGTGTGGGGATGGGGGAGAGTAGAGCCTCAGTACACAGATGGGATAAAACATTAATAATTGGTGATTCTATTTTCTATAGCTTTGAAATAGTTCAAAATAAAAATATGCTTATAAGCAGTTAACCATAAAATCATGCTCAACCTACTCTGCAAAATACTGTTATAACATAAATAACAAACATTTGAATATCTTGCAGATTCTTCTGTTTTTCTTTTTTGCAATACTGAGAATCCAACACAGGGGTTCAGGCATGCAAGGCAAGCACTCTACCACTGAGCTATATTCCCAGCCCAAGTTCTGTACTTTTAATGTGATATTAATAAAGCAAAAATCAAGATGAAAAGAAGAAATGTTAATGGTTAGTATAAAATAAACAAGTAGACAGAAAGTCCTTTCTTATTTTGAGTTCTGGTCAATGAATAATTCTGTTCTTCCATGATCCATTCTTGTTCCACTAGAACTCTGGACAAAACACAACAAGCAAGCATAGTTTCTGAAAGGTAGAAAGAATGAGAACTGGTTAAGGGTCTCAAGCTTTGAGGACTGACACACGTGAAGTCTATGGGTTTCCTTATTGTCCCTATATAATCCAGAGAAAGTCCTGTAGAAGTCTAGAAGTCTACATTAAAAAATCACCTAGAGATCCTCCTCAAAAAAATATCCAAGATAAACCTGTTCTTGTATCCAAAGGACCAGTTAACTGGTAAAAATTTTTAGGCACTATCTACGAAACACCAAACACCAAAGGAAAAGCTGCTCCCCCAAGCCACTCCATCCTCTGTTTCAGGAAGATGATGTGTTTTAGTGAGGAAAGTGAGAAATTGATCTTTCATCCTGACCACCACCAATTCTTTTTGCTAAAACACAAATCAGGCTCTAATCCCCTTGTTAACAGCCAAAGTGGAAGCTAATCTTCCCTTCCTCTACTGGATGGAAAGAACTGAACTTCAACCCCCATTGACTGGTAGCTATGGGATTTAGTGAGACAGTGTAAGATAGGGCTAACCACCACTTAGATTTATAGCCCATTAATCCCTGGTCATTGGGTTGTGGGGAAACTGAGCCTACATCACTACATGGCATGAAGTAGACAGAAAGAGGAAGTACATTCCCACCCTCCTGTGTCCTGTGTCCTGTGTCCAAAGGCAGAGAGGTACTGAACTGCTTGTCTTGGGTCACTCACATTGCAAATGAAATATGAAACAGTATAGCCACCCTGGAAAAGAGTCTGTCAGTTTCTTACAAAACTAAACGTGTCATTACCTTATGACTCAGCAACTGAACTCTTGGGTATGCAGAGAAATGAGAACTCTTATTCACAACGAAAACATATATATGAGTGTATATACCTAGGAGCTTTATTCAGAATATCCATAGACTGTAAAAAATCCAAATGTCCTCTAATAGGTAGATGGCTAAACAAAAATTGTATACCCATACTAGGGAATAATATTCAAAAACAACAAAAAATGAACTACTAATATGTACAATGACTTTTATAGATCTCAAGGGCATTATGCTGTGAAAAAAGTGGTTGTGGATATTAAAAAATGATGTGAGGGATCTTTGTGATAGAAATATTCTGGGTTTTCATTATGGTAGTGGTAGCATGAATTTATATATATGATGAAGTTTTATAGTGAATACATGTACATACATATAAAACATAAAATCTGAATAAGATTGATAGATGGTTTCAGTGTAAATTTCTTGGTTGTAATACTGCTCTATATTTATGCAAAATATAATCTTGGAGGAAAATGAATGAAGAGTCATAGCATATCTCTTAGTTGATTCCTACAATTGACTGTGATACAAATTATCTCAAAAATTTTTAAATATTAATAAAATGGAAAATAAGTAAATAAAATGTATACCACATTTAAGGCAAGATGCAAGGTCATGCAAAGTTGCAAATGGGTCTCTGTTAATTAATTTCATAAACTAAGCTATTCATCTTCCTCCAAATTATAAAACAGGTTTAAGATATAGCGTAAAGAATTCGAGATAAAACATGGTTATTGGTGAGAACTGTGAGTAACTTTGGTTCCATGCCTCAACCAACACCCATTGGATTAGAGAAATGTATGTCTTTCATCTAAAATCTAGAGAAGAGACCTTGATGGACTACTCAGAGAACCACTTAGGTATTTTTATTTCCTAGAAGTTAATAGACACTGAGGACCAGTATCCATCTCATAGTTGCATTTTTTATGGAAGGATTATATGTCTGATTTACTGTTCTGCCAAATGTATAGAGATAGTTTGCTGCATACAGAAAATACTACAGCATTCTTAGTAAGAGTCCAAATGTCTGAGAAATTAACTGAAGATACATGTGGCATAGACACAAGAATGAGTAGACAGTAATTTGAATCTAATAAGGAATACTCAGGAGATAAAAGAGTCAGCCAAAAAGGTATTGTACTTGGCTTCATCAAGGCACTGCACGTGAAATCTTCCCCAGGGACATAAGATGTCCCCAAAAGTGCCTGACAGTCAACTTGAGATACTTGTTGGGACTAGGTGTTAAATCATTTTTGTTAGTCAATTAAGAATACCTTACCTTTTCCTTTTAGGATACATTGTGTTATTAGGTAATTTACCTACTTGCTCTTTGATCATATTCTCTGCTCTTGCTCTGTCCTATTCTGTATTGCAGGAACTTCATTTCCCAAGATCCCTTGCCCACTATTACTTGGGCCCTAATATGTATCTCTTGTCTCAAAGTAATTGTCTGCGGGAAAAGAAAAAGCATGCATAAAGCATACATTTAAAAACATCAAAATACATTAATGTAGGGAGCCATAAACCATTCAGCTTAAATGAACCCAAGGTACATGATAGTCAGATGAATTTATTTGAATGATCAAATTAAAAGAAAACCTCTTTTTCTTTTTCCAATCCCCATTCCCCCTTTTCCTTCTCTCTCCCCTCCCTCTATTCTCTCTTCTCCTCTATTGGTCTTACTTTCACATTTTTTTTTTTTTGGACTGGTGTTTTCTGCATCTTCATACAGGTAAAATTCTCTTGATACACACATACACACACACATAAACATAATATTTTTGAGATTACAAGAAGACTTAAAAGACAAAGTGATTTCAATATCTTCTTTCAGCTCCCTCACTTGTGGGAGAAACCTGTAATAGGATTTTTTAAATTAATATATTTGATTAGCTAATTAGTAATCATTTTAGTCCTTAATTTTTAAAATATCAATTTGAAGTATGATGTTGAAAGTGGCTCCACAGCATTAAATACAAAATACAGATATACAGTACTGGAGGTTTATCAACTAACTCTTCTTCATCTCTTAGATAATGTTATAGACAATGTTTGTCACAAAATTAGCATTGTTGAAAGAGTAGCCAAAGTACCTAAGAGGTTTGAAAACTACTAACAGAGTAGCTTAGAGCGCTGGATAAACTATGAAAATATTTACTGTTTATCTGGAGGCTAATCACTATAACATTGAATTGTTTTATCTAGTGAAATATATATGTATGCACACACACATATGATTTTTAGTGTCACTTTAGATATTAAGTTATATTTACAAAGCCCATCACAGTCTTCTTCTATTGACTGACATTGTACCAGTACCAGTAAATTGTAGAAACATTATCTATCTCCTTTCACCCGACTGTATGCTCCTCCATTAATGCAAATATCTTAACTGTCTCGTCTTCCTATCTCGAGAACCACATCAGGCTGTTACGACTGTGTTTCCATAGTCACTGAAAAGAACAGCTCAGGGCTCCAACTCAGAAACTCTATCCTAGGCATGAAAAATATGGGTTTTCCCCAAATTGTAAGGACCAATGAAAATGTTTAGAATATTCAGAAGAGAAATCTTCAGTGAAAATTCAGGTAAAATTTTAACTCCATGCACAGTTAGTTGTTACAAGAGTCAGATTCATCAATAATGTCATATAAAAAAATAACAATGAAACTATTGTACCTGAGTAAGAAAATCCATATGTAATTTAGAATTAAGTTCATAATGCTAAAATTATTTTTCAAAATATTTGATTGTTCCTAACAATTATTTGCCTTTTGTAGGGTCTGCATTGTTCACAATGGACTCTATCTCACTACCAACTACATCCTTGTCTTGTAGTAGAAACATCATTTGTGATAATGGTCATTCTCCCAATTTCTCAACCTTAGATACTCATTAGAATCACCTCAAATATTTAAAAATCCTGAGGCCATACCCAGTCACAGAGATTCCAATTCAATTGGATACAATAGTTTCTAAAATTTGCCAAATGTTCTAGTGTATTGCCAAGGTATCTTGTGGGCATGTATTCTGACATGAGGTAATCAGAATTTTCAGGAACTCTGATATAGGAAAAGATTGAGAAAATGATTGGTTCATTTCTGTGGGCTGGGTTTTATGTTCCTGAATAATAAAGGAGTTAAAAGATGAACAAGGAAAGCAAACATGTCAACCATGACAGAAGAAAAAAGCAGAGCTACAGAGCAGAGCAGAAAAATGAAAGCAAAAGAGGGTACCTGGCCCCTGGCCCCGGGGGACTGCCTATCGTCATATCTTAAGGTTCCATGTGAACCCCTCTGTCTTTGTAACCAATTCCTTTGATTTTTAAACTTGCAGTAATTTGTTTTAGTTACAACTATCAAAGGAGTTCTAGCTGATATGATTGTTCAACTCAAAATCTACAGCTCATAATCTTCAAATATAAATGATGCCACCACCACAAATGTCACTCATTATCTTAGCATTCATTTGGCTTTTAGGAATTTGTCCTCTTAGTTTGAAAAATTTTAGGCTATTACTTACCTTGGAGATATATAGATGCTAAATGATAAATATTAAACATTTTATATTCATCATCAATAATCTGAACATATCAGAAATAGTTTGTTGCTAAATTAACTCTTTATCTGTAATTAAACAGGGAAATTAGCTTAAAACAATGTTTATGACCATTAGTTAAGAATAAACCTATAATTGACATAAATGAAAAAATAACATGAAAAAAATAACTGATATGGTGCTTTAGCTAGGGAAAAATATATATATTTCCTTTTTCTCAATTCTTAGCCAATTGTTTGACTCCTCAATCATCTTGTACTACTCTCTAGAAAGTTAAAATATAAAGTGAGTCCCTAGATTGTTACTACTTAGAGGAAATGTGTCTAAGTTAATGCCCTCTTAATTCCAGTTCTGTGTCTACTGCTGAGCAAACAATGCTCAGTGAATCTTTTTTTTTTCCTGAAAATACAATTGTATATTCTAACAAAATTATAAACTGTTCTGGGACAACTATGTTTTCAACTTTAGTCATTACAACATCTAGTATAGTGCCCTGTGCAACAGAGGCTTTATTAATAGATCAACTTAAATGAATAAATGAGGGTCAGTTCAGCTTACATATACCAGCTATACATGTCAAAGTGTTGGCACTGAGCCTGCACTTGAAGAAAACTGATAATTTTACATTGCTATTTCCAATAACATTTTGATTCTATTAACATCTTTATTCCTATTTTTAAAATGCAGTCCATATAATTTATATTAGTGAAATACTCTCCTCCAGTAGTAAATGGCTTTTGCGCAGATTTTAGATTTGCTAGTTCCAATGAAAATACTTGGGGATAAACCTAAATTGTCAAGTGAATTGCACTGATATCATGAGGTTTTATGATGTTTTAAACCAAGTCTTAACTGACATAAGCACATAATGACAGAAGACAAAAATGTGTTCATAATGGTTATATACACATTTTAGGTTTTTATTAAAGAAAAATCATAATTTGTTCATATACTGTTTCAAGAGAATTCATCGAAATAACTCAGACAGAAAAAAATCCATTTTCCATTCTCTCAAGAATGTTTAGAATATTCACAAAGATAGCAACCTAATATTTCTTCAAATGCGGCACTTGAGATTGATTAAAATGTTTGTATATTATTAAAGGATATTGTAATTTCAAAGTTACTAAAGGCTTTTTCGCATTGATAGAACTGAAAGAGAAACACTGAGTTAAGAGTTACAAATCCACACTCCTATAGATATGGGAATAATATATTTTGTTCCATCAACATGTCTACTTTACAGTATTCAGCACAAAGCTTTGTGAAATAAGAATCATGGGAATATAAGAATATAAAGGAAAAAGGTACAAATAACAGCTTCATAAACTGAGAAATGTACATAAATAAATCATGTATATGTGGGCAGTTTGCTTAGCTGGCAAGAAACAAAATATGGAAAATCTGCTTGTTAAACAATAACTACAGAGTGTGCTTTCATGATGTTTTTCACCACAGTAATTCATATTAGAGATAGAAGCAGTTGCATGTTAAATAAAATCATTGAGCATTGTTCCCTTTGAATTGCAAAGAGCTGACTTATGTTGTTTTTAGATGCCTCCCATTAGAAAGTAAATATTCCTTCAATGCTATGCATTTCACAAAATGTAATAAAGACGAACTGTAAATAAAGTCACAAGGAGATTTCAGACATTTTTATTAGGAGATTGTTGAAAAGAAAAAGAAAATTAAATACAATAACAGTAAACGTGGTTCTCACATTGAAACCAGGCTCAAATAACTAGGCTACCATAGAAAAATTTCCAATTCTTGCATCATGATGTAAAAACAGATTTTTGTACAGGTTTTGTACAACAAAATTCGTAATAACCTTTTATCATTTTTAGAAAACTTTAAATATATAGATAAAAATAGACAATTTTCATAGGTCCTACATGAAGATGAGTATGTTCTGTTCCAAGGGCTTGCATAGAGCGCAAATGTGGTTATAATATAGAACAACTAGACATTAATATTTGTAAGATTACAAAAGCAGGGAAACGATAAAATGGGCACATTTTACTTGTTTATGCCAAAACACAAATTTCTAAACCAACCTGTTTAACTAAAAAAGGGGGGAAATTAAGTTACAGACTTACAATAACATTTCATGAATTGTAATATTTACAACATGTTAGTAAGAGTCTCTCTTAACATACAGCTGATAGATTTTTCTTCTTTAATCCTTACTATAATTTCCTTTTATTTTGAACCAAACACTAAAGCATTCTCAGAGGGTCTTGAAAGCATGTATTTTAAAACTTTCAAGCACACTTAACAAATGACTCTATGCCAGGAGCAGAGCAATGACTGAATCTACTACATAGGTAAGTTGTAGCTTTTTTAAAAAATCTTTCAAAAAATGTATGATTCAAAAGCTTGCCACAAGTGTCTCCAATTTCAAATGCTGTAATCCTTTAAAAACTGCATATAGGGAAAAACAAACAAAATTCCATATGACTAGAAATAGAATCTCTTGTGCTCAAACAACGAAAGATGGTTATGGAAGAACTATGCTTAGAAAACCAAGTTTCTATAAAGCATTTACTAACAATATTTTAAATAAAAATATTGCTCCCTTTTTAAGCAAGCTAAAATAGGAACTGTACATATAACCTTTTTATTGTATTAAAAAATGGACTTAGCTGGTAAATAGCGAGTTACATAAAAGAATTATGTTCCAGCATTGCAAGGAAGACCTAAAAAGTATAGAAGCTTAGTGCCAGAGTATCTATAATGTTAATTTTTTTCTTAACCAAATAATTATTACCCAATCAGAACTACCTTTAAACATTTTATGCTAGTTTTCTTAGTCACTTAAGATTTTGCTGTTTTATGGTAATAAATAATGTTATAATCATAAAATTTTAAGATGACAGAAAAATCATAAAATGTACAGTGAGAGTACTAATTTATCAGTCTTTAAAGGTGTAACTCCAGATATATAAAAACAAAGAAAAGGTAACTTTAGCATGTAATAAGCACTGTTTGCAGCTTTACTTCCAGTTATCTGCACAAAAGTGAAAACACATACTGTAACTTTCAAAAAGACAGTGAAATTAACAAGTAGCCACCCTTCCCTCTGTCCAGGGTGGGAAGCACAACACATTTTAACTTTATCACTCAGGGCTACATGGTATTGGACTGGTACATCAAGGGTTTGTTAGGTTTTGTTTTTCAGCAACATTAACATAATATGGCATTAACATATAAAAATATTTCTGGTGTTTTGATTTTACTGTTCAGCCACAAATCCATTCTCAATAGTGCAGTTTGGGGCACTAACAAGGGAATCAATATACAAATAAAAGTGGCTGACACAGAGTTCTGATGTCACCAGATGCTTAAGATCTCATTCGTTAATACTGTGACTCCAGACAAATATTTACATGCCTGCATGCGTTAAAACCAGAAAGACATCTTTCTGACCAACAGGGTGACAAAACATATTTTCTAAAATTTTCATTTTCCTAAATTCTAGTATACTACTGCATACATAATACCTTCCTGTGTGTTTTATGTTTATATACTGTACATGTGACCAACAGTTTGAATAAGAAGCAACATTATTATTTCTGATTCTATATACCACTACCAGTTTGGAATGAAAACATGTTACATTTATATATATATATTTATATATATTTTTTGTTTTTTATTTTTAAGAAAAAGAGACCTTCAGTGAAACCTTTTGGCTTATATTTAATGCTTCTTTTCAGATATGCAAAATGTCATTTATTGGGTTGTTGTCAACATCCATTTGTTGGTCTTTTGGAAAGTATATGGAAAAAAATCTTCAGGAGAAAACCCACAATTAGAGATGTAACAGAATATTAGTTTTTTTTTTTCCAGAATCCTCTAGGCCCCTTACAAGTTCATTTCCATGTGTTCTTGCTGGTTTTGGGGGACATAATTCTGTGAGTCTGGGTGACCATTGCTACAAGAGTCTTTTGATGTGCTCAGATACAGAATTTTCAGAAGAGGAAAATGGTTCATTCTATTAAAAAAAAAAAAAAGAAAAAAGAAAGCTAGGTCTTATTCAGACCTGCCTTTAATTCTTGTATACAAGTGTCCAGCAGCAAAGTTGCAGTTATTCACTGTAAGAAGATTGATACTTGTACATTTACAAACATTCTCAAGTCTCTGGTATGAACCACAGGTGAAAATCAATGGAGAAAACTGGGTTTTGTAGAATACTTAAATGTTAAAGAACATTAATACACAAAATTGAGGAAGTTCCCTTAAAAGGACTTTATTTTTTCTGAACTTTCCAATGACGAATGTCTGACTGCAAAGTTCTTTACTATAACAAGGAATTCTTCAACAGTGAAGATTCAGTACATGACAGTAGTTTTCAAATACAGTCTTCCATCTAAAAATAAATAATAAAAAACAATTAATGACATAGCATTTAGGGAACAAATGTGGATATGAAAACTACGTAGCCTGATATAAAATTTGTGATTTTTCTTTTACCTTCACTTACCTTAGGAAGTAAGAGTTTTCATATATTCTCAAAGTTAATTTCATAATTACATTAAGTTTATATGATCAAGAAGAATACAGCATTTTTACTTCTCATAAATATATATTTGCTTTTTTGATATCAATTCCAGAACACTCAGAAAATAGATAAGAGAATGTGTGTGTATTTTACTGATATGCAAAGTTAGTTTATTTCTCCTGAATGATAATTACTGCCTTCAAGCTTGCAGAACCAAATTTTCTCTGAATGCACTCAGGTGTATCTGCATCACGAAAGACTGAGTCCCCTCTTACTCTTTAGCAGTGTTGTTAAATATGCCATGTAATGTAACTATTGTGCACATTTGTTGCTATTTATATGAGAGCCACCAAGGTTATTTCATTACTATCAATGGACTATAACCTTTCCCCCCTGAAGGGAGATTAACACAACAATTAAACCTTAAAGTGTAAATATATTATTTAACTTTTGCCAATGACAAAACACATTTGGGTGAAAATAAGAAGAAATCAAATTTTCAACACACTGAATAATGTATTTGAATGAAGCAGGAGTAAGAAACGGGAAAATGAAATCCAATGGAGGAACAAAACAAAACATAAGGCTATTCCTCAAACATAACACCCTTGAAACTGTCCACTTTGTAGTTGGCCTAAAGTTTAAATCTATTTGTTTAAGATATGTCTGAATTTCGATTTTAAAACCTGAAGTAGAGGGTAAAAGGATCAGAAAAGCAAAGTTTTCCAAACTAAAAAAATGTATACTACCGTATGCATGTTTGCAAAATGTCTGTTTCAACAACTGAAGTATAAGGAAATGGAAATAACTGAACAGTAGTTTCAAGAAATAGAAAAGATAATCTAAATATTTACAGATCTCACCTTTCACATAAAACTGATCAAGTGCTTTTATCTTACCTACAGTAGATATAGTAAGTAATAATGAGATTATAACCATTAATGGTAAGTTATTTTCTACTTCATGGAAATACTGATGTGCCCAAATTCTGTATTCCTCTCTCATATTTTATCTTAGCCTAATTTGCAATGTTGAAATGTTACCTCCAGATTTAAATGGAACTCTGTTTTGGTCATTGATATATCCCAGACACATTCAGTAACTATATGTTAAATGAATAAATTAGAGTTCTCAAGTAGTTCACATAAAACACATTAATATATCCACCCAAATATGTATGTATTATATAATTTATTATATTGTTAACATCCAAACTTTACTGTTTTCCTTTGACAGGGGCAGGAATGTCTATGAGATTAGTCTTCAATTAACTACTTTTTAATACGTTGTGTTAAATATTAGTTGCCTCTCTAAAATTAATCTAGTTCAAATTTAAGAATAATGGTAACAATTAAATATCTCAGCTTCCCAGTTCAGCAATCTTATGTCAGGGTTCTTAATAATTCAAACATATAATCACAATGAAAATATATTCACTCAAAATAGCATACAATTTTGGATGTAAGATATAATCTAATATTCACAAATAAAAATGTATTATTCATGCAACTGCATTCCTAATTTTGAAGAGTGACTTAGGAGATATACAAATTGTGCTGAATAACCTGCCTAGATATGTGGCCTAAAAATATTTATTTCCTCTGGCCCTCAACTATAGTCTCTCATTGATGCTAAATATTACTATAGTTTAGCAGTAGCCATTGTGATATTAAAGATAGCAATTTTATAAAATCAAGCATCAATCAAATATCAATACTGTAGTTTACATAATTTTGATGAAAATTTCTGAGTGTGGAGACGACAGTACTACATTTAAATGCTGGGAAGTATTCAGGATTTTTGCATGGAATGTGAACTCATTTATTCTGTTTGCTTATTCTGTTTGATTGCACCCACCTGTGGTACAAAACTATGATTTTGTCACTTATGTAAGTGTTTTAACATATAATTATTTGTAGTTTCAGCTTAGTGGAGTTTTAACTTCTGACTCTATAAATAAACCCAATAAAATTTACATTATATAAATAAACTAAAAATTTTAGTCTTTCATAGACTTAATAGCACCTGCTTGAAATTGAACTTTTTAAAGATAATTTTGATTCTAATGATATCTGCTAAATACAGCAATGTGTTTTTAAAACAATGTAGTAATAGATATTTTAGAAGTAACTAAAACAGTGAAGTGTTGATAATTTTACCAGAACTTTCTAATATTGAGTTTCATAATTTATTTCTGCTCAGTTCTCCTTTCAATTGTCTTATTTTCCCATGGATTCAGTTATATTGAGAAATCATTCCCATTCTCATTTTTTAAAAATACACAATTTTCTAATGACTAGATAGAAAGTAAAACTTCTCTCAAATTCAAATTCCATTAATTGAGGTCTTTTACCAATTTGCTCAAAAAAGTAATAATCATTTGCTCAAAATTAACGTTTTGGTGCTCATTATGAATCTCTCAAACATCTGCCTACTGAAGAAAAAATAAAGTACTGGAAAATAGTTTTCTAATACTTTGTTCCATCTATAGCATAGAAGGGGAAAGAATTCATGAGCAAAGAGTATATACTGAAAAATAATTCAATCAATATGAATAATTATCTAAAATGTCCACATTCACATTACCAGCCAAATTCTACACTATGGCTTATAAGATGGCACATAAATTGATAGGGGTTTTCTCCCCAATCTTCATCTTCTACCATTTCTTTTTTTTCAGTGACCCTGGCCCTTCTCTCCATTCTATAGCCCACCAAGCTCCATACTATGTTGAAATATTAAGCCTCTTTTTTTCTTCTGGAAGTCTGGAAGATAGGTACTCCTAGCTCTGGACTTATGCTTCTGCTCCTACCTACTAACCTTCTCTAGAGCTTTGCTATTTATTTTCCAGTACAATGTACTCTAATAACTTGAGCCTGCTACATAGTCAGATCCATGAAAGCAGCAGCTATCTCTTTTTTTGTCAATATTATAATGAGCTGTTAGAATGATGTTTGCCTTAAAAGTTTTCATGTGGCTTTAAACCATTAAACTTTTGAAGAGAAAAATTAATATGCCTATCGGATAAAAATAATTAGCAAGTTATATATTTTAAAGTTTATCTGAAATAAAACTCTGTTGATTTTAAAAACAAGATAATTATTTTGTTATGGCATTTTGCTAGTAAATGTACAGAACTGGAGACAATCATGCTAAGTGAAATTAGCCAATCCCCCCAAAACAAAGGCCAAATGTTCTCTCTGATATGAGGACGCTAACACAGAATAAGGTGGTGGGGAGTGGGAATAGCAGTTCATTGGATTAGACAAAGGAGAATGAACAGAAGGGAAGAGGGACAGGATTGGGATTAGAAAAGACAGCAGAATGAATCTGATGTAAATTTCCGATGTTCATATATGAATACACAGCCAATGAAACTTCATTATATACAACCACAAGAGTGAGAACCTAATTAGGATAAGTTATACTCCATGCATGTATGAAATGGCAAAATACACTCACTTTCAGGCATATCTAACAATAATAAAAAAAGAACAAAGAAAAATAAATAAAAACAACAATTTTGTAAGCTTCTTTACCATGGGTCATATATGAAATAAAAATTATATACATTATAGTTGTGTGCTTAGTATCTAACCTACTATAATTCCACTTTTAAAATATCTTCTTTGAAATTTTTGATTGATATATTTCTAACAAATGGACACATGCATCAAGCATTAAAGATGTCAGCTGTGAAATGGATTCCCACCTGCAACAATTAGGGCCTTTCTGTGCTAAATATTAAATATCAGAGATCCTCTGATATTTATAGTCAACTAAAACCAGAAAGAGATCAGGCATAGATAGACTCCGGAAGACAGAGAGTCTCTCTACCTCCATTTATAGAACTTACCTTTAAAAACCATCCTACTTTACAATTTTGTTATTTATTGAAATTTCCTTCTGGATAATTAAAAGTCTGTTGGAATAAAAATTTTTAACTAGTTTTATATTATTTCAGAGAAGTTGTTGGCCCTATAGGTCACAGTAAATATCCCCATATGGACATACCCAGAGAGCTTACAATAGGTCTCTGAGCTATGGGGCTATTCTAATTCATTCTCTGATAACAAACCACCTAAATAAAAGTGAAATGACAAGAGTGATAGGAAGGCTATAATATATGGGCTTGTAAATCAAACTATGCCATGTTTTGTATGCTATATAATAATGGTCCCAATATTCTCTTCTCTCCTCTTTCAACAGAAAAAAAAAGCCATGGGACCATAGAGGACCCAGTGAAAACAATCTGCAGAACAGAGATTATTGGAATCCCTAGTGTTTCCATAGCTGAGGTCTCATATTTCAGAGGTGTTCTATTTGATTTTGGAGACTCAGAGGGCTTATTCCTAAGTTTTGTTTTAAGAGCTGCCCATTGTGAATCATGCTTAACTCCTAACTAGACAGTCTCATACCTCCCCACTCTCCTCCCATTTCCTACAGAGTCTTGATGTATTTTTGCATGTGTTGGCCACAGAAAAATATTTTTCCTGTTTCTTCTTGATGCTGAGTTGGACTTTCCAAATAATTGCTGCTTGATATCCAAATAACAGCTTTACTTTAATATCCAGCAATTTGGTGATAATGGTAATAATGATTAATACCAGCATAGATAATATTTTCTGAGTACTATTGAGCTCAAAGTATTTTATATTTCAACTCTAAAATATCCAGCAAATGAACAAAGTAGGTATTCTTAGTGATTTTTTACAGAAACAACTGAATAGGGCACATTTTCAGAGAGCAACAAAATGGAACTGCAGTGATTTACTATTTATATGAATACAATTTTTGTATGTGTTCCATTACATCATTTTTCCTCCACTAAGTAACTGGAGGAAATAAAAGTACCTCTGACATGTAGTCACTACCTTGCATATCTGCTGTGCTTCCAGGGCCAGGGACTTCCTTTTAGTCTCCCCTGCCTCAACTGACAGATGGAAATAAGAACCAGAATTCTTATAGTCTGGTTTCAGAAAAAGTACCTTCCTTTGACATGAAGATTATTTTCTTTTGTATGGGATGTTGATATGACAGGAAAATCATCAAGCTAAACTTAGTGCATGGGAGTACTTAATTAAAAAGTCTGTTCTAATTAAAAACATTTGGGAGTAGGGGTTGAGTGAAACTATTTAAATTACAAATTCCTAATAGTCTCAAAGTTCATTGTGATTTAATGCTTACAGCTATAATTTAGCATATAAGAAAGTATCTAAATCACTGATAGTTTATCATAGGTATGAATTTTTTTCTTACTATGCAGAGAGGTAAGCACAGATAAGGAAGTGAAGGAAAAAATCTTAAATCCTTTGTAAAACTGGATCTCAGGTTCTAATATTAAAATTGAAACCATTGAATCAGACCCAGTAAGCATATAGAATCTCTGTTATTTATTTGCTGTGGCTGAGGAGGGAGAAATGAGAGCTAGAATTTTTGTTCACTTAATAAATTTCATGTTACGGTTTAATGTTTTAGCAGGTATTATATGTAGTTATTGGTAGTGTCATATATATAGAGAGAGAGACAAATAATTTATCACTTTCTGTATATAAAAATTAGAATACTGAATAAATCTTGTATTTTAAAAACTAATGAAGTTTTTTGGATAACCAATCACATTATATAATAAGATTCTATATTTGAAGATAACCTAAAAGTTGGAACAGTTTTAAATTGCTTTGTTGGGTGACAACAGAATCCAATTAATCACTGTGTAAAAATCATGTCATTAAGAAAAGATTGTTCCAATGAAAAGTATCACAAAATACAGATGGCTGTATTTTTAAATTTTCATTAGAACATTCTCATGAACATCTATAAAGATCTCTTACATGTCTTTTGCACAAAAGCCTCAATAAATTGCATTTCCTTCTGTAAAGTAGCCTTATTAAAAATGGAATACATTTGTTCAAAAATTATATCCAGAACACCTAAAATTTAATGAAAATTGCTGCTTTCACAAAACAGTAGTACAGGTACATGCCTCACTACTCTAGAGCTGAGGAAAATATTAACACAGCAGGAGGCAAACATATAAGATCAGTTATCTTGAAAGTTTAATATTTACTTAAAGAATATGAGGTTAATATAAAATATGGTAGCCCTGCACCTCTTTCAACATAATGTCTTAATCATGTGAAGTAAAGGAAATCAAAACAAGTGATGAAAACAAATGTTAATGATTCATGTGGTATTTGATAAGACAACGAAAGGAAGTCAAAATAAAAGCAAACAAACAGGAACAGATGGGAAGGATCTTTGTCAAGTCATAACCCCTCTTCTAAAACCCCCAAAGGAAGAAGCTAATTAAAGAAAATATTGTTTCTTGCTTTTTTAAATTTTATATTTAGAGTAAGAACATTCTGCTACTGCTAAAGTAAAGAAGCAGAGACACAAAGTCTACATTGAACATGAGAAATATTTTAAGAGAGATTGATGTTGAACACAAACCCATTTATAAAAGGATATTGAGTAAACATCATTTCTTCTCATGAAATGCAGATAATAAAGTTCAAGTCACTGCCAAATGCCAGAGTACTAATATGTTCAAGGTTGTGTTAAAATATAATTAAAAAGTAAAAACTGAAAAAGTTACGACATGTTTTGCTTTTTCTTTTTTTTAAATTCACGGTTACAGCTGGGAAACTTGAAGTCCACAGATTTGTCTTAAAGTGAGAAAGGAGTAGACCCTAAATCCTTTTTGTACACTTTCTTCACAAGCAGCTGGTGCTGTTCTAGAGAATGGGCATAGACTGTGTGTAGTAATCAAACAACTCTGTGTAATAAAGGACTTCATGTCTGTATCATCCCAATATAATGGTATGAGAAGTAGATAATGGATTACCTAACAGGTCAATACGGCATACTTCATTTGAAATAAGAAAAGATAATATCATGTAGTATGAAGCAAAGTACTTTTTTTCTTTTTGTATGCTGAGGATTGAATCCAGGGCCCTGCAATGTTTGTTTATTGTTTCTCTGTCCAATAGAGAACAGACAAATCTCTATTTAATGTTAAGAAATCCCTTCTGGCACACTCTAACACTGAGGTACAGCCTCACTCCATGAAGTAAAGATCTTGACTGTGGCTACAATGAAGACAAGTAAGTTACCATTGGAAACAATTTTTAGATATTTTTTTTAGTTCTCTTCCAAGAAGGAAGTACATGAGAGGACACCTTCTAGGTTAAAACATTCTAAGAACAGAAGATCATCTAAAGCTATGATACACAGATTGAGCCCAGGAAAAAAACCTTTTTAGACAATAATGATGAATGTAAAACCCTCATTTCCCTAAAGGAACTTTGCATGGGACTCCAGAAAAGCACAGGTTGCAAGGAAAATTTCTAACTTGGATGATTTGAAAATTTGAAGCAGGTGGAACTGTGGGAATCATGGACCTACACAGCATCCTCACTGGGAAAGCTGATCCAATCACAACATTCTTTCAACTTGG
The DNA here is from genome assembly GCF_001458135.2 of Marmota marmota marmota. Taxonomy (NCBI): domain Eukaryota; kingdom Metazoa; phylum Chordata; class Mammalia; order Rodentia; family Sciuridae; genus Marmota; species Marmota marmota. Next base: position 8,270,699 of record NW_025999942.1, on the reverse strand, counting down.
GAAACTTAAAGAGCCAAATCAGCAATGAAAACTGAACAGAGAAATGTTCAAGGAAGATATTTCAAGATCTACAGTTGGAGATAGTTAATCTCACCAGTTTGGAGTTATTTAGTCAACTTAAGCCCTAAAAATACTTTTCTCAAATGGTCAGTTTACCTTACAATATCATGGTACCTCTTAGAAGTATATTCTTATGAGATTCTTAAAAAAGTTACCCTTTGCCTAGATTTTAAGCTCAAGTATCTTGGTGCTTTCTGTGGGCAAAGAAGAATTTACTTCTAAAGGAAAGTTAATCCTACTTTACTAGATATTAAAGATATTTTACTCAGTATGGAAGAATCTTCCCATTTGGGGTAAAAATCTGGACCTTGTACTTCTGTGTACTCATATGTATTCAATAACTAAATGTTCTTAAAATCACATCACCATGACTACAACCAAGCACAATTGGTAAAAAATAAGGATCACCATCCATCTATTAGTCTATGCAACATGGAACAGGGAACTCTATGTTTAAAGTTGAGAAAGACCTTCTGAAAAAATGTTTTAGTTGAAGTATTAGTCTAAATTCATGTAGCCAGGAAACAGCCATATATTATAGTAATATAAACATATATTATATTGCTAGGTCCTAAGTATTATTACAACTTCTTCTTATAGTATCCAAACAGTTATTTCTTCCAAATAGTCTTCACTATACTAACAAATTGCTTCACTAGAAATTGCTTAGAGTCCAGCTATAATTTCCTTTAGAGGAGATAATAAACCATATGACTTTGTATATTTCTATCACCTGGAACATAGCTTGGCTTCTTGGACGTGCTCAGTAAATATGTATGAAAGGAATTATCAAAATTGGTATCACAAAACAAGGGAAAGGTAGTGGACATTATTGTGCCTCTGGATGTTAATACCCTGAGAAGAATACTACCTCAGTTGGGTAGTATACTGGCTTAGAATACATGAGCTGAGCCTGATCATGAGGAAATACTGGATACAAAATGAGAAACACTCTATGTAGAAAAGGATGATAGTCTTCAAAAATATCTGTTTCATAAATTATAAGTTTAAGGAAATACTCAAGAGAACATTAAAACTAAAAAGAAGTGGCAACTAAATATAATATGTGATCCTAATTTGGATTCAGTAATGAAGGAAAATAAAGGACATTTTTGGGTCAAATGACAAAACTGGAATTTGGATGTCAGATTAAAGCATTGTGTCAATGAAATATTTACTGAGCTGATAAATAGATTGTGTTTTGTATGAGAACATCCCATTGTAAATATTCCCTGAAAGAAGTATGGTTAATTATTACAGGTAAAGGGCCTATGTTTCTGACTCTTAAAGCTTCAGAAATTATTAGAGGAAATGATAAAGCATATTGGGGCTAAATATTGGTAATAAATGAACTTAGTAAAAAACACAAAATAGTATTTATACCACTCTTGAATGCTTCTATTGTTTGGAATTTTTTCAGTACCAATTTTACTTTTTTTAAGCTGGTACATAGAAACAAGAATTATACAAGATAGTGGTGTACCATGCAGTGTTTCAAAATATCTATAATAATGCATAATGTTTAAATCAGGTTAAACATATTTATCTCCCAAAATATTTGTCATGTCTTAACAGTTAAGAAAAAATTTTAAAAAATAAAATAGTTTGCCACAGGTAAATAAAATTTCAGTGTCAGTAACATCAGATATTTTCTAAGCAAATTTCACATTCTCTGCTATCCACATATTATGTTTCACTATCTATATGGACATGATAAATATGCTTTCTGCTTAGCAATAAGGCTTTGAGAAGTTTTGTTCAAGTATTAGATAGTAAATAAATGGTTAGTGATTCTCTTAATAGAGTTCTCCAGAGAAAGCACATTCAGATTCATGGAACTTACTGATCTGAAGGTGTGGACATAAGTTAGATTCTGGTCTATTGGTCCATCATGTTTTAATGGTAAATTTATAATTGTAAAGTTTATGAAGTCTATTTAAGTCTATTACCTGTTAACAGGACTGTATATGCTAATGCATATTCATTACTATAGGTAAATTACCCCCTCTCTTAAGTTGCATTTGAAAGAAATATCAGATTATCTTTTAAAAGTTATCTTAAACTAAAGCAAAAGGCAGGGCACAGATTTCTTTCAAATTTTGTTTTGTTTCTATAAATAAAGGAAAAAAAATGTGTTACTGGTGGATCTGCATTGTTAAAGTATTTGTGCACGTGTGTGCGTGTTCTAATTAAACATTCATTAGTAAGAAGTTAGAGACCATCAGAGTGCTTAATGTACCAGCAAGTGAGAATGGAGTACTTTGCACTTAGGTTACCTTGTCCTGATTGGAAGGTGAGACCTCCCAACAACTTCAGCAAAGTGAAACACAATGAAATCTCTCATTAATTTCTCAGTTCTCTATTTATTTTAGGGGAAGAGAAGACTAGGATAAAGAGATGGAAGGAAATAATCATTTTGGGGCATATCTGAACCTGGGTGATGAATGTATAATTCATTATGCTTAATTAAAACAGCATATAGAATAAAAGTGCTTCTTTGAGCAAATAAGATTCTACAAAGGAAAATAGGGATTTTTTTTAAAATCAAGTCTTTGTATCCTCTCACACAACTGTAAAAGATAGGCAAAATCCAGTGAATAAGCTGAATTTTTGGAATAAATGCATTTTTTATTCCTGACCAAAAAAAAAAAGAGGCAGTCAGAAAGACAACTCTTGTCAGAGCCTCGTTATTTTCTTTTGAGTTTGTAGCAAATAAGTATCAATCAAAAAAAAAAAATAAGTCTAGCTCTTTCTACTTTCTAAATTTTCTATAGCATATTTAATTTGGTAATTTTAATAAAGGTTATATTTGTTTAGGGAGATAATTGTGAATGAATGAATTTCTAAATCTCTAGAGTCTTATTTAACATATTTACACAATGCTGAAGTGAAATTCAGGTCTAGGCCTAAACGTGACAAATGACAAGCATATTTCAATGAGAGATCATTCTAATTTTTTCAATAAATAGGAATTTTAATGAAAGAAATGACACTTTTGTGGAGAATAGCTTTTCTTAATACCTTATCTAATGGAATCATCAACTATTGTTTAGACAGTATGTGGGTGAGAACAATTACATGTTGTACAGGAACTATTAAATAAGGTAGTCCTCTACGCACTCAGTTTTAAAGAAAACACATCAGGAATCAGTTCAGAAATATGAAAGTTATATTAAAGAACACATCAGAAAACAGACAAGAAATATCTAAAGGAAGAATATGAAAAACAGTGGTGTGTTTGCCCAGAAATCCAGCCTAAGAGGAAGCAGAATTAATCAGGCAAGTTTTACCAGCCAGGTATGAGGATAACTTTAAAGACTGATGTGAACATTGGGTCCACATTTATATAAGTTTATGAGTTCCCTAAATGTTTGAACTCTATAATACTCTTTATTCCAATTTCAATCTTAGCAAGTAACTTAATTTTATTTTCTGTAATAGGCGTCCTCTAAAATGGCCAGCAATAGCCCCTGCCTCCTGTATTCTTATACAATCTCTTCCTCTACAGTGTGGGATAAACCTTATGTCAGTGACCTGCTTTGAAAAAACAGAGTACAGCAAAGTGATGGGACATTACATCCAAGATTAGGTTCTAAAAAACCTACAATTTCCACATTGCTGGTCCATACTCTGTATAGACCTTCTCATTTTCTCAGTCTGATAAAGAAGACTGCCATGTATCCTGCGGATAAACTGATGTGACAAGGAGTTGATGTTGCTTCCTGTCAATGGACAGCAAAGATCTGAGTCCTGATTCAGTCTGAGTCTTCTGAGGATCTAGGCATGCCAAGAGCCTCACTAGGGAATTTAGAAATGGAGCCTGTCTCAGGGGAGTCTAGAGTTGACTGCATATTCTCACATACAGAATCTGAGGTAGAGAATACTGTTAAGCTACAAAGTTATGAGGTAACTTGTTTTGCCATGGATAGTCCTTGTTTTATAAGAAAGATGTGCTGGCCAATACCAGGTAAATATTTCAGTTCTAATGAGTTACGGTGTGAAACATACCAGTTTGCTTTCATCTGGAACACAGGAAAGACTGTGATCTACACTACAGGCAACTGAACTTGCCAAGCCAATTGCCACCTTTTGTATTCTCCTGTAGGCTTGCCTGCCTTTCAGACAAAGAACATGACCAATACCATGTTTCTCAGAAGAATATTTCTTAAGTTAGGCAAAACCAAAACAAACAAAACTCTCTTTTGCTTATAGTAGGATACATTGTTCTAAGTCACAAAATATTTTTAAACTTTTAATACATTTGCTTTGTCTGATACAAACATACACCCAAACATATTTTCCTTTAGTAAATGGAATTAAATTTACTTGTCTTATCCTAAGGTTCTTTGATTTTGTTGAAGATAGATAGGTGTCCCTTAATAGACTGATAATATTATTTTCTGACATGTGCTCATCTTCTCAGAAATGAAAACAATAGTTGTTAGTAGTCTGATCCTCAGATTAAACTTGTCTCAGACTAACAAAGATCATAACAGGTCACAATGCACTGTGATAGAAGTAATGGCTCAGGCAATCATAAAGCTCCCTACTGCTGGAATTGGTACAATTTAATAAACCACCAGAAAGGAAAAGAGAAAATGTATATTTATGTTTATTTATGTTTATTAAAATAATCTAAAAAGATACTACTGCACAAAGCAAGGACGATGTACTCAATGTTCCTCTGAACTTTTGATACAGTGGGGTTACTGGCTGAGATCAATTTTGGATAAATATGGTGTCTTGCAATCTTAAAAACTGTTGTTTATCATACTTCATGTTTTCTAAGGAAACTCTTAATTCTTTGAAAATCAATCTTGAAAATATCAACAAACTGGCCACAAACAATAACAAATGTTAAGATACTAAATGCTTTCTAAAATGGAAAGCAATGATTAAAAAAAAGATAAAATGTGCTATCCTCAAAATATGCAGTACTAATGGACAGTTTTGCATTTTACAAATGTGTTTGTCTCTAAAAACAAAGAATTTCAGGAAACATAGAAGCACTTTAGATTTTTAACTTACACAAATTCCAGTTTGATTTTAGCATATATTAAATTCCATGAGATTGCCAAATTTCTTTAATATAGTCTTTAAAAATAAACACAAAACTTTACAACTAAACATTTAAAGTATGTTATAATAAATGTGCATATATTTAGAAAGAAGATAAATGCTGATATATGTATATTACATGCCCACTGTGAAATTCTGCCCTGGGTCATGGTAACACAGGCCACTATTTCCATTAAAATTAATAGCTTATGGCTGTGGTTACTGTCAGTATTGCCTTATTTTCCCATCACTAGCAATTGTGAAATGAATAAAATTAACTTATGTCACCATGTAGATCATCACATCATGAATTAAGGTTAGATTTCAAGAAGCACTATGAATTTAAGGAACTCATCTAGGCTGTGTCAAAACCACTTCATAATAAAATTTTTATTTTCCTATCATAGTGACTCTATACTACTCTTAGGGGTAATCTAAAGTTGCACTCAGGCGATGCTAAATCATTCAACCCAAAATACATTTTTATCTTAAAATTCTAGATATCCTCTCTCCATTTCAACTAGATAGACTTCAGTTCCTTTTTGTCATCAGAAAGCGTACTTTTGAAGCTACAAGAAAATTACCTTGTAAGCCTTGGATAATAAATCTTCCCAACTTTGCTACCTTATCCTTAATATATAATAGCTATATGATGAGTTCACAACTTCATCAGTCACCTTTAACAGGTCCAGTTCTTGTTTGATTCTTTACTAGTACAACATTCAGTTGAAAAAATCTGTAAATGTTGCAATTGTGAACTGAACCTTGATGAGTCTGTTTCCAAATGCCTTATGTATTGAAAAATCATGATATTCCTAAAGTTTAAAATGGGTGTAAGGCTAGTATTATTTTAGTATAACCCATACTTTGTTATGATAATTCAGAACACTGTTACATAAACATATTTTTCTTTACTTACCAAATCTGAAGAATAATTTTTACTTTCCCTTCATCAAAATAAGAATGCATTATACTGTTCAAATGATTGCAAAGACTACCTATGCATCAAAGGGAAAAGCTTACAATGAGAGTAAATTATTGCTGCTTTTTTTTTTTGCTTATGACTCTATTCAATGTAGTTTGATTACTTGAAAGGACTGATAAACAACATATTGCTATATGAAACAATATCATGAAAAATACATGTCTCTTAATGCAAGAGTTGAATAGACAGTTTGTCATAGAAAAAATCTGCAGAATCAACAAAGATGCAAAATAAATACGTCAAAATATGAATTATCTAACATGCTACAGTGTATTTTTATCATCCACTCTTCTAATTTCATGTATATAAACTAACACTGTAAACTTTTTTGTCTCAAGTTTTATTATGCTCACTTTCATGAACAAATTCAATCCATTCTTTCTAACTGCCATGAAAGAAAAAAAAATCACATAATTTTTTTGTCATTTAAAAAAATATTAGACCAATTCATTATATGTAAAGATAGTGTAAAATGTTATAAAGTATATTAACTCAGCCATTTGAATATATTTTGCTTCTCAATGTTACATTTGTTTCTCTTAGTATGTGGTTTTATCATTGGGGAAGAATGGATTGGGCAATAATTTTATAATATAAAGATGATGCTAAGAGATCCTATGTTTTCAATGTAAGGAATTCCATCAGTTACAGTGATGTTCAAAATTGTCTATCTTATGTGGACATCACATTCAAATTCCAACACAATTTCCACACAGGTGTTTACAATCCTGTGTAATGCCCCATTGGCACATCACATCCTATATCAGCAAACCAAACTCATTATCTACTCTAGCCTGGATCTCTTTCACAGATTACCAATTTCAAATTATCAAATTTCCATTTTCCATTTTCATTTACTGAGTCTACAATTTGATTTACTCCCTTTTATTTCAAATGTGTCATCCCAATCAAGTCTGCATCACACAGAACTTGAATCCTTATGACCTCATTTCTGAATTAATAACATTTGTCATATCTTTATTTTCACTCAATAAGAATATCTCTTAAACCATGTGTATATTACTTATGATTTAGTATATTATTCAGTTTAATAAAAACAAGGGGGCCAGGATTTATTTTAATAAATATTATTTAATGCTATTTTCACAAGAAATCATGATTTTCAGTTTTCTTCTGTTTGTGAAAGTCATATAAAATATATTGATATAGCACAGATTCTCAGAAGATCCAGACTTACAGATCTTGTCTTAAGTGAGTCTTTACCAATTACCTAACTAGAATAAATTGTTTTGTTTGTGCTCTGAAAGCACTTTGTTTACATTTCAGGAGCACTGGATCAAACTGGTTATTTTATTAAGAGAAAAATAGAGCTTTTATATTTCCTGGAAAAAAATCAAGATTTCTAAATTTTGGATTTTCTCTAGTAAGTTAATTTTAGGTTTCGGATTTTTGCTGTGAGTAGTGTGTGAGTTCTTATAACCACAGAAATGAATAAGTTCTACAGACAGACTTTAAAACATGAATACATACAATGTTTTATATAGAATATTGGTTTTTTAAATGTGGAGACATATATATGATATATATATATGATATATGATATATATGTGATATATGATTCATTAAAATTCTTTGTTTCACATAGTAAAATCAAATGCATAAATATTACATACTTTTATATAAATAAAGCTTCACTTGCAGTTTCTATCGCTCTTGTAATTACCTTAATATCTATAGCTGCCTAAATAGAAATTTAATATATATATATTTTTTTATTAGAAATATTTGTTTCTTAATATGCTACTGTATTTTGAATTATTTAGAAAAAATATCAAGTCTTGAATTTTTTCTTGCCCTAGAACTTAATTATGCAAGCATTTGAAAAAATAAATTAACTATAACACATAGACTTGCCAGGAATTAGTTATAATAGTTTGCCAAAATCCATTCCATGAGATATTACTTACTTTTTTACTGCACTTTTGTAGTGTCTAAATTGCTAAATATGGACTTCAAAAATTCAAGAGGACAGATACATGAAAAATTTGATGCTCATTTTTTAGAGAGTCATTTTAAAAATTTTGTTCTCTCAAACTGTTCATGAGATGATTCTTAGAGTGAAGTTCACTGAAAACTACCTAGAAGTCAGTTTTCATGTTCACCTATGTCTTTTTTTCCCACTTCATCCTGCACTGAAGATTTTATAGTGATACAGTATTTACAGGGGTTTCAAGAAGACCAGATTAAAAATATGTAGGTGAAATGAGAATAGCAATTCTAAAGTTTTATAATAACAAAATTATGCTTTTGGAACTTCTGGAACTTTATTTTTGAGGTATTTTTATACTTTGTGTTTATACCTGACCCTTATGAAAATAGTGGAATCCAGGAGAAAAAAAAAAGGCAAACACAATAGGGAAGAAATTAAAATTTAAAAATTAGAATTAAAATTAAATTCTAAAATTCATAGGGATTAATAAAAAAACAATACTGAATAGCTAAGGCAATCATGAGAAAGAAAAACAAAATTGGAACATTACATTACCTAACAACATTATTCTACCTTATTTCCAACTACACTACATAGACACGGTAATGAACACAGCATAATACTGGCAAGAAGAAAAAAAAAAGACACATCAACAAATGGAACAAAATAGACACACCAAAAATGAATTCATACTTGTAGAAACAACTGATTTTAAACATAGTTCCCAATAATGTGCAATGAGAAAGGGCAGTCTTCAGTAAACAATGTTGGGGAAAACTGTGTTTCCACATGCAAAAGAATAAAATTGGACCCTTATGTCACATGATATTTAAAAATCAACTCAAAATGGATTAAAGACTTAAACAGAAGAGCAGTAAATATAAACTAATAAAAAAGGGGAAAACATGATATTGGTATGCATAATGACTTTTGGCAACAGAAGCAAAGAGCAAAGAAAAAAAAGAAATAAAACTAGACAAGTGGGATTATATCAAACCAAAAAGCTTCTGCACTGCAAAGGAAACAGAAACATGCAGAAACAACCTACAGGTTAGTAGAAAATGACTGCAAGTCATACACCCATTAAGGGGTTAATGCTAAAAATATATTTAGACACCAAACAGTTCAATAGCAAGAAAAAAACCCCAAATCCAATAACATAATGGGCAAGAGACCTGAATAGATATTTCTCAAAAAAAAAGTCACACAAGCATATTTAAAAAATTGTTCAATGTTTTTTGTCTTTAGGAAAATACAATCTAAAACCACAGTGAGATATAAGCTCATACTAGTCAGAATAGCGTTTACCAAAAAGACATAGTGTGATTGAGGATATGCAGAAAAGGGAACCCTTGTATACTGTTTTTGAGAATTGCAATCAGTACAGCCATTATGGAAAACTCCATGGAGGTTCTTCAAAACTAAACATTGAATTACTACATGATTAGGCAATCATAACCAAAAGATTTGAAATCAGTTTATCAAAGAGATACCTATATCTCCATCATCATTGCAGTATTATTCACTATAGCCAAATTATGGAATCAACCTAAGTATTTATCAGAAGATAAATGAATAAATAAAATGCAGTATACACACAATGAAACACTATTCAGACTTTTAAAAAGTAAGGATATTTCACCATTTATGACAACATGGTAAAAACTAGAGAATATTTGACAAGTAAAGTCAGGCACAGAAAGACAAACATTGCATGTTCTCAATTATGTTGAATGTAAAACAATCGAACTCAAGGAAGCAGAGAGTAGAATGATTACAGAGGCCAGAGGCTGAGGGCCAAGGGGAGAGAGTAGTCAAAGAGTTCAATATTTTAGGCAGGAGCCATGTATGAGGTTCTTTTAGTTCTATCACACACTGTGGTGAATATATTAAACAAAAGGGTATTTTACATTTCACAGTTGCTCAAGAGGAAATTTCAGATGTTCTCACTACAGAACAATGGAAAGTATTTGAGGTTATGGATATGTTAAGTAACTTTATTTAATTATTTCATACTAATAAATCACAGTATCACTTCATATACCACTAGTGTACATAATTATAAATTGCCAATTTACAATAAAAATTAAAATTAAGAATGAAAAAGAGAAATTCTGTATTACATATTTATATGTTTGTGTCATTGCTAAGTCATTTTATCCAGAAACAATAAATGCTGCCAATAATGAAAAATAATATTGATTATTTTAAAGTCTGTTATGATTTGGATGTGAGGTGTCCCTCAAAAGCTCATGTATGAGACAATGCAAGAAGTTTAGAGGAGAAATTAATAGATTATAAATTGGGTTAACCCAATCTGTGAATTAAACCCTGGTGGGATTAATTGGTAACAGAAGGCCAGTAGGGTGTGGCTGGAGGAGTGAGTCCTTGGGAGTTGTGCCCTTGTGGTATATATTTTGTATCTGGTGAGTGGAATTTCTAGCTCTGTCTGGTTCCTGATCCTAAAGTGAACTGCTTCCCTGCACCACACTCCATTGCAGTGATGCTCTATCTCACCTCGGGGCCCTGAGAAATGGAACTGGCTATCTATGGATTGAGATCTCTGAAACTGTGAGCCCCCAAATAAACTTTTCCTCCTCTAAGATTGTTGTCATCAGGTCTGTTAGTCACAGCACACAATAGTGAAAAAGCTAACTAAAATAAAGTATGTCAGAAATCTGAATAATCATTGGTCACATGAAATATGGCTGAAATTGCATGCATACTTATTCCATAATAGGTTAAGTTAAAGCACTGCAAATTTTAAAATATGAAAGTCTGTAGTTTCAGAATAGTGAAATAAAATTTCACCTCTTTGTTGATAAATTTTTAACATTAAGAAAATAATTGGAAAGATTTTCACATTTCCTTTGTTTTATAAAAATAGCGTGAAAGGAGCCTACTGAGTTGCAAGAGTTGTTGGGTTTAAATAAATGATTATGTTCTACTTTTCTCATAAAGGAATTGAATCACACATTAAAATAGTATTCAAAATGAGGCAACCAAGAATTGCATCAAGATCCAAATGAGCAATTACTCACTAATCTAACTATTTGTATACAAATTTAGGAAAGCAATTTTATAGGCTTATCAAAACAAAAAAAATCTATTTATACGAAAATTTAAGTAAAAAAGCAACCTAAAAAATCAACCAATTTTTCTATATTGATTTATAATTACTCAGGCATTAATTTCATAACATTTTCACAGAAATGTTATCAGTATTTCTGAAATTAGAGAGTTGAAAGTCTTATGGAGGACGTGAAATTAAGATATGAGAGACTGTAGAATTTAAACTAAATACTATTCCCAGTTTTATTAACAAAATGAGATTTCCTATCTGTTTAACATGACAGCTCATATTCTTTGGTGTTTTTATACTTCCTCTGGATAACTGACCTGTTGGTGTTGATAACCAATCCAATGGGCTTAATCTAGATTTCGTAAGGGTGTCCTTTTGAGAGCCAGTGAGGAAGTTTCTGCCTAGTTTCAGTTCAAATTAGTTCAATGCAATGAAGCTACCTGCTTTCATTTGTTATATTTGTAGTTGTAAAATGGTACAATAAGCCAGTGGTTAAATTTTGCCCATATTTAAAATTTTCATTTTAGTACTACAATAAAATATATACATTTAATGTAATTATTTAGAGAAAAAGTATATTGTAGTCACCTATTAACTATACTACTGGTAACCCTTGAAAAGTAAATGTAAGTATGACAAACCTCAAATGGATTGTATCCAGAAAAGACAGGGTTATATGAGATTTGTTCCAAAAGACAGACTACAAACATGACTTCTATTGCATGAACTCTTTTTTTCTTTTTATCTATCACACTTACTCCACTCTTTATATTCATTGAGACTTTGACACATATTTTCATTTAACAGGACACATTTCAGGATTTATCCTGACTTCTTAGGCAAGTACAAGCCTATTAGCTACAGTACATGATAAATCAATTCTTCAAAGTATTTTGCAATTTCTTTAAATGTTCTTTATCCTAATAACTTAAGAATAACAATTTGAATGTACAAAATATTGTATGTTTTTATTCTTTGTAATATTCATACCACTTAAATGCCTAATACAATAGGATTACTCTGAATTGCATAATTTAAAGGAAAACTTGGGCAAATAGTCTTCAAAATATTATCTCCAAAGTATGCCTAAATTTAAAGCACCTAGGGGAAGTCACTGCATTCATTTGATAAAGACTTATGAGCTTCTCCCATTTTATTTGTGACTTGGAGATATTTTCAATTTGGTTTGTGTGTTGACATGTTGTATTACATTACAAGCTTTTTGAGATTCACAGTTCTTTTATCTATCTTAATATCATTAGAGAACACATAAATAAACCTTCGTCTTGTTTGGGCTTCCACATTGTTTTTAAAAATCTGTAATTTTACAAAATGTGTTTTTCTGAATTTCTTTAGAAAATGAATATAGCACTACTGGTCTTATGATCCCACATGGGCAACAGTTGGTTGGAACCCAGTGCCATCTGTTGGTATAGAAGAGGAATATGCTTTCCATTCCTCTTTGTTTATATTTAATCTTTTCTCATTTGTGAAAATTCTCCTCATTCTCAACTCTTTAGCTAGGCTGAAGGACTACATAGTGAAATTTCATAAAACTTTGCAGAAGAAATTTATTAAAGCAAGCCAGAAGACAATAATGACTGGGATTCAAGTAGGCCTAAAACTATATTAATCTATACAAGTCATTAAAATAAGATGCTGAAATTGTTAATACAAGAAAAGGTTTTACCATGAAAAACAAATAAGCAGTTCTTAATTCTGGTATGATGATTTCATAAGCTTTCATTTGTTAATGTAAAACCATAGTACAGAATAAAGTTAAACACCGCACACCTGAATGTGTATGGGAAAAATTTATGGTCTAAAAATCTTCCCATCCAGCACTCTTTCTCCCAGGGAGAAATAAATAAAGAATGAGAGTCAGATCCAATAATTTGTAGCCATCATTCATCGTTTTATAGGTGTAATTAGTAAGCTTAAGTGGAACTATGTTTGGAGATTTACTATCTCAGGAGTGTGATTATATATGAATTAAAAGAGTCTGTAGATACTCCATACTATATGAAAACACAAATCATATTAAGAGAAATTTGCCAAAATACCATAAAAAATTAAGAAGCTCTAATACTTCAATCTTAAATTTGAGTCAAAAATAAGTAGTTTTTTATTTAATTTTGAAGAAGATAAATAGTCTTACATAATATGTGGCTGCAAATTAATCTCCTTAAGCTTCATTGTTTAAATTACATAAATATTGAAATTCACACCCTATCATGAATTTTTTTCTATGTACTCTGGACAATCTGGTGAATATAATTATCATTTTCCAGCTTAAATCATGCCTTAAAGAAAAAGTGTGAGTCATACAGGAAAAAAAATATTCTTTGACGTGGGAGAATTTTTTAAAAAATCATCCAAGATATGGTTAATTTTTTCCAAAATGAATATCATTGCAAGTACTATTACATTAAATTTGTGCATAATTGTAAAAATTGCAAACATTTCAGCACTTGGCCTCTACCAGTCTTCATTCTGTTTTGTATACATACAAATCCATTTAATCCACATTATTTTATATCTATAAGATATTTTTATCTTTATCTGAAATTTACAGATTAAGAACCTAAAAAAATAAAGATTAATTTATATTCTTACTATTATACAAATAATAAATAGCAGCATGGGAATTTAAGCCCTGGAATTCTGGATTCAGAATCCATGTGTGTATATACAAATGAACCATAGACACATTTCTTGTGTGTGTGTGTGTGTGTGTGTGTGTGTGTGCATGCTCACAGCAAAGAAGTAGATACTTCTGCCATCTTGATAAAAATATCAAAAATAGAATAGATATTAGCAGTTAATGTAAGTTACAAAGGTCACAAAATGAATGAATGGTAGTTGACACTATCCTGCCACTTTCAGTCCAGTACTGCTTTCTGAGAATTATGTTATATTAACTTTAATCATTTTGAAGTCATTTATGTAAATTATAATATTAAAGCTAAAGAAAATCCATATTGGCATTTATTTTATAAGTGAATTTGACAATTCCTATAAATTAGTAGACTTCTTTTTCTTCACTTTAGATAAGGCTAAACTTTGTTATACTTTAGAGGATACTTTCTGAGAAAATGCAAGTTGAGTGTGGTTAAAGGGGTGTACAATAATCTTTACCTAATGAAAATACCTTTGTACTAAAAATGAGGTTTTTTTCTACAGAAAACCCAAGGTCAATTTAATTGACTTTATCACATTCCTAATCTCTACATGAAAAGAAGTATATATTTGCATTTTGAATCTTAATCTTTATAAATTTATGCTACCCTCATCATCTAGTTTACCATTTAGTTACTCATAGCCACTTCATAAATTATCTGAGATAAAAAGATTGCTGTCATATAGGAAGCAAGGCATATGGAGACAAAAGGACTCAATGGTCTTCAGTTGACAAGAGTTCAGTAATTTATGTCTGTGTGCCTCAGTTTCTTCAAATATAAAATGAGGTTGCCATGAAAATCAGTGCTAGTTGATGTTCTTTGTAATATATTAAAACACAGCTGTGTCAGAAAGAACAAATCCCATTAACAGATCACCATTTCCCTTCCCTCATCGATTTTTAACTACCAGGCTCTCTCCTCACATTATTCCTCTGTTCCCTTGAATATATACAATTTGGCACTTCCTGAGATTTTAGATTTCATCCCTTCCAAGGCACGTCTCTTGGTTTTCACTGTGATCTCTTAGTTTGTGAGAGGAGAAGCTCTTGCTGCAATTCTTCAAAGGACAGACTTAGGATGAAGTTGGAACTGTACAGCTTCTGCCAGGAAAACACTGCTAGTCAATCTAGTAGTTGTTAATAATAACAAAATGATTTTTATGGACTAATTTCTTTGAACAGCTAAAATGTTTTCAACCAATGAACCATTTTCCAAACAACTAACATACTAATTTTTCTCATCCATGCCACTGGAAGGAGTATCAGGACTTTAAAAATTGCCTTTTTTTAAAAAAATTAAATAACTATATTCATCCATCAAATGCTTTTCTACCTTTGAAAAAGTGAAATTTTGAGCTTTCTCTTTTTTTTAGTGTTTCTGTTGCTAAAATGATACTGAATGCTAAATAATGTGTTTGTTTTTCAGTTGTTGTAAGTCTAAAGAGATTTTTTGAATACTTCAATTATAAAAGCATTTAAAACATACAAACTTGTGCAATTTTTATTTTAATGAAGATGAGAAGTTCATTAAAGAAGATAAATATTTCATTAGATCTTAAATAAAACAAAGAGATTTTTTGGCTTCTCTCAGCACAAAATTCCTTTGAAAGATTAATTAATACATGCAAATTATGCAAATTAGACCCATGCAAATATTTTATGAAGACAATTAAGGGAACCATTAATTACTGCTTTTTTTGCTTCAGTGAGATTCATTCATTTAATTTTAATTTCACTTTAACTGTTTTGATGTATAATCTTGCAGCTAAGAACTTTATCTTTCCTGGCGGGTCACTTAAACTTATAAATTTCATCAAGTGAGCACACAGAAATCTGTAAAGGTATTCTCAAGACTATGTTTAGTATCAAGAAAAATTTTTGACACAATGCACTCCCACAAACAGGGAAACTGGAAGGGAATGTGAGCTCATTCTTGGACAAGGTTCAACTGCTGGAAAAGCAATTAATTTGCTTTGGCTGTGCTAATATAGGGGAATTAGAAAGTGTGACACAAGACAAATAGAAATAATTAGTTCTCCAAAATGATGTTCTCATTAATATGGTTCGAACAGTAGAAATAAAAAAACATTATTGTGGCATGTCTGCATTCTGTCCCTAACCATGGGAGGTGGAATAATGCACCATAAGCACTTTTATATTTATAGACTAAATGATGATGTTTTAATTTTTTTCTAAAGGAGAATTTGTAGCAAAGGGTGTTACATGTCTTGAATGTCTAGATGTGTATATGCTATTGAAATTGATGTCATGCTTTCTCTAACCATGTATTTTTGTGCCATTTAAAAAAGTTTGTCATAGAAATCTTGTATTTTAATGCACATACTTAAATATGGGAGTTCTTTTTCTATAACTTAAATATTTTCACATCACTTTTTTGACTCTTTAATTAAAACAACATTTCTTAGGATAATTTTTTTTAAAAAAAAAACCTCACCTAAAAAATTACTGTTTTTCAAAATTTCTCTGAAGCTGCTTTTGCTATCTAATAGACAAAAAAGTGAAAACAGTCTTTGAGAATATGAACAACTAGAGATACTTCTAATCTACATCACTAAATATAATCACCTTCAGCTTGCTAGATATTACATGTATATTCTACTGTTACAATCTTCATTGAGTAAGTTAATTGAATAAATGCTCATCAGTTTTCCCCTTGATAATAAAGGTGAAAAACTACAAGGAAAAACCTATTGTAATTAAGTTTTCCTTAAGTCTAAAGATAATATGCTGCCTGAAAATTAAGAAACTAAAATATTGACCCAAACAAAAAATAACTTTCTAAGTTGTTTGGTATTCATTATAATAAAAATTATCATTAATAAAAATATATAAAATTAAAATGACAGGTTTATTTTTCTACTTGCCCTCTGACACTTCCCTCAGCCTTGCAGCTAGTAATTGTTACAAAGGAATTAGAAAAAAACATTTAAATGAACATATATTTTCACTCATATATATTGAGCTTTTTAATATTTTTTAAAACCAAATCTGAAAACTACATTTTATTTCTTACAAAGGAAATCCTCTGGATTTCTAAATTCCTCAAGTTTCTTTTGCATATTTCACTGTCTGCACAGATTTATGTTATACTTTCTAAATTAGGATCTGTTTTGGATTTCACTGATATATTTGTTTAAACATCCTTACACATTGATCTTTAGTTAATATTGTTCTGAATTTCTATTTATCACTCTTCTTTGATTATAGGTCTTCAGACAGTATACAAGTTGTTCATGAACAAGCCAGTTTAATTCAATTTTTTAATTTTGGCATGCTAATAAAACATTGTTATATTTTGTATTAATAATGATCTGATTCAGCAGTTTAGTTGTATAATGTTCATTTTCCTCTAAATGTTTGATTCCAATCCAGTATCCCTGATATCCCCAGATAAAAGTAATTCTGAACTTTCACACTGCCAATCCTCTATTACATTATTTATATTAGGAAAATGATATCAAATAAATGCATTCATTTTGCCTTCATTACTCTGCTTTACATTTGGACAATGTAGTAAGAATTGAAATAACATCACAAAACCTCACGAAATGTCCTGCCCTCAACACAGACATAATGACCACAATCTTGCTTTGCTATTAAAAATGAAGTAGGAATTTGGAAAATTAGCTCTATGTAAACAATACATTGAAATAATGCTATGTAGTAATAATTATTGTTTTACTGTTTCAGCAGCCTCATATTTAATGTTCATTATGTCTAATTTCATAATTGGTTTAAATTATAAAGAAACCATTTCAAACAAAAACCTAGAAGGTGTCTTCAATATTTGTAGTTTAAGTAAATCCACTTATATCACTTATATCCAAAAGGAAGATTTGCTTTTTTATATATTTTAAAAGAAAAAAAATTATACTGAAATCATGAGAAAACATTATTCCAAAATTGTATAAATATCAAAATTCATGAGGATCTTCTGAAACTTTTTATTTAACAGAAAGTCTGATTTCAGTTAAATGAGTAGTTAACAATGACCTGTGATAACTATGAAACAATAGCCTGTTTATTGGTTACCACCAACAATCAATAGCACCTTTTGTTCAACTTAATCAATGCTGTCTTAAGTTGATTAGTTGCATTGAAGTGCTGCCAAACATCAGAAACCAGTGCCAAGGTACTAGGAGAAAATTTATTATTGTTTTGTTTTGTTCACAGTAATATCATTCTAATATTTATATATTAAGATCAAGAAAAATAGTTTTAAGTAATCCCTGGGATGATCATTTATTTCTAAGTGAAAAAAACAAAAGTCAATATGATATACTATCAGTCCAGAGTCCAGTTTTAAACCCTATGTTATTATTTGTTTTTTTTCTTAAGAAAGTCTTCCCTGTTTCCCTTTTTAATCTAAATAAAGAAATATTTAAATATGGAAAATTTAATTAGGTAACCAAAAAATATTCTTGTAAGATCTCCACAAACACTTACCTATGGATGCAATTCAACACTGTATAATAAATGAAGACCAATTCTCCAAAAAAGGAAATAAAAATTATATGTTATAGTAATAATAGCTTCAGTGTTTATCAGTTGCCAGGTACTATAATAAATATATTAATTCATAATAATAAAATTTAATATTGATAGCTAAAATTTAATTGTGTATATATTATTGCCCAGAACTGCTAGATTCTGTAGAGGTGCCTAAAGAATCTTCATTCCCACATGAAGTCAGTTTTCAAGTATTAGAAATAGAAATATACATAAAATGATTAAATGACAATCAAATTAGAAAGATACTTTCATAAAGATCTTAAAAGTGATAAGTTTAAGTAGCATTCAATTCAACATTGCCAAAGTACGAGACTTGGAATGTCATTTAGCAACTTGTTATGGTTTAGATGTGGTGTCCTCCAAAAGTTCACATGTGAGACAATGCAAGGTTCAGCGGAGAAATGATTTGTATTACAGCCTTAGACTAATCAGGAAATTACTCTCTGATGGATTTTACTGAGTGGTAACTGGAGGCAGGTGGGGTATGGCTGGAGGAAGTGGTACATTAGGGGCATGGCTATGGGGTATATTTTTGTATCTGGCAAGTGGAGACCTCTCTGTCTCTATGCTTCTGATCACCACGTGAACTGCTTCCCTCTGCCATACTCTTCCACCATGGTGTTCTGCCTCACCTCAAGCCTGGAGGAATGGAGCTGGCTTTCTATGGACTAAGACTTCTGAAACCCTGAGCCCTCAAATAAACTTTTCTTCCTCTACAGTTGTGTTTGTCAGGTTATTTAGTCACAGCAGCAAATAACTGACTAAAACACAACTTATAATCAAACATATACTTCAAAGAAAACCAAGAGACTCTCGCAAGTGTCATAAACTATATAGAAATTAGATTTGTTATTGAGTTTTAAGTTTATCATAAGTTCATTATATATTATGTTGTAGGGATGAATGTGAATCTTTTATAAAATATGATTAATTTCTTAATTTTTTCATTACTCTTTTATTTTCTTTGCCTAGAATGAGTTTTCCCAGTGTGTCTGAAGGGTCTATAAACATAGTATGAGCATAATGGCTCATAAAAAGATAAAAAGCAAGAAACATTTTTCCAGCTGCAAATCATTCCCTAGAAGTAGATCATGTGGACTTTTTAAGTCATTAACAGGCAATGTGCTAACTATCCAAAATGGCTGATATGGCTGCAAGTGATTATCCTATAAAAGACATGTAAGTCCAGGAAGCAAAACATGGTGGAAAGAACAAAGTCTTTGGGGTCATAAATCTGGATTTCAGTGCAAAATCCAACTAACTAGAAGGATGACAGTGAGAAAATAAATTAGCTACTCTAAGATTTAGATAACCATGCCTTTAACTTAGAATATTAAACAGAAAAGGAGGAAAGACTTAATATATATCAATTCCTGATCCACCTCACTATTTAAGTAAGTAAATATTTCCACCTAATATGTAGTATCCTAAAGTCTAAATGAAGGAAAATGTATTAATAGGAAATTCACTGAGTGCTAGAACATTTGATTCAATAAAAAGCTTAATCAGATATATGAATTTTCTTTTTAACAATGATATGCAGTATGTTTGGGAGCTATAAGTTATGAATCAAATAATAATAATAATATTAATAATAAATTTTAAGGACAAAGGAGGACATCATTTAATAATCCTAATCTGAAAGCACTCAGGAAGAAAATGGGTGGTGTGGAAAGCAAGAGTTTAAACTCTGATGAATTCTTGGTGTGGTCAAGAATTAGTCATCCACCCTCACTAAGCCTCAATTTCCTCTTTTGCACAATAAAGAGATTCAATATATCTTAAAGTCCTTTTTCCAATACTAATTCAGTAACATAATAAAAGTGTTCTTGGAATATCATCAATGTTGAATAAATATTTGTTGAATAAATGAATAATTTTGAAATTGAGCACATATCCTCAAATATATAGGAAGCAGAAAGAAGATATTAAATTGGAAAAAAAATTTGTTAATGTGTAGACAAGTCTTTCATGCCTTTTTATTGGAAAAATATTTGGTTTTCTATGATCTGAGATCAGTCAAAAAGAATAAAAAGCCAAATAGTTTTGATTATGGTCATTGGATGTAAATGAAAGAGAGATACTTTCAAGTGAAGTCAAAATTTTGCAAGCATAATTTGCAGATAGCCTAAGATGTCAGGGGAACTATGGTTCCCATTTCCATTGATTTTTGTTATTTTTGGATTTAAAAGACTAGGTTTGTACTTAATAAGCAAAAAGCTACTATTTTGAAAACAAACTTTTAGACTTTTCAGAAATTTTATATAAAAGATATAGATGGAACAGCAGTATTCATGATTCTCCTATGTTATGGAAGAATCTGTACATGGCAGAAAATTGTTAAGATTTAAACTTTTGCAATTATACTCAGAAAATATGCATGAGGTTATTATTAATGTATATTAAACAAAAGAAAATTATGTTACTTAGTAAATGTGTCATGGGATGTTAAATGAAATATGGATTTAAAATAGAAATGTGGATGTAAATGAGTAGAATCTGAATATTTTGTCAAATGTGCAAACAATAAAATGCATTAGAATTGTAACACAAAAGGGCTGGGGTTGTAGCTCAGTGATAGAGCACTTGTCTAGCATGTGTGAAGCACTGGGTTCGATCCTCAGCACCACAAGTAAGTAAAATAAAGGTGCACTGACAACTAATATATATATATATATATATATATATATATATATATATATGAATTATATACAAAGAAGAATATGCACTGTTAATTGAGCTATCAAATATGAATATTAATTCTTCCAGAATTTATATTTCTGAAATTCCTAGTCAGAATCCATCCTTTATTTTCTCCCATCAGTCTTTCCAACTAATATCTGAGAAATGTTAAACAATAAGAATCTTCATATCCACAGGATCTAATATAGGTCTTAATTTCCCAGTATCTAATTCATTCCTTCAGGAAATATGTATTAAGTGTCACTGTGACCCTTGCATGTTGCCAGACGTGTACCAGTCATAAACAAAACATAATGGCTTACACTCAGCCCCAGCTATCTCTGATAGAAGAAAATGCTTCAGAAAGAATTACAAATACAAAGCATTTTCCAGTGGAGAAATGAAAAGTGTGATAAGAACCTCTAATAGGCAGAACTGGTTCTAAAGGACAGGTAGGTACCCCAGGAGCAGGGGGAGGAATCTGAAAAAATGTTCCTCCATAGAGTAATTTTAAGCTCAGCCTTCACGGATGGGCAAGTAAATGCAAAGAAGAGGAGGGAATGTCCTTGGTGGGTGAGGAAAGAAATAAGGTTTTCAGAAAAACAACATCAACAAAAATTCCAGTATGATAGGAATTAGGAATCTGTGTAGAAGAGGTACGATAGTGTGTAAAGGGTGAGAGAGGGAGGGAGACAAACATCAGGTTCAGTTCTTCCTTAATATATTAGGGATTGGACCTGATTTCAGACTCTGAAAATATTTTTTTTAATTTTGAATGTTTATTCTATATTTGTAAAATCTCCACCAAACTAATGAATTTTAAGTCAGTTATTAGAAAAAAATAAAGAATTTATCTCTATGTACCATGAGTTGATTTACATTACTTACCAAGAAAATTAAAATTATTTAGTGTTTTTCCCCTCAGGAATATTTTCTAAACCAGTTTGATTTCCTCCTTCCCATTTCTTTAGTTTTATGGAAATGCAATATAAAGTGTCCATGAGGCAATATTTACTCTACCTGAGGTACTTATTGGGGGTAATGACTTAGCACTTGAGCAGTATTTGGGTGCCCAACATCTAGGGGACTAGTTCTTGGGCCAAGTGTGGCATCTATTGATTGCTAATATGTTAAAAATAACTGACAAGCATAAAAATTATAGTTTGTTTCTTTTTTCTTTCTCAGTTGAGTTTATTTTGGAATTGAGAATAATTTCATTTATGGTTGGGTTGGGAGTAAGAAAGAATACAAAGAATGTTGTTAACACCTGGGTTTGGGGATAGTGGGAGACTGAAAACCAAGGAAGCAAGAGGTGGAGTCTTTGTCCTTGAATTGTGAAACAGCAGGTGCTTGTGCCTCCCAAAATGCATGACATAGACCATTTCACAAATTAAAAATGAGTTTTAGTTCTTGCTTATTTGCCTCTTCCATTCTCCTGCTTAGGACAGAATTTAACTAAATCACTCTTTTTTTAAAAAATTTCTTCTCTCCACAGTTAATTTTATTCAGTTTGTTAGCTTCCAAATGTATTATTATTTAGTCTTAGTTTAGAAAACATTCAAAGGGCAAAATGAGCTTATATAATGAAGTAAAAGTGACAAAAGATTTCTTTATTCTGCTGTTTTTAAAGTTCTAGAAGCATCCAACTGCTAATGAAATACCTTTTTAAGTCACAGCTAGATTCATCTGCAGTTTTTTTTTGTTTGTTTTTCACATATGGGGGAAAATGCATTAAAGAACAAAAGTCATAAATTTTGAGTTAAGTGTTTTATTAAAAACTTCATTTTGAGCTATATGAACATTGGTAGGCTGTATAAATAAATGCTTTTATGTTACAATTAGAAACAAGAATAATAATTTATAGTAATTCATATTTGGCTGTAAATTACTATGCATAATTGTACATATGTTTTGTTTTTCTAATCATGAGGTTATGTGAGTAGGTTTACTGTGTTACTCAACTGATAGCTTTCTGGATAGCAAAGGAAAGGCAACTTGTGATTACTATTTTTTAACAGAATAAACAAATCACAATAAAGAGTGAATACTGTCAATATTTTGACCTCGTACAGCAAGACTTTGTGCACATTAAGATGTGTACTTGAATAGATGTGAATTTTACAAATTAGAAATAACTTCAGCTTTATTAATTACAAAAAGCTTACTGACAATGAACTTATGGCATACATATTATGTGAGCTATTTTTAAAAATGTTTATTCATTGCTTAATCACTTAATACTAATAATAAATTTCTCATTTATGTATAAGAATATATTGTATATAATTTTGCCTAGATTGAATTAGAACAACCTTAAGGATTCTGTGTTTATCACACAATTTGTCTCACCCCTACCTGATGATGAAGATTCCTTACATCATTTCAACATTATCAGAATTAGTGCTTAAATTGGTCCCTACCTATAGAAATTGGTCTTATTGAGCTATCATCCCTGAAAACGAGTAATGGATTTTTGTTAACCATCAAAATTTGTTCTTATATGTGTGTACATTTTATAGGATGAAACAGAATTCTTATGTCTTTATTGATATACACACATACATAATTGTTCTGAAATCTATAATACTCTAAAAATTGAGATTTTTTAAATATCTACAATTACGTTAATCTCTGTCCAAGGAAATATATCAAAATAGCATATGGTTCAAGCCTTGGTATTTAAAGACTAATTGTTATGGCCAGGAATAAAATAAATATAGGCAAAAGAATACAACATTATTTCCTAAAGAATGTTTCCTCAAGTTTCTGATTGTTACTTATTGAACATATGATAGTGTGTAAAAGTATATTTTGTTTACACTATGCCAAGAATCACATTTTTGTAGCTGATTTAGTAACAAAATTAATGTACAATATCTTAAATATGATTGAGTTGAAAATACAAAGTAAAAGCAATGTAGAGGATTATACCACTTAATCATTTTAGGGTTCCCTTTGAAGAATCATCTTCATTTGACATAGGAAAAAATGCTCTTTTTCTTTTTAGTATTCATGTTGTTGGACTGAGTTTGTTTTCTAGAATAGATGTTTGACTAGCTATAGGTGCTACCTTCTGATCCTGCTCTTTCCTAATAGTGTGGTCTTGGCAGTATTCATGTTTAGCTCCTCTGAGTGTTTACTACAACTCCCTTTAGTATTCTATATATGATTTTGTTCAGCAGACTTGTGTTATTAAAATGTATATAACGGCATATAGAACATTGGCAAATCACATAGGAACTAAACAATCTTATTTATTGTTAACATTCAACTAGTTCATTCTGCATAAACCTTATTCTAGCTGTCACAAAAAATGAGTAGTTAGACACTTTGGAATTTTAAGAACTACCTATTTGCTTAATCTATTATTTTATTTATGTTGTATAGAACTTATAAACACTCCTGCATTAGATCGGGCTTTAAACATTCAATAAAACACATTTACTGTGTCCAAGATTAAATCATACATTGTTTAAAATTAATTATTCCTTTTTAATTGCATTGTATAAACAGAAATGACCTGTTAATTTAAAGAAAATCTATCAGCACAAAATGAATTCACTCATATAAACAAGCAAGATGAACTTGACCTTGTTTGAACTTGTTTTGATGTGGCCCAGATGGTAGGCTACATGCCTGAATAGCAGGCTAAAGCTGAGGAAAAACTCATATAGCAAGATCTAGATTTATAGCCTTCTGCAAATTCCTACCTTGTATTGTCCTTTCAGCATCTGTTCTGCCCCCACTGCGGTCAGCTTCTATCTCTGGGGTCAGAGAGTCTAAAAGCACAGAAAGGTAAGAGTGACATATATTTCATTTGGTTCCTATTGTCCTTTTAAAAAAAAGAGCAACCTGTTACTTTAGCACTGAATTAAAATCACATAAATCTTTGTCACCTTTTAAAGGTTGAACAAAAACTATAACCCTAAGAATTTTCAGGAGATTTGAATAAAAATAAAATATAATATTGTTCATAAGATAGAATGAGGGTGGAAGTTCTTCCATTCATATTATGTCATGTTTCAGTTGGAAAAGATTTGGTCAAGCAAAAATGCAATGCCAGGTCCCAGATTCTGGGGTTAAGTAACAGAAAAAGATTGAAGCAAATATGAAGTAAAGAATTTCTCCAACACATTCTTCCCATCAAGCACAGATGAATGAGTCACAAGACATTGAAATATACAAAACCACAAACATGTGTCTAAATTTCCCTTTGAGTATTAAAAATAAAAGTTGGTCATGCATAAATGTGCACCTTCTTACCATTTAAGACCCTGAGACTGTCTGTTGAAGCTGCCTGTTTTAGTGTCTGCTCTGCTTGCTCACGCCGTTTTGTCTCAAATTCAAGTGCTTCCTGCAATTTTCTCTTTGCCTTCTTCTCCTTCTTTAGTCTCTTTTGAACAATGGCTAGAAAACAGTGTGTATACTTTAATATTTTAAATGTAATTGTATGATGTTGCTAATTTTCATTCATTTTTGTTTCCTGCTGTACTGATTCTACCTATAATGAGAAACTTTTAAAAATTCACCTTTATCTAAAATAATTCCAAATAAAAGGTCCAAGGAAGCCAATTTTTATTTTAGCTTCCAACTATTGCATTACAGAAATGCTTCTAATTGTAACATGTAAGATAAACCTAATAGGAAACCACTTTTAGGAAACATTTGTACTCACAGACAAAAGAAACTTGTGTAAATGAATTCTGTGGCTTGTTCTTTGCCCTTGTATCAAGAACAGTGAAGAGTAGTTTAAATAGGCCAAACCATTATGAATAGGTCTTCTATCTCCTTATAATGCATCAATTTTGAGTAAAAAAATGAAGCATTTCCTTTATAAATATTTTATAAAATAATATCACACCAACTAGGTTTTTAATAATTCTTTCTTGAAATTTTAGAAAACATCATCAACATTTTTTGTATATGCAGAGCAAAATACTCTTAATTGTTAACATACATGAACAGTATTTTTTGACAAAGCCATTTGCTCAGAGAATTATTTCTTCATAGCTAATTTATAGCACTACAAAATATTTTTAAAAATTATACTTCCATTCTGTAGGAATCTGGTGAAGTATAAAACCGCACTGCTAATAGTGTGCCATTGATGACAAAAATATGCTTTTATATAAAATTAGATTATGATATAAAAAGTTGATTCTGATACATTTTTCTCCTACTGTACAATTTAAATATGCATATGTTAATAAATAATAACAAATGTACTTCACAAAATGTATGGTAACTGTACTCTTGGTATAGTAATTATTTTAACTTTTTCTATACATACACACATGCTTGCACACACACACACATATGGTAACCACTCAGCATGTGTTCTTTGAACTCATCTTTTTTGACAAACATCGATAAACATTGTGGATGTCAGTGTTCCACTATGAGAAAATTCTTTTATTTTTCATGAAAATTAATCATACCAAGTTTACTATTTGACTTCTTACTACTGATTAGAAAACACCATTATTTTTATTTAGCACAATATTTGGTCAAAATGGAATATGAAGTAACAATGATTCAAGTGAATACTTTAGTTTCAATTTCTAATTTCTGCATTTCTTGATTAATCATTAGTAGTGTTGCTAAGATGGTATCCCATTAACAAGTTGAGTTTATTATTTCTGTATCATAATTTTAAAAACTTTTAATCAAAATGTACATGGACTAAATTGAGTAAATGCTGATTTCTTTTACTTAATAATGTGAAAACCATATGCTTATTTTAACAAAATTACTTGCCTACTATTTTCCTTTCAAAAGGTGATTATTTATAAATATCTTTGAAAAGAAACACTAATTTTTGAAATACTTATACATCCCCATTTTATTGAAAGCTCTATACCCAGTATGTTGCCATCAACCATTCCTTGTTTCCTCCTATTTGATTGAACCAAATAGGATGCTATGTTCTGTCTTCAGGGTAATACACTGCTTCAACAGACACATTTATAATAGATAAGTATTGATAGATAAGTTATTACCTTCAACTTATTGTTCATAATTAATTAAATAGGATGTTCATAGGATGATCTGTGAATGTTTTGCCCTCTAGTGGTTAAAGAAATAAAACAGAATGTAAAACTTCCTAACCAGTTGGAACCAATAAAAGTAGGAAGGTCTCTCAAATACTCAAAGGGTTGTTTAAGGAATCCAAGAGTCTGTTTTTTGTACTATATGAAAGACTTCTCCAGGTGTGACAAAAACAAGACATGGTGATCTCATGGAAGATGGCCCCACAGACTGAACTCTCTGCCTGGACTTCCTTATTCACTTAGAACACATCCATTATCAGTGTTTATCTTTGATTATTTTAGTCCTTTAATCTAGTGAAGCCATATTATTTAGAATGGTACGATTCACCTAGGTGAAAGCTTTTCAAATAAACCTTATCCCAGGAACCCACTAGCTGTTGACTAATAACTAATGAAACAGCCTTGTAAGTCCTTCTAGTTTTAAAAAGAGAACTGAAAAAAAATGGTATTTAAATGACCATGTCAAATATATAAAAGGAGAATATGGGGAGTGTTTACACTGAATACTTATTAAATGGGAGAAAAGAAATTCTTCCACTTTCTATAATACTTAGGAGAATCAAGTGGTTGAAACAAAGGGGGAGTTGGTTGTAAATACTCTTCAAATTCATATATAAATATACAAATGTGAATGACCTTCAAAATTATCTGTACAAGCACTGTAAAATGTGTTAAAAGAAACAATTCACAGATCAATAATATCATTATTTTTACCCAATAAGAATTCATATTAGTTTCTATTCTGTGTACTTGACCTTGTAGAATGAAAATGAGGTATTCAGAAAGAAAATTATACAAACATTCAACTTTACTCATTTGTTCAGATATTCATCAGTCTTCAATTTCAGTTGATAAATATCTTACTAAACCTGCTTTGCCTGAATAATCAGTATTTTCTATATTAGCATTATGACTTTAACTCTTAAGTTTTCAAAGAGAAGCTGAGAAAGAACACAAAACTTTTTTCATGGCTGTCAGCTTATCAGGGCTTATTTCTTATTTTAAGAATATTAATTCATGTTGGGAACAGTGATGCATATCTGTAATCCCAGAGGCTCAGAAGGCTGAGGAAGGAGGATCAAAAGTTCAAGAACAGCCTTGGTAAATTAGCAAGACCCTCAGCAACTTAGTGAGACCCCATCTCAAAATTTAAAAAAATAAAAAGGGTAGGGGATGTATCTCAGAGGTACAATCTCTAGTACTGTCCAAAAAAATATGAATTAATTAAACTATAAGCAACAACAATTATATAATTAATGATACAATGGACACATTTCAATCCCTTGAGATAGGAACAGAAGAGAAAATATGTACTTTGGAAATTAAGAAACGCAGTGAGCCCACGATTTGAATTCTGCTCTAAACTTTAGTTGCAGGTAAATCAACAAATATGTACACTCTCAAAGCAAACCACCAAACATACTATTACATTTTTGTGTTGACTATTTCGCTTAAAGTATTAAACTTAGTTAGAAATTCTGCAATACCTCTGTTCTTTTGTTCCATAGCCAGCTGCTTCTCAAGTGTTTCCCTTAGTTCTCTTTCTCTTAAAAAATCCATCTTCAGCTCTGTTTTTTCCAGTTGAACCTGTTTTTCTTGAGCTCTGGCATTATCTATGGCAACTTTTAAGAGCCCCTGTACAAAGAAGGTATTCAGAATGGTAATATGTTGGTGAAAAGTACATTTCATTTGTTGCTTAAAAACATTTTAAAAGAGAAGAACTCACCAAATTCTTAAATTATTTTGCATTCACTCCATACTCACTAGGACAAATACTATAAAGCACAAAACTTCTAAATTTAATTAAACTACTTAGGGATGGTAAATACTTATACCATGCATGTTCCATTGTTTCTGATTAGAATATCTAGACCCCAAACTAAATGAGGGCAACACATAGCATGTCTAAAAACATAATGCACTAATTAAAATAATAGTAATAATAACAGAAAGGAGATCAGTAGAGGAGAGCAAGTGGATCAGGCAGAGGAAGGAAGGTACTGGGTAAGGAGGTTGATCAAATTGTACGGTGTGTGTATGTGTGTGTGTGTGAGTGTATGAATATGGCATAATGTGGCATAATATTACTATGTAAAATTATAATGCACCAATAAAATAAGAACTGAAAAGAAAATGTGAGTAAAAATCTGATGCAAGTAGTTATTTAACATGGTTGATAGAGCCCTCTGTAATCCTGGTAGTCTCCTTACTTTCTTGGAGCTCATTCTCCCACTTTCTAGCATGATCATACTAGATCACCCATGTTCTTTGTTTTCCTCAATTCAACAATTTGTTTCTGTCTCAGAGACTTTGCTCTTACTCTTCCCTACAAGAATGCTTGTCCTCCAAAACTTTACATGACTCACACCCTCACAAAGTCACCATTCAAGAGAGGCCTTCTTTTACCACCAAATTTGGAATAGCCCTCCAAATATAGCTTGTTCCTCCCTCCTATAAAATTCTTCATGTCATTTAACATTAGGTAACATTGTCACATTGAGTTATTTGTACACTGACCTATATTGTGTTTTTCCAGTAAAATGTATAGTCTCTAAGGTAGGATTATTTTCTCTTGCTTTGTACATGTCCCAAGTGCCCAGAGAGTGCCTAACACATATAAAAGTACACAAATCTCATGAATAGAAATTATTATAATAGTGCTATATTTTTCTTGAAACTTGTAATAAATTTAAGGTATCCAAAACTTAGTAGTTTAGTAATACATTGTGTTTCTAAAATCATTCAAAATGGTTCTAACAATTTGAGAATAACAAAACAAAATTTATTTATATGACTAATTATTGAGATACATACACAAAATTTGACTTACTGTATTCTTTTAAAAAATTAGCAGTATTCTAAGATTTTTTTTGTACAATAAGATTGTGAGAATGTTAAACATATAGAAAACATTTTCCATGTAATAGACCAAAATTACTAGTAAAAATTAGAACCAAAATTTCTATCTCCCTCAATTCAGCAATAATAAATGCTGGTTTGAAGTTGAAACTATTTTGTGTTGGTCTGTAAATATTACAGCCTAAATTTTTCACTTGAAATTATAAATGAGATGAAAGTTGTGGCCATCTGTACACTTACTTGAAGATGAGATCCCCCTTGCAAGATTCAATGTGAGCAGTTTGAATCAGGAATTTCAACTCCAGCTTGATTTGTGAGCCCACTAGAGATGTAACCTTACTTCAGCCCACCAATACAGCTTTTTTGCAATGTCATAAGGCATTTTATTTTCTCTTTGAACACATATAAATTATTTCATATTTGTTGTACCTGACCCTGAATTTCCTGGAATAATTCTTGTTTCATATGAAAGAAACTGGAGAAAGATTTCTATGTGGCAGTTTACCCCTCCCTACTCTTTTGTTGTTCAACAATAAAACATAGCTGCTAAGGAAACTGCCATCTTAGCTCAATTCAACATTCCTGTATATGTTTCTTCTTCATCAGGAGCAAACAATTAGTAACAAATGAAAGAGATCATTACATCAAGTGCCCTTTTAGATCACCCCAATTAAAACTTTAGTTTAGCTGTATTTTAATTCTAAGATACCAAATTCTAATTTTCTGCTCTGATTGCTCTTGTTGACTTATCTTTGAAAGATGTACTCTCTGTGCAATGTCTAGAGATTATTTAGCAAGATGCCAATGTTGGCACCACTTAATGTGTTGATTGGTTGTATTATCAGTAGCTGTTTAAAATAAATTACTATTAAACTATTATTGTCCTTGGCTGACAAAACACAATATTTTGGTGTTCTTTAAATATGAAACAATAATGATGAATAAACATGTTGAATAATGTTAAACTGCAATTCTAATTTGTTTAATTTTATATTAATATTCGTTAGTAAAGTATGAATTTGCTAAGAGTTTTTATGTTTACTGTTTCCTTTTGTTAAAATGTGGCTAATGGTAGTACATTACCTATTCCTGCTGATTATGTCTGAAAAATATTAGCTTTTAGAATCCAATACCCTCTAGGGACTACTTATAAGCTATATAAAATTAGATTTAATTTTTAGACTTTAAATCTGCACACATCAGTAGGAGTCCAGTGTGAACAAAAATCTGCACTAGAGCCAAACTGATGCATATGCAAAAGTATGTTATTGCCAGTGACAGCTCTGCTACAAAAATACAGAAAAACAATTAAATTTAAATGCAGCAGGCGGCTGGGAAGAAGCAGTATCAAGTAGTGTTCACAACATCTACAAATTACTAAAGCACTTTCTTAACCATCAGTGATGATAATACTTTCGGATTTGTGTAACTTCTGTAAATTTTCCAGATATATGGTGTGCAAAATTTCGTACTAAATGCTGTGTCTCACTTGGATATACAATATCTAGCCAAATGTGTGTAATAATCGAAATGCAGAAGATTGAAGGTTTGAAACATGAACTTCTTCCAAGGGGAGTTCAAATTCTCAGGAGGGTAAAGTTGGATAATGACAATTGTAAAGAAATATATTTTAAACTTGTGTGGCACAGCAATTCTGAGACACAATGGTTGATTGGCCTCAGAGTTGTTTTCCATATATGAAGCATGATGATTTTCATAATACACAAATGTTCTTGTTTTCTAAAATGATCCACCTTGTATATTATTTTCATGGGTTTTGAGAGAATTACTTTTTTTTCTAAGAGCACTGCCATTGATATAGCAATGTTGCAACTATCTATAGCTTAGAAAGCATAAATATCTGCCTGCCTAAGACTTCGAGTAATATTGTCATGAAAGAACCATTTCTTAACATGGTATTTATAACCAAGAGCAAAAACTTAACCTGGTTCATGTTTATAGTCTATGAAAATGTATTTCAGAATAAGATGATAAGTAAATGTTCTTGAGTGTCCCTGAAACTTATGTGACACAATTTGTGGTCAATAATGTGTTTCTTTACTCTCAATAATGAGAATAAAATAATTGAACAGAATTTAGAAATCACTATTCCACCCAAACATTAAAAAAAAAAAGGTCAGAATGATAAGATGACTCATCCAAGATCCCAAACTAGAGAGTTGACTAAGCTGAGATCATAACCTCACCTGTTTAACTTTTTTTTCTTCTACTATTTCCCTATCATTTTGCAAAATGTATAGAAATCATGTTCTTTAGAACCAGATTTTTTTTAGATAGAAAAAAAAATAACAACAACTAATGTATTATTATAGAAGCCTTGTAGCAAAGGAAAAAATATACTTAGTCTAATGTTCTGGTTATTGTTCTCCAAAGATGATTAATGACAGATTCCCCATGAAAAAGTACTTCCAGGTATAAATAAATCTTCTTATAATTCATATAGTCATGTCTTGTAATATGACAACATGGAAATCAACCTGGGTTTAAATTCACACTTTACCATCACTCTGTGACCATATCTGCCTCCATAATCTTATATGTAAATTGGGGATAAAGATAAAATACACTGTAGAGAATAATAAGAAAAATCAATGTAAATTGTGCATAATTATTATAAAGACTGGCACATTAAAATTGTTTGCATATGTTACGAATTTGCATATATATATATATATTTAAATATAATATAAATTTTAAATTTTGGTATATAGTACAGTTTTTACTGAGATTATTGTTATTCTTTTTTGTCACATTAAGCTGTGTTTAGAAACTTGGGTACATTTTAATATTATTTATAGTCTTTTCCAAAATGGAAATGGGAGCAAAGGGGAGAATATTACTCTTATAATTATGATTAAGCAGGAAAACATATAATGTTATCAAACGTCATATTTTGAAGCCAGTATCATATTTTATTGGGATATTTTTGGAAAAATTTTCTTCTACATTTTTGTATAACTGTATTTTAACTCAGTTTATAATGCAAATAAGCAAATTATTTATTTCTTTTAAAATGTATGGAAAATATAATTACTGACTATAATACTAAAATGTAAAGACTTGAAGACAGATGTTTCAGTTTAATAATCAAATTCCTTTTGAATTTTTTGTCCTCCAACACAGAAATAGAGAATATTTCTTAGATACCATAGTTGGAATTTGTCTATTTATTAGTGAATTCACTACGGTGTTTCATTCTAAGATCGCCATTTAATGTTGTTTGAACATTCCTTTTGGGCTTTCTTTGCTTGCTTAATTTCTCTGTGCAGGCAAACCATAATGAACCAAACCTTATCAAACACCTTTTATAGCAAAAATCTTCAATGCTTACTATCCCTAATTAAATTTTATATTCTTCACCATATTTTACATTTTCATTTTTTACTTACCTATTCTTATTATAATATTGGTAAGCCATTTAAAACAATTTTTGTTAAAAAAATGGATAAACAAATAATTTGCATCTAATTCTATACATTATTAGTTTCTTGTGATTAATAGCAGGGAAGCTCAAATAAGGAATAGTAGGTAGAGTTCTCCTTTAAATGCATTCTAATGATAGCTAATATTTGAAGCTATCATATCCAAATAATTGGCACTAAATTTTCCTCACATAAAATTTCCAAGGAGTTCCTCAAAGACATGTTTGAGCCAGGCATGGTGGTGCATGCCTATCATTCCTGTGGCTTGGGAGGCTGAGGCAGGAAGATTGCAAGTTCAATGGCAAAGCCATAAGCAACTCGGTGAGACCCTGTCTCTAAATAAAATACAAAATAGGGTTGGGGATATGGCTCAGGGGTTGAGTACCCCTGAGTTCAATCCCTGACCCCACCCCCGCCAAAAAAAGATATGTTTGAAGGAAAAAGCCATGATGAAAGATTGCCCATATTGATAAAACAAGTAAAATTCTACATAAAATAAATGAGGTTCTAAAAACAAAAATTGAAATATGTCTCTCTTATTAATGTAAAATTATATTACCTTAATAATTTTCCTTTACTGTAGTCATGTTTATCTGTTATGACTTTTAATTTCCAAACACCTCATATGTCAAAAATGGTAGTATATTTCCACTACTTAATAAAAAATCTGGAGCCTAATTTTATATATATAAATATTTTTTTTCTTCCTACATATCTTCTTTGAAAGCAGAAATAAATGACATTTATAAAAATTCAGTTTTGTTAATGGTATCATGTAGGGAACATTTTAGTAATCATTATAAATTTAATAATTCAGAATTGTCAAATTATAGTATATCATGAAATTAAGTTATTTACTAGCAGAGCAATTTAAACTCACTATTTAGTAGAGTTTGTTGGTCATTAATTTTAATAACAATAAAATACTTTCAGAGGAAATGTAGAGATTTAAACTTGCTACACAACAAGCATGTTACCATTGAGACTAGAATGCAGAGAACCCATTATATATAATTGAAACTTCAGCAGAAATTGAGGTAGGCAGACTGTAATTACTCAAATTAGAATTTAGACAGCAAACACATTTATACTGTATGTCTAATAAGCCAGGGTCATGACTATTTAAACATTCTGTACCACTCCTAGGATATTACCATAGCTCAATAAATGTGACAATAATAAGAGTTAGCATCTATGATCTTTTCTAAAATGATGTGAAATCATACCTACCATAAATTCAGCATGTATGTGTGCATATATCTGAAAGTGCATGTATTTTGTTCATGGAACTCATTAGGAGTCTTAATCTGCATTTTACCTTATGTACACATATTTACATGTGTATTTACATGTAGATATAATGCCTATGTCTATTTGTGCATATACCTGTAAGATTGAAGTAGACAACATAATTTTTTTTAAATGAAGTATTTTTATGGTAGGTTTAAGGTCCCCATAATTTGGGATTAGAAATAAATAATTTAGTTTGTCTTGACTATCATGCTACCATTAACTCTTAATAAAATATGTCTGCAAGGTATATGATTGAAAGGAGAGAATATCAGGCTTAAGGCCACTTTAATAAATAAATTATCTAAAAATCTGTGTATTTTAAGGCTGGTGTCTACTCTATTTTTCTTTCTTTTATGAGAATAGTGAATTTGAGGTGATGTGGGCAGCATTCTTTGATCTTAGTATATCTGGCATACTGTGGATGGGAAGAATACTCCCAAACTGTCAGTTTTTGACTAAGATATGAGGTGTCCACATAAAATGGAAGGGTCCATGTGTAAACCCAATCTTCAGATGCGTGCGTAGACTTACATAGATGAAGCCAAGACATGCTGTCTGTTCTGAAATTGAAATTCAATTCTTACTCATCTGGTCAAAGAATTTTTAGTTAAGGAACACACATACATATGGCTTTTTCTTTACTTCATATGGAGTTATATACAGAAGAAAATAAATGTTTTCTCTACTTTTTGGAATTTAAACTCAAAAATGTTGAGGGCTATTTTCTGAAAGCATTTATTGAAAGAGAAAATTTACTACAAACTTTAACTCGTGGAAAACAATAATATAAGTGAAATTCAGGGCAGAAAGTCTTATGTTTATTTTAAAATATAATCAATTATTGGACCATGATTAAGTTTAGGCTAGATTGATGACTTATTTCAATTACTGAGATATAAAACCATAATGTTGAATACAGTTCTGGAAACTCTAATTACATTAGTATTAAAAAATGCCACATTAATAGATGAGAAGATATGTTACATTAAAGGCCTTCTGTTATGTCCTTGGAGAGGTAAATAAAATTAATTACATTTCTACTGGGAGAAAGATTAATATGGTAGGAAATATGTGCAGAAAAATATCACTGAGTTTGGAGTGTTAGAGTAAATTTTTTTTAAAAACGAGAAACTTTCGAGTACTGTTGTCAGTAAGCTCATGTTTAACAGCAACTACTCCAAATATGGAAGAGTAGATGGCAAAAATTTCCATCTGGGGTCCACATGATCACTTCATGTGTGGGCAAGAAAATTGTTTTCTTCTATTTCGAACACTCTTATTATCTTGGCTCCATGCTCTATGTTATTGTTAACTGTAAGTATTTTTGATTCATAATGTACTGTACATAAAATATACATCCTGAGGACCACATAGGAAATCCGTGGAAAATTTTATACAGCTTTTGAAGTCTATCCTTTGAAGAAACTCTACTAATTGAAACAAACTTATTTATGAAAGAAGGGATTTTTTGGATTCTTCTATATTAGACATATTTAAAATGACTAAACATACCATTTCCTCACTGGAAGGCCAACAGTTTAAAAATATCTAAATATTTATTAGAACTGGTGTGCTGTCATATAGTAAATTAGACAAACTAAACAGTTAAATTTTATCCAATTAGTTGGCAATAAAGAAAGCCATTTAGGCAGAATGGTTTTTTAAATGTGCATGTCATTTTTATGTAAGTTTTTATTATAGCTTAATATACATATTTGAGTATTTTTAAGCCAATTTGATTAGTGTAGCAGGTTTAAAATCTTTGTTTTCTGAGTAAAAGTTTAATACCATGGCTTGTTCTATGCTATGAAGAGATTAAGTTGGAATGGGATGAATTCAGAAAGATATTACATATAAGTGTTCTATGTTCTTTTCTTCCAGACAGCAAAAAGACCTACCTGTATATTAGTCAGAAGGGTCTCTATGGAAGACAATCCATCAGGAAACAGAAAAGGAGATGGAAACCCTGGAGGTAGTGGTTGTCCATGCCCAGTTAGAGAAAGTTTGTCAAGGCTTTCTCTTGCGGTTGGTGTAGAAAGTGGGGTCTCATCTGTATGTGATTGAAACAAAAATATAGAACAAGTTACGCTTGTCTGTTTTTATTAGACCTCAGTAATGGCTTCCCTAGTGGTTTCCAGAACATTTATTGCAAATTGGTTCCTGCTATCAGGAGAAAATGCTTTCTGCTGAATTTTCTTTAATGAAAAAGCTGTGGAGATACAACAAGATAACATTAATGAGTAACTTTATAAGCCTTTTAAATGCAGTCTCTAATGAGACTGAGTTTACAGTGCCATAGAATCTTTTTAAAACAAATATTATCTCATATATAGTTGTGATAATATATTCAGGCTGACTTTATGGGCACCTTCCCAATTATCTCATTTTAGTTTGTTCTCTTTGGATTGACAATAGAATATTTCTAGAGCTTCATGTAAGAGAAATGCTTTGTATATCAGGACAATTTCTTTCTCAATTAACCCTTCCTTTATATTAATGATTTGTTCAAATATATTCTTAAGAACCATAAAAGCAATATGCAATTAAAATATTTCATTTCACAAATCTAAAAGGAAAAATGAGAGTCCAAATACATTCTCCCTATAGTATAACTGAATTGCTCACTATCATTGAAGCCAAAGATTTAATTCTTTTGAACTTGAACACCTTTTACCTTAATATTGAAAAACTATACCTTTTGTGTATGAACAAGGGGTCTGAAGAAAGAATAATAAAATACAACTTTCAAAACAATATTTAGAAAATCAAATTTTATAATCCTAAGATAAATTAGTCTTTACTTCATTTATTGAATATTCTTCAACCTTTTAAGCAATT
Organism: Marmota marmota marmota; assembly: GCF_001458135.2. Classification (NCBI taxonomy): domain Eukaryota; kingdom Metazoa; phylum Chordata; class Mammalia; order Rodentia; family Sciuridae; genus Marmota; species Marmota marmota. Next base: position 8,233,185 of record NW_025999942.1, on the reverse strand, counting down.
TAGAATAATAACCAAATAACACATTTTTCACTTTCACAGTGAAATCTTTCTATTTAGTTCTTTGTTATTTGACAATTTTATAGTTCTTTATGAGATAGAGACAAGGCATCGCATATTTTGGTTTATTTTAAACACAGGGAAAATTTTATTCAGTGCAAGATTCCTAATTTACTAAATATTTTCATATTTCACCCCAGGAAAATTAATCAGAGCAATGTATTTGCACAGTTCTGATAGTATCTCTCAATTTTGTAAGTTGCTAAAAACTTCAGCACACTTGTCTTAGGCTTATAATTTGATTCCACTGTTCTCCTCGATCATTCTTTTATTTTTCATTACAACATCTAACCACACAACACGTTTTCCAATTACCTCTCTCTGGGGCAGAAATATTATGGAAGCTGCCACACTTCTCTGTCTCTCACTAATGTCAGAACAAGTTAAATTCATTTCCTCACCTTTCCACATTTCTAGTTAATGAACCAAAGGGAAGAAATGTTGGGGAGGGAAGTACCAGACACAAGGCTTTCCTATTAACTATTTTCTCACACTTACTCCCTTCTCTGCAGTTTCTCCTTCCCTTCCCACCTCTGTTAACTTACTAACAGATGATCTGAGGCAGCAGGTACTAGAAAAAGAAACAGAGTAAGCAACTAAAGTAGGACTCATGGTGTCATTATTTTTTGTATTACACTTGTCACCAGGGTTAAAAAAAGACTGCAATGCAGGGGTAGAGCTACCGCATGGCTAATGTGAGCAAGGTGATCTTGGACACCATTTACCTAGCTATCATAAATTACTCCTACAGACCAAGGCTGCTAGTGTTTTCTCATAATAACCCTGAAAAGGGGCTTGTTAAACATCTATGTGCATGTGAAATTGTTTAAGAATGGAGAGCAATATTTTTCGATCAGCATCACCTTATCTGTCACATGCTAAAGAAAATGTGGCTTAATAGATCATGGGGATAATAATTGCTTGTCTCTTAAAGAAATGCACAGAACCAGATGACCTCTCAGCTTTACCACCTATGACTCCATATTTCTCAAAGACTGACCAAGAAAAAAAAGAAAAATGTTGCATACACATACATGTACACACATGTTTAATTCTAAATTCTATCATCCATGATTATTTAATTTAATTTCAGGCATTTGTGCTTAACTACAGTTGCCTGTTCTGTGAATTATATCTCTAAATCAGTCATGATGCCTACTTTCAAGCAGCCAATATTTATCTGAAATAAACAATGTGCTAGATATTAGAGACAGAATGCAGAAAGCACAATCTGAAAGCTTTCAGAGACTAACATAGATCAGAGTGACTGACTCTACTTGTTGAATAGCTAATTCTTATATTTAGTAAAATTTTTCCTCCCATCATTATTCCTTAAGACACTGAGGTAGAGAGCAAAGATGGGAGGGGAGGGGAGGGTGGATAGTAGGGGATAGGAAAAGTAGCAGAATACAACAGTCACTAATATGCCATTATGTAAAAATGTGAGTGTGTAACCGATGTGATTCTGCAATTTGTATTTGGGGTAAAAATGGGAGTTCATAACCCATTGAGTCAAATGTATGAAAGATGATATATCATGAGCTTTGTAATGTTTTGAACAACCAATAAAAAAAAGAAATAAAAAGACACTGGTAATCCCAGCAAAGGATTAAATTATTCTGTATGTGTGAGTGTGTGTGCATGCATGCCTGCCTGCCTGCCTATTTTTTTTTTCTACTATTACTTCAGTAATTGACGGCCATTTTGGTCATCAAGGTTCCAGTTATGTGAGAATGTGGACTATCATTTGGTATAAATTTATTTGAGTAGATTCATTCATTCATCATTTTACACAGTGGAGATACTACATAAGGTCACTTTCATTCAATGCATAGGAAAGAAACAATCAAATTAAGGTCAGAATTAGTTTTAAAATGGCAGGGGAGCATGATTCCTAAGATCATTTTCTAAAAGAAGACAAATGAATCAAAGCTCAAACAAACCAAAGATATTTCTTTGGGTCATAATACATCATTATCTAAGAAAAAAAATTATCATTTCATAGCAATTATCAAGATTGTAAAATTAAGAACATGTTCTTCCTTTTAAAAAAAATGACCTGTGGTATCCTAAATGTTCTATGATTAAAGGAAAAGTTTGAGAGGCCAGAAAATGTAGTGGTTTTGACATAATCTTTGACTTAAGGTATGTTTGATGATGAAGTAAAAACTCACAGGATACATATTTTGGTTTAAGACTTTCCAATTTTTAAAAAATTATCTTTTATAGAAAGTTGGCTTTTCAGGTGCAATGATTTTTGATTTTTGTTTTTAATATCTCAAATAATTTTAAACTAAAGGAAAATTGCAAGACCTATATAAGTAACTCCTTTATATTTCTATAGTAGATTGAATGGTGACCATCAGAATACATGTACATGTGTAATTCTTAGAATCTGGTAGTATTATTTTATTTGGAATACTGGTTCATTCTAACTCTAGGCACAGGTATAATACAGAATCTTGAGATGAAGAGATTATGGAGGTTATCCTTACTCAGGATGGACCTTAAGTCTACTGACAAGTGTCCTTAGAAAACTAAGGCAGAAGAGGAGTTGAAAGAGACAGAGACCCAGAGAAAAGGAGTAGGCAAACTAAAGAAGAGTCAGAACTAGAATTTTACAGCCACAAAACAGGGAATGTAGAAAGCCATGAGAATCTAGAAGAGATTAAATATTGTCTCGACAAGTTGTTATTTTTAATTTCCAAAAAAGAGTAGTTATTTATGTTGAAGGATTCTGGTTTTCTAATCCAGTTTCAGGGACCTACAGTGGTTTTCTAAAGAAAATAGAGTTTGCACATATTATAATTAAATGATTTTATTTTATGACAAGAAAAATTACTGCTTAACATCAGGGATAATTATAATATTGACAATTACAGCAACATGTAAAGAGAATAATTGACAAGGAAGAAGAAAGAGAAAAAATATATTTTAAAATTCTAAAATTAAAAAAGGATAAAACATGATATTTCATTTTACTCATCAATATAATTCATGATTCTACTCATATTTTAAGTCACTTTGTAATAACTGACCATCAGTAAGATTGATGCCTCAGTAAGACAAGCTTTTTTTCCCCCACCAATCTTATCACACATAACAATTTAGCAGGATATCCTAAGGAACAATGATGTTTAAAAAAATAATAGGCCTCTACTTTTAAAATGTTTTCTTTCCTGTGAATAAAATCTAACTCAGTTATTTTCATAACTGATCCCTTTGGGTTTGAATTATATATATTCTTTCAAGTGTGTGTGTGTGTACAAACCTCTGATGTCTTATTACATCTTAAATTTTAGGCTTAAAAACAATCACTTTTAGAAACAAGGGGATTCATATCTATTCATCTTGATATGAAATAGAAATAGCACTATTGTTAAATGGGAAAATCTCCATGTTTTTATGTTTACAAGAGAGTTTGCATGAAAACTATTTCTGCACTGCAAAATGAAAAATAAAGATGACAAAAATTCTAAAGCATATGGCACTTTCCTTCAGAAGTGAAATATTTCTCTAATATAATTTTCTCTTTGTTTTTTAAAAAAATATCCATCACAAACATATAGAAAGATACACTTGTGAGTGTTTTTGTAAACTGGTCAATCAAATTATTCATCAGGAATAGAAACACAGATAATATAAAAATTTAAGAATTGGTGCCTTGAAATAAACATCTGAAAATTATTTTCAGGCGTAATATACAAATGTTTAAACTAAACACACTTGTAGTTTCATTGCTGTCTTACTTCTAGTCTAGGCACACTGGGTTAATTATCAAGAGAAACTATTCATAATAAAGTAAATACTATTACCTCATATTGTAATCTTAGGTCAGAAAGTAGTTATGTATTCTTTTCTATTTTCATTTTCTCAGAAAATAAAGAATTTTGACATAGAAAATTAAAATTCAGAGACATAACTTTTGTATATCTTCTAATATGTACAAAATATCTAGAAGTACACTGGAATAAAATTTATTTCCTATATTTAATTTTATGCCCATTTTCAAATTCTCAATTTAAAATTACTAGTGATAGTTTTATAAAATGAATATCACAATCCTATATGTGATGTATCGATGGTAAAATGAAAAGCAAACTATACTAGATCTGGAAAATATGAGTTCTAGTCATGGTTCTACCAAGTTCTAGAAAATTTTAGAGCAGCCAAACCATCTTAAAAAAATTGATTGAAATCTCACAGAATTATAGTTTAAATCCAGTTGGATTGTGTGTAAAAGTACTTTGTAAAATATAAAATGTTATATGTAGTATGTATAAGTGATTACAACCAAATTGATTATTAATTTTATATTGGAAACTTGGCTTCAATGTGGCATGGAGGAAATCTGTTCTTATACCCTACACCTATGATTTTTATATTATTTCTCTCTGATAAGTTTTGTGATGAAGGTATATCATGTTGATAATAATTATTTCTCTCTGAAGATAAACCATGTTGATAACAGAATTATCTTTCTGTGTATCAGTTACTTTACGTAAACCTGAGTTTATTTGTAGAATAGTTAAAATTAACTGTGAGAGAAATAAATGGAGAACAGGCAAAGGGTATGAACCAGTTCATAAATTTCTCTTTAGGCAGCACAACCTAGAGGGTTTTTGTTTTGACTTACACAAAATGTAATCAGCATAGGTTTCATAGAAATGGATTGTGTGAAACATAAAAATACTGAAGAGGTTCTGTGGATATACTTCAAGCAGCATTAGAACTCTGAATTTCTAATTTGGTGAATATAGAAAAACAAATTAATACTGAAAGGAGACTATTTTAAGTGTGTGTTTGGCAGGAGGCTGAAAGTTTACTTTAAAACAATATTACATGCACAATTTTGCCTAACTTAATGCATAAAATATTTTAAACTTACTATATGTTAACTATCATCTACATCAGTGGCTCCTAACTTTTGGATAGTTCAGCTTTAAGACTGTAATAAAAGTTAGGGACCACTCCCTTAGTCAGAGAGAGAACCTATTTATAATCTTAACTATGCCATATAGTGTAAGCACTTTCTAATTTCTGTTGAAAGAATATGTGAATGAGATAAAATGGGGCAAAAGTGGTAATGACAGAAAATGAAGAAATGAGAGATCTCTGCTGATATTAAAATTATACTATATCCAAGAGAGTAATACTAAAAATACCTCCTACTGAAAAACAATCCTATTGAAATTACAGAATGATAACAGACATTATCTTGGGGTAGGAGTTCTAGTTCTGGCTGTATACTAATATTACTAAACTTGGCCTTGATAGCAAAATCATCTGAGATAATCAAACTTAAGTACATATCTGTGCCTAAATTTTTTAATCTGTCTACAACTTGGAATTTCTTGGCAAAAGTGGAGTGGTATTAAGCATAACACATGCACACACCCCCACCCCCAGTACACACACATAGAAACACATTGATTTAACTTTTTGGTTGTTTTCATCTCTGCTTGTTACTTGAAATAATAAGTCATAAGTGTATAAGAAAGAGCTGGCACAGCTTCTGCTGCAAAGATCCACTTAATTGACCTTTCTACCTTTTCCATGACCCTGTAGGCTTAACCTCACTGCTGATCCGCAAGTGAATATGGAAAAGCATTTATTGAAAGCTACATAACAGACATGGTTATATTTCCTAGGTTGATGTTTTGCATATCTGCACAGTAGGGCCATTAAGGGTTCTAAGAGCACAAAGGAAACAATCATAACATTTGTTTTTAGATGACTGACTCAGGACATGTACACCAGGCTTTATATAGAAACTGTTTTTGTTTTATTAAGGGACTGTTTGCCTGTTAGTGATAACATCATTAAAAATAAATGAAAGGGGGCTGGTAAAATGCTTCCCCAAAGCAGAAACCTAATTAAAGGTGATATGCCTGCTACAAGGCTTTTTTCAGGACTCAGAAATAGAACAAGGTTAGTTCTTTCTCATTTTATAAGGCCCAAAGAAGACCTCACAGTAAAACATCACTTCTGATCTAATTTTCTATTTCTGTGTACTTTAATAATCTACTTTACAGTCTGTGCTTGCCCATAGAAAGTGAACTAGTTTTGTTCCTACAGATAGCTTCTTCATCATGTCACACTACATAAAAAGAAAATCTGATGGTTCAGCTCAAACAAAAAATGCACTCTCCTTTTAAAACAAATTGTATAGGTTGTAATGTGTGCATTAATAGTAGTTGAATAATGCACATATAAACATTCTGCGGCCCTGAAAGATCACTATGAAAGCCTGAGTTAATGGTAAAAACAAATATTCCAAATCATAGTTTATAATTTCAGTAAGGAAAAAAAAGTAAACCCTTTCATTTTAAGGGGTGGAGTTACTCTAATTTCATGGATGGTGGAAAAAGCAGGAAACTGCATTCCCTTGATAACTCTGTCCTTATTGTGCTGTGACCTTGGCCAATTTACTTAAATTTACATCTGCCAAAAATGAGTTTCTGAAATGTGCTTTGAGAATTTTCAGGGGGAGGGAGGAGGAATTGTCACATAAATCCAAGGCCTTTTCCAAATTAATATTACTTTAAAAGTAAAGTGAACGTGAAGAGAAACACGGCCACATCATAGGGTACCATAGTTTGATATCCTGTTCTCTTGTCACTTCTGCATATTTCTTATTCAATTAAAAATATTCAAATAGAAAATTAATCCCTTTGCTAAGTGAATAAAAATAGAATATTTCCTACATTATCCCCCCCAAATATAAAATATCTCTGAGGTAGTAGATTCTTGAAACTATGATTTGCCCCTGGGGTTTAGATTAAAATTATCATGCAAATAACAAAATGCGTGAAGCCTTTGGAAATCACAGCCTAAATTCTTTTTTTTTTTTCAGGTGAAACAAGTCAATAAGTGATTGATTCCAACTTTTTCAAACTCAACTTTGTAGATTTCCATTTCTTTTTCTTTAAAAGTCATGGTGTCAATGCAGAGGAAATACAAAATTATGATAGTTTGAATGACTCTTAAGAATATTCATTCCTATAAATATATATATAAATGATAATTAGTAAGATATGAAGCCTAATAGGTTATTTAATAAATATTATGGAATTTTAGCACTGATAATGAAAATGTGTTTGTGATTTAAGGAAATGTGTCCCTATCTTTAAAACACTGAAAATACACAAAATAAAATAAGTGATGAAAAAAAAAAGAAAAACATATATAAATGGAAGATTTAATATTTGGGATTTTCTTTGAGATTTTCTGGGAGAAGAGGAGAATTTGGGTAGAGTATTTATGGAGCAAGACTGACCTTGAGAAGACTATTGTTAAAACTGAATAATAGATAGGTTTATGGGGGTTCATTACCCTTTTCTAATTTTATCTATATTTGAAATTTTAAATAAAAAAGTCAAAAGAAAAGTGATATTTCTCAATAAAGACTCTATTAACTAGTTTATTCTTTCACAGTCAAGGGCCTAGATATGATAATCACCATCATGACAAAAATAACTAGCACAGACTATTTCCTATGTATGCAAAGCAATGTTCTAAGCATTTTTTAATGCATTGACTCATTTAATCCTCACCACAGCTCTTTTAGGTTGATACTAGTGTTATCTTCATTCTACAAAGAGTAGATGAAGGTAAGATGAAGTTAATTAACTTGCAAAGATACCTTCTAAAGACAGCAGCCTGGATACAGATCCAAATAGCCTTGTTTCACAGTTCATATTCTTTAAACAGCCAAGGAGTAAAACACAAAATATTTAGAAACAATACAAAAATGTATTGGATATGAATGTTCAAATATATACAAGAAATATGTATTCTTATTCCCCATTTTTTTTCTCAGAATACAAAAAAAGTCAAGATTTTCTAGTTCACTTCTAATTTAAGGATTGGCTTACTCCTTAAAGCCCAGCTAATGGTCATACTGAACAGCCAAGATTCTCTCAAATTGACTACTGCCAATGACATATATGCATTTTCATTTTCAAGCATGTCCTCATATAGGAATAGAGAATTCCAACCAAAAGTATCATAGATACTTACTATCAACTGTAATATTAAGTAGCCCATGTAGGACATCTCCTGGAAATTTTTCCACTATACATTTTTATCAAATTCAAACTGTATCAACAAGGTATATACTTCCCTGTGAAAGACACTTAGCCATCAAAGTATCATTCTTAAAGTGACACATGCATTTGATGGGGTAAAATGCAAGGGCTGCATAAGGATTTTTAAATAAAAACAATTGTCCAAGACATTCATTTTAGAAGAGGCAGATCCCATGTCTTACCATGTTCATCAGGGGCAATTAAACCCTGGAAATCATCACAAATTGTCTTCTGCAATTGTTCCAACTTGGTATCTCTTGTATTCCTTATCCTGCAATCCTAGCCATGAATTTGCCCCAGTTTCCACCATGGGAACTTTATTTAGTTTTCCAAATCACCCTCAGTATCACACTCCAGTCCTCCAGTGACTACAAAGCCTTCAATGGTTAATGTTCTGTTCTGATGATATGAAACAGGCAGCTGGGCTGCTGCCCTAGCTAGACATCAGCTTGTTGGTCTACAAGAATTATGTAAGTCTGACAATTTACTGAGTATATAGACCCCATTCAAGACACAGATGTGTTTTAATAAATCATCCATTCCTACTTCCACTTGCCACAAGCTTGAGACAGGAGCATGGTATGTGATTGAAAAAATTCTACTAAGGTCAAACTTGGTAACTATATCTCAACTTCACTGTCTTGAAAGAAAGTCATCTCTCCCCTCCCATTCATAGCAACTATTTATTAATATATCTTACCAAGACTACTATAAATGATCATTAAAATTGTCATCAAATAATTTCATTTACATATTTGTTTCCTTCATCCTATTTAATACAAAAAACTATAAGGGAAGGAACTCTGTCCATTTTTGTTCACCAGTGTCAGTCACCTGAATGTCTAGTAGGTAAAAGTTTTTTATTATTGTTTGGTTGGATGTATTGTAATTTATTGTCAAAATTAGTTCCTTTATTAAATCCTGTATTCTTATGGTAATACAGATCATTTTCAGCTGAGCTTAGTGTAAATTTTTAATTTGACTCTGAATAAATGAGAAGGTGTACAAGTACTTTTCAGTTTCCTTTTCATAAATGTGAATTCAGAAAATAAAAATTAATTCTGATATAAAATTCTAAACTTTTAAATCACACTATTTTCTCATTAATTAAATATATTTATAGCTACCATGTACAGAAAAGGAACTAGTAAGTATATGCATATAATAGTAAAATTTCATTCATCTATATAAAAGTCCTGTTGGCTGTTTTGGGCAATAGTAAGTTTGCCATGACACAATGTGAAGGTTGATAAGCACCTTGTCAGGAATATTACACTGCTCCCTAGAAATTGATAGGAGGTTAAATTAAGTGACCTTTATATTCCTTTTACCTATTGAGATTTTATGACTTTTTCCTTTAAAATTAACTACTTTATAACACAGTCATATAAAAATGCAAAGGAGAGCACTAATTTTTAGGATTTAGGGAAATATAAAAAGTTAAGAGTGTATGTTTATGTCATTGTCAGCATTCTTCCTTGGCGAGAAGGGGATTCTTAAGTAGCACAGCTGCAATTTTGCAACTCTCAGAGCATAAAAACATAATGCAAATTCTTGGGCCTCTACTACATATAAGTTTCAAAAAACTGACTTCCATTTTACAACCAGTCTTTGTAACACAGAAAAAAATATGATATTGTCAGATAAAACCTATCTCAAAATATGTCAACAAATTAATATAGAAAGAGAAATCTTGGTTAGGTTTTCATCTTATATTTAAATTTTCATCTGTTTTAAAATTGCTTGAAAATTCAAATGAATAACACCATCAGTCTATCTTATTTCATTAAAGTATTTTGTGCTGTGTGTTCTGTATGTATTTTAGCATGAATACCTCATATGCATTTTGAAGAATTTTCTGAAATATTTATGCATTGGGGTAGAAAATATAGTATATATTCTTTAAGAAACTAACCCAGAAAGAGAAGGAAAATGAGAAAGGGCAGTGTGGATCAGTCCTGATTGGTGAGAGGAGAGTAAGTAGTGCAGAAGGTGGAGCAGCAAGGGGCCAGATTTGTGTGAACTAGTAAAGGCCTGGCTGTGAGGCTGTAGCCTATGGTTTTCAAGAGCAGGTTGACCATGACCAATTTTCTGGCAGAAATGGCAGATCTTTCTAATTATGTATGTCTCATGAAACTGTATCACTCTTTCAGCCTTATGTGCCTGTGAGACTTTTCATGTCCATGGTATGTTCAATTCATATCATGCTAGCATTATTACTACACTGGATATTTTCTTGTTGTTCCTTTTTCTTGTCTTCCCCAGTTACAAGGCAAGCTCTTTAAGAATAAGCGTCCTTTCTTTAATGTTTGGCTGTTGGGTCCCCTGTACTTTGAATGGTGCCTGGCACTTATGAGGCTTTCAAAAAGCATATGTAGCATGAATCAATATTTTATTTTTTTATTTACTGGTATCAGAAATTGAACCCAGGGTGATTTACCACTGAAGTAGAGATATTATTGTTTGATTTTGAGATATGGTCTTCCTAAGTTGCCCAGGCTGGCCCTGAACTTGTGATCCTCTTGCCTCCATCTACAAAGTCTTTGGGATTACTGTCACACACCACCATGCCCAGCTCAATAGAGTTTTAAAAAGAATTTCAAATTAAAATTAATTAATCTCTCAAGCTATCTGTATGCATTTAGTTTAATTTTACTCCAAATTCTCAAATTTGTAAGCATACTTGTCAATTAAGGAATCTTCTTAATGGTATTTACAGAAGAATTTAGATATATTACTATAGATAATATAGTCCTGGAAATTCTACTGTATTTAAAAAAATTGAAAGAAAAGTTTATATGATTGTGTATATCCAAGTGACTGTACACACACAAACACATTCACACACACACACACACAGTTAAATAAATGCATAGGTCTAAATAAGTATATAGGTATGTACAGCTTTTATATTTAAACATTTGGTAACTATTATATTTTAAAATTATTTATTTATTTTAAATACTATCATGAGAAGAAGCATTAGGAAAATAAATAATGTTTATTTCAGAAAATAAATTATTTTTCATTATTTTTTCTTTTTCCTCATATAATAACATTTTATAAAAATGTAAAAATCAGGTAGAACCTGGAAGCTTTATTCTTACTTTTATTTTAGTCTATGTGTTTTAAAATCACAAGTTATTATAAGTATCATGCATATTGCAAAATAATTTAATGATTTAATATTGATGGAAAATTTGATAATAATTATAATATTCAACCTTATTAGAAAGTAGTTTATATATGAACAAGCAAATGAAACATGCATTTTGTTCCCATACTCTTAATAAACATGAAAAAATCATATTGCCCTTTAATACTATTTTGCATTAGAAAAAAATAATGCCTATTATAACAATAGCTTCAACAATGTCATGACACACTTAAGAAAGCTTTTATTTCCTTCATTAACAACATTGTTTTTATAACTGTTAAATTTAACCATAAAATTGTTTAGGGACATTTTATGAAAACAAATTAACCTTGAAATATGAATACATTTTGTTTTACCAATTGATTCAGTTGGCAAATTAGACAAATTAGAAATTGGTCATTCCAGAAATATTTATGGATGAATATCAAATGCAACACAGTACACCAAACACTCTAACAAAGATAACACCAAGGAATATTAGAGCAAGTAAGGACATCCTCAGACTTGATAGAGGAGAAAGAAATCTAAGTTTAAAAATGAAGGAGATTGGATACAACCTGATGACATGGCTGAGGCCTTAATAAATGGGGAAAAGAAAGTAATTTCAGAAAAATAATTGATTATCTCAAAGCTTGTTATGATTCAGATCTTAAGTTTTCCCAATGTGTTGAGCCTTTGCCACCAGGTGTAGAACTACCAGTAGGTGGTGGAACCTTTAAAAGGTGGGGTCTGATGAAAGGAAGTTAGGTCACTGAGAGTATGCCCTTAAATGGAGACATTGGGCCCCCACCCTTCTCCTCTCTCCTTGCTTCCCAGTTGCCATGAGATGAAAAACTTCCTCCACATTCGATTTTTTCTTCAAATGCCAATAGATTTTCTAACTCTCTAGCATCTATATATTATTAAAAAATCAAAAAACTTCATCAACAAATGTTTATCAGAATCTTCATTCTATTGTTATTACATTTTCCTGAAAGGCAAAGTAAGCAATGCTAGATTTCAAAAAGGTTTTCTTTGTGAGTTCAAAACAGTCCTAGTGATTATCTTCTAAGAAATTATTTTAGAATATTCCTTACAATCATTACTGAGGAGCTTCTTACACTGTGAGTGAAATGTGTGTCTATCCATTTCTTAAATATCATAACTGCATAGGCATGTTTTATTTGTTGGCGACCTTTCTTTGAGGGCCAGCACTTTGGCTATAAATTTGGCTCAAAAATATTAGAATGTAATTCATATGCCCTGAATATGTTTAGAATAGCCCAATGTTTCTTCTTATCTCTTCATCTCTTTGGGGTTTTAATTCCCTCTCCTGTTTACCACTCCATTTTTCTCTTGGAAAGATAATGAAAACAAAGGAATCTGATTGTTCTTGTTTGCATCATTTCATATGCAGAAAGAGAGAATGTGATAAAATATATATTGTCGATTTATTACTTGATTATAATTTGTGCTTCTCTTTATCTTTTCAATCTAACAAAAGTCAGTTTCTCAAATCTTCAAACACTATTGTCTCTATTTCTCTTGAAGTTACTATCACCTTTGAAATTATTCTAGAAACAGCTTTGACTTCAGTTTTCTTCTTACACAATCATCTCTTCAGAGTATTCCCATTTCTATGTTCCTTCTCAACTGTCATCCTATATACACCAAGGTGTGAAGGTGAAGGTTAGGAACCCCATACACATGGGCGCCTCTGGTACTTTTCACTTCAATCTTCCATAAATTTAATTTAAATTTCATACTCTGTCTGTTCATTATAAGCTTCATTCTGAACTTTCAGCATAATTTCCAAAGAAATTTACATTCTAATATAATTCCTTCTCTACTAATCTCATCAATCCTTGACTGCAAAAGTATAATGTGCTAAGGTACAATGAAACTTGCAAATATTTTGCCATAGAAGAGTCCACAAATTGGGGGAGTAAAACAAAATCAAAACAATGTAAGGAATATACAATACAGAAGCTATAGAAGGAATATGGTAGTAAGTGAAGAAAGAATACACATAGGTGAGAAGCTAAGAGTGCAAATAATATATCCAAGTCAGTGGTTACCAGGGCTTGGGCCATCAAGAAGGAGGCGAAGAGTAGGTGAGGATGGAAATAAAAAACACAGACTTGAAAAATGAAGTCTTGAATTTTGGAGAAGGATTGGCTATGCAATTCTCTAAACTTTTCAGCCTGGATTCTGGATCCATTTTTTTCCAAAAATCAATACTGGTGAACTCATTCTCTGCATTAAATTTAGTAAATAATCAGGCTATCACTAGGGCACATGTACCCTCTATGTATATATGTTTCTTCTCTTTCCTAAATAATTTTAATTGCATGCAGTCATGCTATACTATATTTAATAAAATTTTTTTAAAACTATTTTCCTAGATAGCATCTGTCCTTTCAATTTCTGTCCCAGCTCTCCATTTTTAGGAGTTCTCCATAACCACTGTCATCCTATCTCTTCCCTATGATTTAATATTGAGTCCCACTCTAATTGATTATATCACCCCCTCTCCATTATAACTACTTTTATCAAAGTTAATAGTGAAATCCACTTGCCAATTTTAACAGTCAGTTCTCAGATCTCTCCATCCTTGACTCTCAGTGGCCTTGAAAAAGGTTCAGAAGCCTTTTCTTCCAGAATACCATTTTCTTTTCTTCTCACAAAATATCTGTGGTAGCTTCTTCTTAGTCTCCATATTACTTTTCTTTTTATCTAATATTTTCAAACTCAGAGCAAGGCACAGGGTGAAGGGAAATGTAAGGGCTTAATGATGGTCCCCTTTAGATAAAGATTTCTTTTAATTAGCAAGAGCTTTAGTCCAAAAAGTTTTGTTTTTGTTTTTGTTTTTTAAGAAAAAGAGCCAACAAACAAGACAAAAACCAAAAGAAAAAGAAATGAAAGGAAAGAAAGAAGGGAGGGAATAAGGAGGAAGGGAGGAGAGAGGGAGGGAAAAGAAAAAAAAAGAGGAATAAACTTTTCTAGCTCGGTATAGGTGCAAATCTAAAACTGAAATGATTACCTTTTCTTTCACTTGCTTTCCTATATATACCATTTAGCCTGCCAGCAATCATTAAAACTAATCTTTTTTTTTTTAATCAGCAGAGGGTATAATATAAGACATGTCAAGCCAAGATATTTAACAAATAGAAACTCAACATTAGTTTGTCTTTATTGATTAGCTCTAGTCTGGGGTCCTATTCCTAGTAACTACATTCCTGCCTTGTTTTCCTAGAGGATTTCACAAACTTGTACTGAGGCTCATCCTATGCCAGAAACTGTGCCTGGGTTCCACTGTTCAATAATCTTGGTTTCCCTTGACCTATAGTTTCTATGTTTTCAATCTCAACATTCCTCTTTTGGGAAATTCAACAACCCAATATTCCATGTGAAGGAGGCCTCCAATTCATTCATATAACAATTCATTTAAATTTCGTTTTTACCTGCCACTTCTAGTCTTTCATTTGTTACATACCACCTGCCAGAATCTGCTTTCTTGCAATTCTGAACACTGTCCAGCCTTCTAGCATCTCTGTTCCTCAGACCTATGGATTATTAGAATATGGAATAGTGCTATGATTTTCCCTTTGGTTTACCACATGGATTAATGAGAACCACTAAGAAGGATAAAAATGAACGGGACAGAGTGAGAAGCTCTAGTTTACTGAAAAGTCAAGAGGAAAACTAATACAAAAGAAAAATGCCAAAACAGAAAGTGAATAACAAGTGTCAATTATGAGATCTGAGTGAAGACTTCTGAATTTGTCAGGAAACACAAATACTTGGTCTAGTAGACAATTAAAGCCCCGAGATTTGGATTAATTTAACATACTTTTCTTAGATTCCATAGCATGAATAAATTCATTAAGTGAAGTCAAATCCTGAACAACTCAAACTACTATATGAATCAACATAAATGTTCATTTCCCATAAAGAATTTTCCATAAAGAATTGCATGGGTAACTTAAAATATAATTTCAAATGTTTATAGTTACCAAATTATGTTTCTGAATTGATTCTTATAGAACTTTCATTATTTCAAATATTAAAAAAACGATCTATAAAACCCATGGAAGAATCATTATGCCTTGGAAGAAAGTAATTGTTTTTTAAGATTATAGCCTTAAGAAAACAACAGAAACATACAAGTTTTGGAGAATGAAGTGAGATGATGATTGGTGGAAATGACTAGCCTTACATTAAACAATGTATAAGTAATAGACACTGTAAAAATATGCACAGAATTTAGAAATATATACAGTAATTAGAACCATCTGCTACCAAATACAGGTACTACAAGACCTGATTCAAAGACTAAATTAGACTCATTTGTTATTAGCAGTATATATTTGCATTCAATTAATGTGCTAAAATCCTTGAAAAGTATGCTCTCTTAAGTGGGTTAAACATGCTCATTGTAATCTTGTTTATACTAATAATTGGCTTAGCAAATCTTTTCTTTATATCTAGTACAAAGGTAAACTTTATCAAGCCCAAGCTGAATTATCATAAATTCCATATTAGCAGAAACCAAATTAATGAGGTTTGATTGTACCAAGAAAATTGCTTTTGCCATTTGCTTAATTTCATCTGCTGTATATAATAAAAAAAAATTCAAGAGATGAAAGAAGTAGATAACAGAGTATTTGCAAAAATATTAGAAGCAAGGCAAACTTTCAGAAACTCTAATTTATTGTTATATTTATTTGTTTAGGTTCAGTGTGTAATATGATGTTAAGTATATTACTGTACCATGCTATTATGGAACAGATGTTAAATGCAATGTAAAAATGTCAGGGGTAAATGATTGATGATCCTCTTTGCCATTTCAAAGTAAACCATGATTATTTATATGCTCTGGACATTGCTTGAAAGCATCATATTAAATCTAAACAATTGATCCATTTTCAAGGGGTTTTGTATAATATATTATTTATGTGGTTTTTATTCTTTTGTGAAAATGTCCCAGTATTAGAAAGTATTTAGAGTCTCAAGTGCTCCACCCAGTCCATATGGTAGATTTGTTGTCTGTGTAATACTTACCTTTTTCCCTCTAGGCCCATATGGCAAGTCCATAGGCCACCCAGGCCCCTCTGTCCTCCACAGGGGCCATATGGCAAGTTCAGTGAGCACTCATTTACCTTGTATTAATATTTTATCTACCTCAGACAGAAAAAGAGATCAGATTAACTAAAGGCAGCCCCTGAAAATGGTTTAGCCATATAATCAATACTGAGTGTCAATGTGGTCTGAGATATGAGCTCTGTTTTTTCATTTATATTAAAAATAGCAAGTACGCTTGAATAATTTATCAAATAATTTCATAAGCTCTTTTGATCACTTGATATACATTGACAGAATACTGTTTAATTATGCTAATCATCTAGGCAATATTAACGTATAATAGTATAAGCTTATAGAGTTTAGAACTGGCTTAAACATATAGGCTTTGATATATCCAAAGAGATAAGACTGAATCTAAATTATAATCTATATTACCAAATAATTGCTCTAAAATTAATTCATTGTTATAACTTTGCAACTATAGGCTAAACTTTTTCTGTCAATGTAATGTGATTAAGAAAATCTTAGCACTTTACAGCTAGAATTTATATATAAATATGGAATAGATTAAAAAACATTTCTGCATCTTCTACTGCAACTGTAATTCATGGAAACTTACCAAAGAAATAAACTTCAAGGGGCAAGTTATCTTACCTCAAAATCATTTAATTGATAAACTTACTATTTTTTTTAATTTCATTAGCATTTGAGCTATAGAAATTAACTCTTTCCTTTAACAGCTAATGATATTGATATATATAAATATTACTATATATTTTAAACTTAAATTATTATTCCTAGCACTTAACTATTCTTCCCCAATGTCACAAAACATACATATCCTTTATATTGGACAGTTATTTGCAAATAATCTTTGATTTCATCCAAAGAAATTTGTCTCATTTACAAAATGTTTTGCCTATTAATAATCTCACCCCAGTCATTCAAAATGAACAACAACAACAACAACAAACACAATTCAGCCAGCCCACCACACTAACAGTAATTTATTTTTGTTAGACTTTGGAATTTCTGTCAGCTTATGTATAAAATCTGATGTGAAGAATGTTCAGAAGAAGTTCATACTTTTGATGTTCAGTCCTTTCCTAAACACTTCTATGTTTTCTTCTGAGACATGTCTTTTAATCAGTCAACCCTCTCTCCAAAAAACAATTAAAAATAATAAAAATTAATTTGTTTTTCATTTGATTCCACACAATGTACATATTACATTATCATGTTTTGCTTACACTTCCTTTGAGTTCCCATATCAGTAATTATACTTGTTATGATATCCTTACAGACTATATTCACCAGACCAATGTAAATTCTGAGATCACAACTTGTAGATGATATGGAATAAATTCTGGAGTCATTTGAAATTTTAAAATGATAATATTGAAATAAAAATGTTAATGTGTTTAGGTTTGTCACCTGTAAGTGCAAGTAAAGTCATAATTAAAATATAAAGACAACATCAGGGTCTCTGACAGCTTATTTTAGGCTTGTATATATAGAAACATATTTTAATGAAAATATAAAAGTTTAATTTTATGCACTGAATATTTTCACGGAGTCAGCACTTTGCTATTTTGTGATAACATGTTAAAATTAATGGGATGTCTTAACTAAGTTCTTTCTGCATACATACATATAAAAAAGGGAAAGCTCTGAACCTGACTTCATAAATAACATTTGCTGTGATTTTGTTAAAGTTTAGATGCGTGGATTTGTATTTGAAATCCTCAGAAGGTTACAGGGTGCAACCCTCCAACAATATCGCAGAGTCTTCAGGGACAAAATCCCATTATGTGGAGTTCAGTGAAGGGGGTAAACACCACCATAAAGAAATACAAATTGCACATATTTCCCATTTAGCTAGTGTCACCAAAGTTCACCATTAGAATTCTAACCAGTTAGGACTTATTCTTGGAGGTCAAGTACCTTGTGAACCTTGTCATCTCACTGATGACATCATATCCCATCCATCAATTCTTTCAGGAGCACACTTGCCATCTGCTCTGCACACGTTGTAATAACTTATTAGACAAATTCACAGGGTAACAATCTGCACAATGACACTGTTATCTTAATGCTGGCACATACTGAGATAACAGCTACTGTTTCTCTGCCAGAGCACAATGATTCTGCCTTCCAAATTTAAAATAGAAGTTTGGAGGCCATTTAAACTTCTTCAGTCTTATGGAAACAATAACTATTGGCAGAAGCATTTTTCTCCACTATAAGATGACAAATGAAACCCTCTTTGCCAGGAGATAGGCAGTTCCCATTCCATTCTAATGGTGCACCTCTGCTTAGAGTTTTCCAGCTGTGAATTTTTTCTTTTTTCCCCCATGAGAAAATGATATGCATATAGGTACAGAGGACCCAATGAAAACTTCAAATAACAGTAGCCATAATCATCAAGTAGAAAGCTCAATATCCTCCCTTTCAACCTGCTAAAATGATACAATTGAAATGATTTCCCCATTTACTTCACAATGACTACAGTCTCTTTTCCTTTTCTTTTTTTTTTCTATCCTAAAGACACTTAATTAGTAGAATAAGGGTCTTAAACATCTAGCTGACCCTGTAACTCTAATAGGTTCTCTGAAAAAAACCAAGGACAGTATCCAAGATCATATACCTTTATTTTAGTAGCATATTTAACCGAACAGCTGTCAAAGGCCTTAGAACAGAATGAAGTCCAAAATAAGACTTTCTATCCCCTAGCTTAAAAAATTATATATTTTTAGGGAAGATGATATTATTTTGCATTACATGGAATTCATCCTCTGTTCCTTCTTTTGGCTTGTCATTTATTCCAGCTTATACTGTGATCAACATTGTACTAAAATAAAGTCAAGTACAACAGCCGCTCCCTGCCCATCAAAACGCACAGACGTCTGCCAAGCACTTGTAACAGCTGGTGTTACATTAATTAGTTTAAACTATTTATTTCATCCATCTCCAGAGCAGATTGAGCAAAAACATTAGAGATTATTCTAGCATCTGTAAGTGCCCTGCAAACATTAACCAAGGAAACTTAAAATATTCATCAGAATCATATATGCATATGTATATGGAGAGATAGACACACATATATTTATATTTATATATATGATTTAGAAGTTGAAACGGCCATTATAAATAAATGAGTAAACTCTCATATACTTTAGTGAGGGAATATTGTATTAACTGTCTTTGCAAACATAAGTTTTCAACTCTCATTCATCTTTTGTGTCCACAAAGTTTCTCTCTTTAAAAATTATCACTAGAAAGTGATAATAATTCCTGGCAGCATGGGCCATTAAACTATATATGACAGGGACTGGGTGACTCAGTGGATTAGTCACAGATTTTATGGCCTTTATTGGAATCCTGCCCTAACTACAGTGATCAAAACACTGTTATCAAATGGTTGTAAAAATCTCAATTAAAATTACTTCTATGGCCTCCACTAGGTTCTTAGCAAACTATATCCCATAACATGAATCTCTACATTATTGACAAAATTAACTCAACTGCCACTTTTTGGCTTAAGAGAATTTACAAATTAACTATCTAACTGACTCTCCAAATAATGGTTGTCAGTAGGGGCTTGATTATGAATGTGTGTCTGTTAAACACCTGTCAGTCTATGGTTTTAGGTGGGACTTTTAGATTTTCAAGACTATATTATCTTTTACCACACTTTTTCTGGAAACCAAATATATATGCATTAAATTAACATTAATTGTACTGTTTACAAGAAACAAAAATAGTTTGAAACATCTGAAGACTAATTCACAAGAGTAATGATAGAGAAAAGCCAGGATTTCAATGTTTTTGTTGAATATCAAAACAGTACTATTTAAATTCCCACAAGGTTGATGATCCCCAAAGCAATCTATTTTACTTCACCAAAAGCAATACCATGAATAGAATTTGACACATGACTTAATCAACTAAAGGCAAACAAAAAGGTCTACATGATAGATAGCAAACAAACATTTAGGAAATAAATAATCTGATGCTCACTGAAGAAAACTAATAAGTTGTAGAAGGCATCAGGGAAAGCAATATGGTATACGGTGGCCAAAGTTTTCTGCATAAACACAGCCAGAAGTCCTGAAGCACTACTCCTTACTTCTAGTGTAGAAGCATTTGCTGTTTTAACCTTACTCAGGTCAAAAAATCAATCTCTATAAAACAAATTAAATTTACTCCTTGGCACTTTACTTTCATACACCAAGCACAAAAACAAATTAGTACAAGAAAAGCTCAACATAATATAATTCTATTTAGACTTAACTCAGATTAAAAGGAAAAAAAAACATATTTTGAATCTTGAGTATGACTGAAGAAGCTATTATAAATTGCACTCTCACTGTCACACTAACTGTCCTCTATGTTACACTGGTCTCTGTCATACTTGAGGAGATTTATATGGGTAACTTATGTTGGCTAATAGAAAAATTAATCATTAGTATTAGACTGATATGGACTGGATTGTGAACCTTTCAAAATAATGTGGTTGAAACACTAATTCTTGATCTTTACAAGCAGGTCCTTCAAAGTTATAATCAAGGTTAATGAGGTCATAAGGGTAGAATATTAATCCAGTAGGACTGGTGTTCTTTTAAGAATAGGAAGATACCATCAATGCATGTGCATGTGTCCTATAAGCCAAGGACAGAGGCCTTGACAAAAACCCTAACTACCGAAACCCTAATTTTGGACCTCTTGACTCCAGATCTTTAAAAACTACATTTCTGTAAGCCATTAATTCTGTGGCTCTAGCAAATGAATTCAGTAGTTCCTCAAACCTCACAATTCTATAGTGCTTCATAACTCTGGATCATTTAAAATATCATTTCATTATTGTTTAGAGCAATCATGTTAGGTATCTGATTATTTCAACTACATTGAAAATGAGAAGGCTTTGCCTCTGCCTCAGATTGTAGGTTATCAATACTCTTTCTTATGTGTCTTCAAGCTTTTTGTAAAAAATAATCTGTTTTCAATTTTTATAACTTTTTAAGTCTCCGAGGGGAAAGTATTCACAATAGTACCTGGAATAAAATACTTTAGGGAAAAAGTTTCAAAGAGACAAAAGAATATTTCAAACCAGAGGTAGGCAAACTAGAAAGCATAGGCCATATCCAGCCTGCTGGCTCTGATGATTATTTGGCCTAAGAACAAAGAATAGTGTTTGCATTTTGAAATTATAGAAACAATAAAAATAACAGTAGCATTTGGTGATCTTGAAAATATTATGAAATTTAGTTTTTTAATATTAAG
The DNA here is from genome assembly GCF_001458135.2 of Marmota marmota marmota. NCBI lineage: Eukaryota > Metazoa > Chordata > Mammalia > Rodentia > Sciuridae > Marmota > Marmota marmota. The sequence continues at coordinate 8,211,534 of NW_025999942.1, read as the reverse complement.
AAAGTTTTATTGGAACAGAGCCATAATCTCATTTATATACCATCTATGACTGTTTTCTCATGACAATAGCAGAGTTGAGAGATTTTTTGAATACGAATCCTATACCCCCAAACCTAAAGTATATACAATACTACCTCTTACCAAAAAAAAAGGATGCTGACCCCAATTTGATACAATAGGATTAATTAATAGCATCTTTTTCCAAACTGTTTTTAAAAATCTAGCTCTGGTTTTCCAGGGAGAATATTTAACTCATTAAACATTTGTATTGTATCACTAACAGGCTGATAATATTATTTCAATTAGTTACAGTCCATATTTGTAATGTTATTCTATGAGATAAAAGGGATTTAAACTTATAAACAATTTACAAGTGAATTTGTGGAATAAAACCTGTTGGTAAACTTATGGAATCAGTTTGTAGGGGTGATTGATAATGATGAAATATGACAGGAACAATCATTACCTAACTATGTATATTATTCCATTATTCCTAAAACTTTTCCCAGGTTTATACCATTTTTCCCAAAATTATTCCCATTTTCACATTTGGAAAAATTAATGTAGCTAGTGCTTTCAAAACTTAAGGGTGTACTCACTATTCCATTGGGTTGGAGGTAGAATCCAAGATTTCCTTGAATCCAGACCTCATGCTTTCAACCGTTATATTCTACTCTCTGCATTAATTTCACTTGGTTGAATATTGTTTCTGTTAAGGTTTTAATATTTTTATTAATAGAGCTGAAAATAACATTAGTACAAAATGAATTTGAAAATTATCTTTAAGGAAACACTAGTTACATTGAAAATGAATAAATAAATACTCCTGAGCACTATATGACAGTTTACTATCAATAGATGGTATTGCATTGCCTATCAGCAGAAATACAATCTGGAAAATGTGACTTTATGTGATTTTTGGCATTGGGCTAATATCATCATAGGTCAATGACTCAATGTGGCCTTTTGATGTGATCAAGATGTGATAAATAGAAGATGTATGAGGCTGGTACTGGCATAATATGCATATTATTTTCTTAATGAGTAAAAGTTCTAAAATGATAAAAAGTATAGCAAATAAACTAGTAACAGATGATTATTACAATTATCAAATTTTATGTACTATATATAATTGTACTTTATAGTGTCATAAGTCTGGGAGTGCAGTAAGTTTGTTTATGCCAGCATCACCATAAGCATGTGAGTAATATGGTCATTGTACTATGACCTTACAATGGCTATGACATCATTAGGCAATGGGAGCTTTTCAGCTCCATTATAGTCTAACAAGATATACTATTATATATGCATTCTGTTGCTGAATGAAAGGTCATTATGTGTCAGATGACTGTGCAATGTCGATGCTTCTGTCCTAACCATCAGAGCACACATATATGTGTGAAGGATTAAACCTACATCATCAAGCTTTGAATGTCAATCTCAACCTCAGTTTTCTCAGTATCCACTCTCAGCCTCTGTTTCCTCATCTTTAAAAGGGAGATAAATGACACCACCTTCAGAAGATAATTATAGGATTAAATGTGATTATGTCATGCTCTTGCCACCACATCACAACCTAAAGGGATGCTTGAACAATCCAATCTACAGTTTTGTTTTTTTTTGGTAAAATGTTTATTCTCATTATTTCAGAATAGTAAGGTAGAAGACATCATATATGCTAAAGCTTATTTTTATAATTCTAAACAGCAATTCAGGGAAGGTGAAATAAAAAAGGTTCTGAGGAAAGGAAAGGAGGTAGTCATATAATAAGTTTAAAAGGAAAAGTTAACAGATCTGTGAACACACAGAAAAAAAAACACAGGGTACAAATTATTAATTACAATTAAAATTACTAGTTTAGATGTATAATGTATAGACTTCACTATGAACATAAAATTATGTTAAAAATAATATGTAATTATATATGAAATCAGGGAAGATGTATCAGGGAATAGTACATCCAAGGGATATAGTCAGACTTAAAGAACATTAGGCTAACAATAGGACAATTTTGTCACTGATATTATGAAATACATGCTAGTACAGAGGTCCTTGCACTTGGGAAAGGTAAGGAGAGGAATTCAAAATCAATGCTAACATAGTATTAGTTCCAACAATATCATAGCATCACAATTTTTAGATACAAATGTAAGTTATCAAGCAGATATATAGGCCAAAAATTTGTTTGCAAACATATATACTACATTCTCCACTTATGAAGCATATTTGCATTCAAACTATGGAACTTCCAATTTCTAAGTCTGTGGGCCCATGGAATATGTCTGATTTACTCATGTTGAATGCAAGGCAGCATGTTTAAGAGCATGGACTTTGGAGCTCAACTGCTGGACTCAGTTCTCACACCTGCCTGCTGCCTAACAGCCAAATGACCTTAGTTTCTGCCTTGTTATCCCCATCTTTAAAATAGTGATATTGGTAATGAATTCACTCTGAAAGTTGCAGTAAATGCTAAATTATAACTCAAGTATTTAGAACAGTATCTGTCATCTAGTGTGTCTATATGTAACTATGTGCTGTTATTAATATACCTTTTGAAAGCAAATGGAGACCAGTGATCATATTTTTCTTTCTGTTCGTTCCATACTTGGTTATGATTTTTCCATATTAGAATGCATGGATATGAATATGGACATAGATATAGATAGAAATATATAAATACATCTGGGTTTAATATAGCTCTAAATCTCATTACATTCAATGCAACTTGAATGGGAACTAAAATTTTCAAACCTATTTTAAAACACATTTTAAAGTTGTCTTCTGGAAGTTAAAAAAAAAAGAAAGAAACTACAAAATGCTCTTAACCTTTCAAATTCTAGGGAACTGTTTTTTTTTTTTTTTTTATGCTCTCTCCTAAGTAGACACCCAACATCTTTTGACATTATGAAGCCACAATACATCATTTTCATCTCTTCATGGTTGATTCCGCATGTCTTATCTTCACCCAGAAAGTAAAGCAATCACCTGATGCCAAAGCATCAGATGAAAATGCCAAATCATATACCTATGACCAGCCTCAACAGGCTACTTAAACTTCAATAGCCAGCAAAGGAAGAGCTTCACACTTCTAAATCTAGCTTTGTCTACTTAGCCAACACATAAACCTTAGCAATCTTAACAAACCCCTTCTGAAACTTTTAGCACATGCTAAAACTTTGACTTAAGACAGCCTGAATTTCACATATTCTTCTCACTTCCAGACTCATTGTTTGTAAGTATTTATAGCACAATAGAATTTGTCATGTGACACTTCCAGGAAACTGCAAACTACCACAGTACAACAACCAGATCCAAATTGTTCTACTATGTTCTGAACAACTCATGGAACATAAAGCATTGAATCAAGAATTTTAGGAATTATATACAGTATTCATAAACAGGGCAATTTCAAGCCTTGCTATTATAATCAGTTATTTGTTTCAAAGGCAAGACATTCTCTGTAAGGGTGGGGTGAGCAAGAGTGAGAATGCCCCAGGGATGCTGAAGAAGGATTCTAAACTGTTTCCTATACATAGAGATTTAAATCTTAGAAGCACCTGAACAACATACTTGATGCCTTGGGGATTTAATTCCTTAAAATGCTTCTTCTGCTGTCCTTCCTGTTTTCCTCCCCACTTTGTGAATCAGTTTCCAGTTATTAAAGAAAACACTATGTTAGCCCCAAACAACCCACCATACTGCTTTTAAAAGTCAAGTTCAAATGCAAACATATTTGTTTCTCATACTTACCAAGTAAAACCCTTAGTTGGCCAAACTACTTTCACTGTGAGCACTTTTTCATGACCTAGTACCATAATAACCTTTACTTTAATTATTCTGTTGTTCTCCCATGATGTAATTTACCCAGGAATGGTGTTTAACCTGTTTCAACATTCCTACAAATGAAAAGTTCATTCCAAGGGTTGAATGTTACAGGGACTTCTTTCCAAAACTTAAAACTATTTCACTTTCTGATGAAATTCTTTTTTTTCTCTCTTTTACCAAAAAGTTAATGGTTAAACTTTGCTACAAAACCTTTTGTTCTTATTGAAGTCACTTTGCTTGTCTCTCCTACTGTAAGGACACCAAATCCTAAAAGCTGGCAAGAATGCATATGTTTATTTCACCATTGCACTGCAATTACTGAATGCCACTTAATTATAGCAACAGATGCTCGAGTGTAGGAACCAGAAAAATCAAACGCCTCATTTCCAGGTTATTTTTTTCCATTGCTTCTGCCAACAGCAGATGTGTGAGCCCCTTGTGCTCTGGCGTAAATACTTATCAAATCCTAACAGGTCACCTATGTCACAAACAACATTTCAGATGCAACTGTTTCACCTGATAATAGGCTCTGAAAATAAAACTGTGAGCTGTAAATACAATGTATTCAGAATGAAATGCCATAATGTGAAATTGCTTTTTCTCCAGCTACAACTGAAGTCCTTGACAGTTTTTGGCAGTGATAAATCACCCTCCCATTAATTGTCTTCTTTCTCATTGTGAGGTGAGCTGCTAAAAGGGGCAGTCAACAAAAATGACTTAAAGGACAAATTTTGGCAAAAAGACAATGAAGAAATCTGTCATTGCTAAGCCTCCAGTAAACTGTCGTGAAGCAATCAAAATATATGTAGCCAAAGCGTTTATGTCTTTGTTAGGAAGATTATAGGATGATAAGTTTACTGTTAAAAGAGAGGAAGGACCTAGAAGAACTTAAATTGAGGGTCCTTGACACCCTCTTCCAAGTGATTTTTCTCCTACAAGATGCATTACTGTCTCTCAGATTTGAACATTTTCTTATCTATTCAGATTCATGCTTGGACCTAGAATAAATGAAAAGTTCCCCAACGTGTGATCACAAGTTATAAAACCTTGTTAACATAATTTTGAATTGAATATAAATTTAATTTTTAAAAATTAATTTTGAAATTATTTAAATATATTTTGTCATAAACAAGAAAGAGAACTTATATGATTCTACATACACAAGTGTGTTTGCCACCAGTGGACAATTTAATAGTACCATATGCAGTATGAGAAAATTATATGTTACTGCAGTGCATTTCAAATGCACCATTTACATTTTAGTTTGTATTCAGCATTAGTAAGTAAAAATGCATTAAAATTGGACCCAGTGTTGTTCCTGCATTAAAAATGTTCATATTTACTTCATGTAATTAACATATTGCTTAAATTGCTGAATCCCAAGCCTAATTGAACTAGAACCCTAAATTTAAATTGTGCCCTTTCCTGGAATGTTACCCAGGCAATTCTCAAACTTCAATAACATATTTGAAAGAGATACAGAGGTAACATGTGAGGATTGCAATGGCCACACATGAAGAATAGTTCAAAGAAAGCAAAACCTACAAAAGGAAAAGTGTGTTTTTAGGAGTCCTTGTGAATATAATATAATGTTGTGAACCATGACTGTTGGTACCTTATCATGACAACATTTTTCCAGAGGTACTTGAAATAATTTTTTCAATAACTTATGGGAATTTCAATTAATACAGAAAATCACTGAGACAGTAACTAAAAGGAATAATTCAATATATCAACAAAGTGTTCTTACTAATAGATAGGTGTCTGTTTTCCATTAAATGAAGTGAGATAAAGTGGTATCTTGGTGCTTCAACACTATAATTCAATAGAGTCCAAGTTAAATAAAGAAAACTTAAAATTACCCCAAGTCCCATTCTGTAGCTCAAACTGAATGTTAGCTGAATATTATTAAATATAGTTTGTAGACTATGACATTAAAATATCTTTTGAATGACAGGAATAAAAAAAAAATCAAGGGGTTGATTTATTTTTTTTCCCTTTTTTGGTGATCCGCCAGTTTGAGAGCTTACTGAGAGCATATGGAGATAGCATATTTGCAAGTCCATCTCTGGAGGATTGCAAAAGGCCCTTAGCTTGTGAAAAACAGCAATGTTATTTTTTTTTAACGTTCCCTATATTTAGAGATTAAATCGCTCACTGCACAAACCCATTTGGAACAGGCGCGAAGGTGAAAAGGATAATCAGTACAGTCACTGGTCCGTGTTTCCTAAACGCTTTTGAAAACATTACTGTGCGCAGGCATAAAATTAGCGGCAGGACCTTAAAAAGGCTGGCATTTAGCATGACTTTTTGGAAAGTGACACCCTCATTTTTTTCTTGTAGGATATCATTAAATTTCAATCGCCCTATGGCAGTGCCTTTCCATTAATAACCAATTCACTGTGTCACTTTGGCTCTCCTTTGAAATAATGAGCCTTTGCTTCGCTTTAATAAATTTAAACATATTCTCAAGGCCAGGGAAGATAGGAAACCGCAGATGGGCTGAGAAAAACACGATTCATAAATCCTTAACTGCCTGAGATCGTTGAGAGCAAAACAAAGTAACACTCGTAAAATATTAAACAATCCCAGCTGTATGAGGGAAGCTTCATTAACAAAAATGGACTATTTACTGCCTTGCTCAGAGCCTGTGGGTAGAGAGAGTCAAAGAAATCTTTTTAAAAATTTCCCACTGCCATTTCTTCTTGTGATTCTTTAACCAACTAATGGAACAATAAAAACATTATCTGGAAAGTCCAGTTATTGCCAAAAATTAATAAATATTATTTTAAAAGCTATAAATTATTTTCCCACTTCCACAATTTAAAGATTCACAAAGGAAAGTGTGTCTATATTTTTCTTGGGAATATTTCATATTTGTGGCAAATTTATTGAAGACATGAGGTCTACCTAAGCACTCAAAACAAAACGATGGTAATAAGCATGTGGACATCCTTAGTCTAGTGGCTTCTGAAGTACATGTCAGACTGGAAACACTTAGTTACTTTGGGTTCTGCATTTTATTATTCAGTTATTTTTCGATTACTTCCTAAGACATTTTCTAACGTTAAGTTTATGGAAAACTTTAAGATTCACAATATATTTGAAATCAGACTTATATGTTAGAAATTCAATAAAAATTTGAGCATCTAGCATAATGGATGAAAATTATGAGATATCAGCATCAAGGGTAAAATCTTGAAGGCCTTGCTTCAAAATCAAGTCCTGCTTGCAGGTAGTATACAAGTTTGAAGAACCAAGAGATCAATGTCAGTCTGTTAAATGCTAAGAACCTAGAGAAGCTCTAACCTTAAAGCCAACTGACAATCAGTGGACAGAATGTCAATACTTCTAAACATTTCAAGGGCAAAAATATTGCTTTATACAATCTGTGTCACATTTATTGCAAGAAAAGAATTTAGATTTTTCTTGTGCATTCTGTCAGCACTTTTCCTTTTATTATATATAGAGAGATAATTAAGGAGTTCAATATGGAGTAATGCGGAGACTGACCCTTTAACAATGCAGAATCTTGTGATGTTACATGAAAAAGCACAAGAAAAATGTAAATACAGTCATCATTTTTCAAAAACTATACAGTTTACCAGCTGCACTTTTTTATGGATAAAAATTCAGAGTATGTGAGAAATCATTTGAATAAATATGCAAGGTCTTTTCTGTCATCATTGGCAATTTCATTTTCTTATACAGCAAGCAAATTTTTGTTGACATATTTCCCAAAAGATATCCAGAATTAAAAAGCAATATAGGATTCATTAAGAATACAAATATTGACTACGAGTGCTTTCTGACTCTCTTATTTTCTTAATCTGTAAAATGGGAACAATAATAAAATGTCCTGTGTTCAAAAGTAATTTTTGAACGAAGAGAGTAGGTGTATATAAACATCAGTGCTTGGTGCATAATAAGTACTGTATAAAGGTCAGATTATGACTAAGTTTTGAATCTAATCATTTCAAAAGAGGAATTGTTTTTTCTGCACCACAGAAGTATATAAATTGACTATTACAAAGGATACTTAAACATTTGCTATTACCTAAGAACTGGATGGTTTTACTAGTATTATAAAGCTATTTGTTGGAAATTTCTTGTAATAACTTTAAAACTTACTTTGAATCAAATATCACTCTTCTAAATGAAATCTTGTTGGGCTAGCTCCTTCAAGTTCGAATGTGCCCTGAGCTCAGTTCTTTCAAAGAAGGCTTAAAATGTGTCTATAACATTTTACTTCAATTTATTTTTATTATTTCTGTTACTAACATCTAATCTTTTGAGGTATTAAAAACACTAATTCATTAATACTTCTAAACATTATAAACAGTAAAAACTACTTAATAAATATATTTCATAGCAGTACTTTTTTCTTTTTTGCAAATACAAGTTGCCTTCAAATATGCTTATTAGAACCCATTTAATATAGATTCATAAATATAGCGCATCTTTGGTTACAATTGAAGGCATCACAAATAATTTGTGAAAAGCAGACAAAATGTTAGAAATTATAAGTGTATATATTTGCATTGCACGTTACTAAAAAAACTTAAAGGGCCTTTGCCCTTACATAAGTTATAGTTGTCTATTACTGACCAAGTCATTTCCATTTTTTTTTTTTTTGGCTTTGTAACTTCAGAGTACCTTAAACAGACACATATCATATTTTCCCAGAATTGGGGTAGAAAAGTTGAAAGGGCTTCGATAACTTGAGATGGCACAAAGATGCCACAGTAAATCAAAGGTGAAATAGCATCTTATTTGAGGCTAACAACCAGCCTCTGAAAAGTTGGTATTTTCTTCCCTAGCAGTCCTTCATCATTGAACACGGGAAACAATTACAATGAGAGGCATGTGAGCACAGAGCCTTTGCCACTGGGCCCCCATAAATCTTGCCAGTTCCCAGTGAACAACACCAAATATTTGCAGCTGAGGAACATTTGGTCTGGCTTAAATTAACATATCTCAGCAGTCAGAAGTCATTAAGCTTTGCCAATGATTTGAAACAATTTTTCCATTTCAAAAAGCACACTGCCTTTTACTTATTTTTCTGGAAGAAAGGTACTAGAAACTAACACAAATGACATGAAACTGGAAGTTGTTAATAAAAATGAAAGATAAAGGTCTTTGAACTGTCTTTGGAAAATTTGCTAACATTTTTAAGAAGAATCCCTTAGCTTCTACAAATATATCAAATAATAATTCAAGCTGATACATGCCAATTCATGGTGAACAACAAAATATAAAGATGCAGGTATGTTTTAACATTAATTCTTTGCAAATTTGAACATTATACATTGTAAAACTGATAGAAAACATTGCATGAGAAAAACCAATCAAAAACTTTCAGCTAATGTTTTCAAGGAGGCTTAACACTGAAAGAAATATGCTGGTGTGTTCCTCAAAGATCAGTTCTGACAGAGTTCAGACATAAGGGCATGAGCAAATTGTTTAGGACATTTCAATGATTATAACAGGGAACTTTTCAAGTATGAAAAAATGACATGAATAGATTGTGTTGATGAGATTGTGATTTAGAATTCCAATCAATACCTTCAGTTATTTACAAATTCATTTCACCAAATGTGTGGTATGTCCTCCTTTAAATAACAGATAACAGAAATGCATATATTTGCCACAAGTCATACTAAGAAAATGGAAGTAAAAAACAAGGAAAATAAAGCATTTACTATGTGCCAAAAGTTGTTCCAATGTTATTATTATATGATTTCATGTAATATACACAAACAGATTGGGGTGGGGGGTGATCCTGGTATTGAAACCAGAGTTGTTTTGCCACTGAACTATATCCCCAGCAGGGTCTCACTAAATTGTGGTGGCTGGCCTTGAACTTGTATCTGCCTGCCTCAGCATCCTGAGTAGCTGAGATTACAAACATTTGCCACAACATCCAGCTAATAAGATTTGTATTTGGGTATTTTCATTGGTCTGTTAGTATCCCACTTATCAATGGGACACCTGGGTGTAGCCAGATGAGGCTGTCTCCAGGTTGCTGTTTGCTCTTCTATGCTATGCTGCTAAAAAGTAACTTCAGAAAATATTCACTACAAGCTTTAGATAACTTTATGATATATAATTTTGTCAAAGGGTATAATCTAGTTGCAAACATAGGTCATTATGTATTTTAAATGCAAATTCAGTCAAGCACCATTCCTTAAACACATTAATTTGTATTATAAAGCTTCAAAGAGCCTTCACACTGCTGGTTAATATTTTCCCCCAAAGATAATGTGGAAAATAAAAATTTTGGGGAAGCAGTATGTTAGCAAAATGGACATTGCAGAGGAAACAATAACATGGCAATACAATTGATAAGCTTCCATTTATAAATAATCAAAAAATATTTCTTACAGAGATCTTTTCTATCAAATTAGGTGGGAGTTAAAAATAAAGTTCCCATTTTGTTGTCTGTTTCTCTTTTGCAGATTGAAAGATCCTTTAAATAACATTAAAGTATGGTAGATGAGGTAAATACAAAACAAACATTACAGACAGAAATGAAGAGGTAAAAGTTTGAACGAACAACACAGCTCAGTCATTGAAAAGATATAATGCTTCGTATGTCTACGCACCTTTAAACACTAAGAAAAATTTAATGTTATTTGTTTTACTACTTAGAGAAGGGCATGGAACAACAAATAAAGCTCTCTTACGGCTATATATCAATTCAGAGGTCATGCTGCACTTTCAGAAAGGGAAAAATGTGTTCCATCATTGTTCTTGTGAATGGTCTGCATTTTGTTCCATACTTCACTACCCAATGTGGTAACATATTATTTTGTCTTCTTCTTTGTTAAAAGAAAGTTACTTTACATTTTTTGGAGAAAGTTAAATAGGTAAAGAAAAAAAATGAACTTAAACTTTACAATATTCCTTTTTTAAAGAAAGGAAAAAGCATTTGCAGAGAAACTCTAGGGAAAGAGGTGAACTTGAAGCCCTTCCTGACTAGTTGACCTGATTTCTCAGTCTTACATCTTCCCATTCCTTCTGGTAACTTCAGATCTCTAATGCTTTCACAAAGAGAAGAGAAAAGCGAAGACAAGCAAATCATACTCTCTAATCATCTTGTGCATAATAAAAATAAGTCAGACCTTTCATAGTAGAAACTAATACTCTGACATCACAGTGTGTCCAGTAAATTTATTCAATAAATAATGTATTCAGTAAGTTAATATTGTAATGTAAAAACATAACACAGTTATCTTTCACTTGTAGATATAATTTTAATATAATCCCCATTTCATACCTGCCTAAATAAAATCCAGAGGGGAAAAAATGTTTCTAAAGGTAATTTCCCAGGTTGGCTTTAGATTATTATCATTAAATTTTTTCTCCTTCTTTCCTTGTGATCAGCATGAGACATGGAGACAAATGGGAGACAGAAAATTGTAGAAAATCACAAAAATATGTGTAATAATATAAAAAATCAGATAATTATGTTTAGGCATATTTTACCATTTAAGTAGGTATCTTCCTCTTGTTAAAGAATAAATAAGAAGCATCCTCCCAATATGAACACTGAGATACTTCCTTTTGGGAGGAGACTGTTTCTCTAGCTTTACAAAAGAATTATTTAACAAATAAAAAGTCTTATTTTATGGATTTTTATGGTATATTAAATACATTTATTATGTATGCATAAATGCAATTTTTCAAAATCATGCAAACTGTTTCTGGACAAAACTGAATTTCAAATACATTCTGTTCACACTTGTCTATTAAAAACTGTTTAGGGCAATGTTTATAACTTTATATACAAAGTAGAGCTGTTTGTCCTTGAATAAACATAAGGAAATTGAAGAAAAAACCCAAAGGTAAATTACTAAGAGTTGAAAAACTATGAATGAAATCCTCTAGAATGAATTCTGAAATTCTATAGTCTCATATGAGAACAAAGTAAAACTCTGTGCATTAAATTTAATTTGCATAATGAGATCATCAATGACTCTTTAAAAAACAACAACAACTCAGAAATAGGACTTGACCTGTTAAAATATTAAAGCATATGAAGAAAGAAATGAATAAAAAATAAACAGCTCCCAGTAAATATGTGCAAAGATAGCATTATAGAGAAATGAGAGATTTCCAATATTTTTGAGTAACTTTGTTACACTGTTGCAATTTTGTATATGTTTTCAGAAGTGTTGTTCTCAAAACAGCACAGTGAAATGGGAAAGCAAAGCCTCATTCATCGAAGATAAGGGTATATCCTACTGAGATTTTAGACCTTATTCTTAAACATTATATTTTTATATAATTGTTTTGAGGAAAAAATAGGTGTATGTATGTGTGTGTAAATACATACTATCTGGCACATAACAGTAACTCATTAATTCTTGGTATAATGTTCACTCTCCTCTTTTATTTAGAAAGCAGAAGATGAACTAATGAAATAGGTGAATTCCTTCTTTCTTTTTTAATAAGACCTGCAACAACCATACAATGATGATGTCCTTGGTTCCGTCATTGACGGAACCTTTAAGTTTTTTTTTACATATTGGAATGATAATCTTAGCTTGCTTGAATCCATGCTTTGGGGTTTTCAAATATATTACATTTTGAGAAATGCAATAAAATCTAAATCTGTAAGAGCTGAAAACTGCATTTCCTTTCAATTTAAGCATTTGTTTTAATTGTAAAATACTGGGATGAGGGAAACAAGAATAAAGGAAAATAATGAATTTGTAAATGAGGTTTTCAGATATTCCTTTGAAACCTTTTAAGATTTATTATTTACATGTTAAACTAGCCCTTCCACCAAAAGAAATTTAAACAAGATTGCTCCAAAAATCAACACAAAAATAATTGAGAAATATTTACCAAAATAAAAACTAGTAAATATATTATTTAAAGTAGTTAATTGTGAAAAGATTATGCCAATAATGAATGTTGTGATGATATTGAAGAGAGCTGAAGAGAAAGAAAAGATCCAATGTGTTCATATGCTTAAAGATTCCTGGTACATAGTAGGCATTCAGTAAATAACTTTTCCCTTCTTATTATTGATTAAATCAATTATTTCCAAATATAAGAAATATCATAATCTTGGGGAAAATGCCTCTGTTTAAATAAGCCATGACCACAGCCCTAATTACCTCTTCTAGTTTGCACTTGCTTTCCTATCATAGGATAATTTGGATATGTGTGATAGGAAAATACATAGAACTGTATTTACCTAATTTTATGAGTCAATGAAATTTTCTAGTTAGAAATACACAAGGCTATGTGTACTTTTAAATAATGCTAATAATATATTATCCTAATTGGTGGATACAATATATTTAGAACAATTAATGACAACTGAACTCAAGAAACATGTGGGAGATATTTTTACCTCATTAGAAACAACTGTTCAGGGTTTACCTACTTCCACCACTAAACAAATCACTTTATTTTTGGAATAACTGATCAGAAATGTTGCTTTTAAGCATTTTTAAAAGCACAAATAATATCATTAACATTTTTTAAAATGTTAGAATATAATGGAAAATGAGTCACAGAAAATCTCTTCAAAGCATATTTTGTAAGATATTTTTCCTGTATTTTCCATTTATTACAGTTAGAAAAATGTTTTCTCTTTACTACTAAATTTGGAAATCAGCTTTCAAGGAAGGAAGAAAAGAAGGGAGGAAGAGAGGGAGAGAAGGAGAGAGGGAGGGAGTGAGAAGGGAGGGAGGGAGGAAGGAAGGAAGGAAGATTAATTCCTTTTATTTCTGATAGTGAAACAAATATATTAGTAGAAAACTCCAAGTTTGGCATGAATTATTCACCTACTGAGTGATATAGTCTTAAATACTAGGATGCAACTACATTTATCTTAAGCCTATATTAATCTCTAATGCCCCATTCAAAGTAATCTCATCAAAATAGGGTTAAGGGCCTTTTTCAACACCTTGCCAACATTTTAAACAAAAGAAATTTGACCTCTCTCTCTCTTTCTAAAAGTATGAAATGCTTCCTGTGCATATACTTGTAGGATCTTCTTTTCCTCCCTACCTCAACACACACATTTTAATGTACTGGCTGGCATACAGGTATACAGAATTAAAGAGTACTGAAGGAAAGTTTAAGTGTACATATTGTTTAAAATTGATATTTCATCAAGATCACTGTTTCTCTTTTTCTCCAACCCATCCCCAGCAGCAGAGAGAGAGGGAGAGGGAGAACACATAAACACATGAGAAGCTTGGTCAGGAAATTAGACATCTTATCTTTGGGTCGGCTAAATAAGGACCAATAACCTAGGCCTGCAATGCTTTTTGTGATAACTGTCTTTACAAATGAAATTTTGACTTCTTCACAGCTTAGCTACAAGAAGACACTATCAGCAGATGCACAATTCTGTGCAATATGAAGGGTAGTAAAAGATTTCAACATCTGACAGGGGAAAATGAACAACTGATAAAGAATCTTTGAAATGGTCTCTCAATGCAAGGCAACATTTTTTATGTTGATTTACATTTTTATTATTGTTTACTTTCTTGATAGGCAGAAAGTATACTAAACATGAAGTACATAAACTGAAGGAAAAAGTCAAACACCAGTAAAAATAATGAAAGGACAGGTATGTTTAAAACAATAGTTATTTTGAAATCAAATTATGCTTGCTAATTTAATTGGCGTTTTACTTGTTAATGATTTGGAATCCTTAAGGATTATTTAATATCTTAATAATATATCATTAACAAAAATTTCTGATCATATTGATGTTCTCTTTCTAAAAAAGTAACCACAATATCAATACCAGATCTTTCAGCTTGTAAGAATAAACCATATTTTAAGGATCCCCAAAGTCTGCAATTGTAGCTATGCAAAAGGAAAAGATACAAGAAACCATCTAGATTATAAAATAAATTATACACAATCATTCCAAAACTTCAATTTGTTCTACATTAAAAAATGAAACTTCTGAAGGAGGCAGAGGATGACTAAAGATGTAATATGTAAAATGATAAAAACTATAAATTCCATTGTCATATAATATCATGAAAATATTAAGGTTGTAACTCATTTAAAAAAATTTAGTTATACATGGACACAATATCTTTATTTTGTTTATTTATTTTTATGTGGTGTTGAGGATTGAACCCAATTCCTCATGTGCAAGGCAAGCGCTCTGCCAGTGAGCCACAATCACAGTCTTGTAATTAATTTTTAATGGTATATTATTGAAAGTAGAAAAAGTCCAAATATATCACTAAATGTACCCTTAAAATCAAACCATTCCTTTAGTTCTGTTTCTATTTGCAGTTAAACAAGTTTTTCATCACAAATTATTCAGTCAAAATTCTAGATGAAGGTAATTTTCTTTTCATCTAAAAAATTTTATCTTGAGGAACTACAATATAAAAATAGACACTAGTATGGCAATATGTAAATCAATGGATGTGTAACTGATGTGATTCTGCAATCTGTGTATGGGGTGAAGGTGGGAGTTCATAACCCACTTGAATCAAAGTGTGGAATATGATATGTCAAGAAATTTGTAATGTTTTGAACAACCCACAATTAAAAATTAAAAAAAAAAAAGAAAAAAAAGAAAAATAAATGTTCCCCACAGGGGATAAACTTAAAAAAAAAAAAATCACTGAGTGACTCCTTAAATCATAACTATGATTTAACAAATCTGAGCATTTTCAAGTCACTTAAACAATTGTAGTAAATATTAAATGTTTTATGTTATTAACTTATGATCAAAACATGATATTTAGAAAACAAAGCTTCACACTATCAATTTGTAATATTTTGTTATGATATTCATAATATATAGTACATAATACTGATTAAAAATTTGTATAAGAAGAAACTTAAAGAAGTATTTTAGCATATATTGATTATATTTTTAGATCTTATAAACAATAATGGGCTCATATCATGTAAATTTTCTTAATAAATTGCATGTAAGGAGGCTTAAGAATTTCTAAATAACATCTTACTAAGATTTTCAATTAAACTTTGAAATATTTTTATTAGTCAAGTAATCAAAAAATATGAGTGATAGTGATTATCATATATTTCATCATAAAATAATGAAGAACATTTATTGAAATGCACATATGAATATAGCAAATGTGCTTTATTGTATAAACATGGTAAATCTTTCAGAGAGTCTGTGCGTTACCAAAGGTTAAAATGAAGCCAAGTTAATATCTTTTTTCCCCCAAGACAGTGCTTTGATGCTGACTGTACTTTCTGTTAAAAATATTTGTAATGGACTCTTATATGACTTAGCTTGTTCGTGCATGTTTCATTTTCCAATGTGACTTTACATACTTTTGATAAATTTCTCAAATATACAAAATCTAAGGAAATTTTATGATGACTGGAGATATTTGTAGAAATATTCTGAAGATTCTAAGCTGCCTCAAGATTTTTTGTTTTTCATGTTTTGAACAGTGGCTTAACATTATCTCCCAGGGGACTACCCTGAAGGGAAAACAGGCATTTTAAGTACATTTTAGTTTGCTGAAGAGTTTCCTTGAATAACAAGGGAAAATTCTGCAACAAAGTTAAGGTAGGAAATGATTAAGCAAAGTCATTAAAATATAAATTTCTTTAAATGATTCCTATTTGTTTTACTTAATGAAGTTATTTAATTTATTTTGAGAGTAAATGATTCAAAAGAAATGCATTGATTTATTCTTCCTAAACACTACCATAGTTAAAAATGCAACAAATATAGACCTAGCCCAATTTATCACCCCTTAAAAATAAGAAATTAGCATATTTGAGAGTCTAAACAGCTGTTTTATTAACAAATGTATACAGAAACATGAAGAATCATAAGATCTAAAAATTTAGAAATTAAATCATATATATACATATACATATGATTATAGATATGTATATAGCTTATTTGTTGCTTCATCAAAGTCTTATTAGAAGAAATCTTTCTTCTGCGAAATTTTATCCCAGAAGATATAGGGAGAGCTGCTTTGGTTAAAACATTTGTCTATGGAACTTGTCTTGTATCTAGTGAAAGTTCTTGAGAAGTCCCTCTTCTCAAACCCTGGGGCATAATGCAAGTACTTAAGACTACTGACCTAGAGGCAGTGTGAATAATAATGAACTGGTAAAGACTAGCTTAATCATTAATCATATTTTTCTGTGGCATCTTCTACTATTTTGGTCATCATGTGCCAAAATTTATTCCTCAAATCCAATTTAAACATGGCAGGCGTCCATTCAACAAACACTTGGGAGTGTTTAGACTGTGTAGGATACTAAGTTATATAGTGAACTAGGAATGGTAACAGTGATAAATCACTCACCCCTCAATGTAGGAAACACCTTAATTTTTCTTTTTAGTCTCACCCTTCCCTCATTGTCAAATCCAACAAAAAATTGTCAACCCCCCACCAGCAATCATTTCTCTCCACATTAATTGCCAATATCTATTCAAAGTCACCGTCATTTTTTGACAAGATGTCTTCAATAGCTTCTTGTCAAGTTTCTTCTTTAATTCCAGCTCTATTATGTATTTGCAACCCAAAAGACGAGCAGAAATGTCACCACTGGTTAAAATCCTCAGTGGATACTTATGAAAACTTTCATCAGAGTATTGCAAAGACCTCCATAATCTGGGAACACTCTCCCTTCTTGACATCATTTTAGCATGTTGTCTGTCTTAATCTTATGTTCCAGCCAACTGGTTTTCTGTCAGGGCCTCCTGGCTTTAGAGCTTTAGACTTGCTGCTGGTCTTTTTGCCTGAAAGGTTGGCCTAATACCCTTTCCTTGGGACTTGCCATGACTACCTTTATCATTCAGGGCTTAGTTCAAATGTTATCCCAGAGAAGACTTTCAGTGCCATCTTATTTATGATGCCCCACCCTGGTCCCTATCACATTACCCTATCACATGTGATTAGATGGTCCCTAACACCATCTTTTTTTTAAAAATTAGTTCTAAAATTAGTTTTTATTTTGGCTTGTATGCTTACTGTTTATTGTTGATATCTTTCATAAAAATATAAAATCCATGAGAGCAAGGGCATTATCACCCGGAACTTTAATTTTGTTTTCCTTATGAGAAACTGTATTATGTAAGGTGCCTTATTCTTCTTTATATTTTGATTTAGAAACTACTGATTTTTCTCCACATGATTAAATATAACCAACCAAAATCCAGAAATCATTGTGTGCATTAGATATGTCAGCTTCTGTTCAATGAACCCTTTCCTACTTGTCTAGATCTGCAAATACAATCACCCACAAACTACATCCCAAATTACACTATTGTTTTTTGACCTTTAAAGCTAGATGCCCCACCCCAGGCCACAGCTCTTTTTGACATTCCACACTATTTTTCAGGGTTAGAGAACGGAAGAAATTGCAGTAATACTAAAGTTAAAAATCTAATTACTTGAATTGTAGGATGAAATGCTTGATGCCATCTTCAATTTCATTCTTTCATTACAGAGGTGACATATGAGTGTAGCTCTCTAATGTGAATTTTGTTTGTTTGTGGTGTTTTGTTTTCTCCAAGGAAAGACAATTACCTCATGCACAGGGCTTTTGTTAGTAGTGTCTAATGAAGCAGGAGAAGCAAAGGAAACTTTGGGAGGTCTCCCCTGCCAATGTGAGAATCTGAAGAAGGAAAAGGACCATGGAGAACATAACTAAGAGACTGTCAACTTGAAAGGAAACACTGACATTCCATTTACAGAGTCACATAATTCCTATAGTAAGTGGGATGCTTCTTTACCACTCGAAGTAACCAAAACAAAAACTGTGGTTTAATTTGAATGGTACAAAGTTGATGCACTCCCCACTATTGCAGCCTTTACTAATGTTATTAAATACAGCAGCATCCCATAAGGCCAGATTGTAAGCCTTACAGTGGAAAAAGGGGACTCTAATGTCCAGAGGGTATGAATATGGGTCCTAAAGAACTGGGATCATGTGGCTTCCTTTGACACTAAGTCTATGGGAAAATAAACAAATTCTCAAATTTCATTAAAATGAACAGTATAAAATATTTAAATTTTCTAATGAACTCTCCAGGGGAGTAATGGTACTAATGTTTCTGGAGATTTTTAGGAAATGTTGCAGTACTACATGTTTAGCACAAAAGCAAAGGAAAATTAAACAAATCACATTAAGAGTGAAAGCAAATTTAAATGTTTGGCACCTATCCTATCTACAGAGCTCTGGTTTTCATTTAAAAATATATGTATGATTTCAGGGTCAGGTCAATAATATATTTTTGTCCTTCAATTTTCTGTAATCACTCCTGTCCTTTCAAAAGGAAGGACAAATACCATCAAATCAACAGGGTAGTTGAAGGGTTTACATTATTTTAGACAGTTATTGTGTATTTATGTTTAATCATTACATTATAATTCATTTCTCCTTCCTCAACACTGCACAGTTGCTTACATTATACTTTTAATCTTGAATTATAATTTTATGTGTTTAATATCTAAATGTCCCAAGTACAGATACAGCTAAAATTGTTATAGTTCTGCCTTACATACACAGCTTTATTTGTTAAGAGGAAAGGGATGGTGAAAATCATTTTCTCAGTCACTATTCTACAGAAATATTTCACATAGGTCTAGCGGTTATTGTTATTTTTTGGCAGCTCCTGGTTTGCTTCTGTCTTCTGAACTTACATGTTCTATGGCCCGTAATGATATTCATTGATGGGTGCTCTAGATATTCAGAAAAATGCTTCTTTTTGCCTCTTTGCTATAAAGTTCAGCAATGACAACTGCAGATTATGTTGTGTGCACCCTTTTGGGTACAGACTAAAAGAAATGTTTCCTTCTGAAGGCTTGCTAGAACAAAGCAAAGTGTCTGAGAAATACCTTGAAAATTGTTTGATTCTCAATCATGAGCGCATATATAATACACTGGGCAAACAGAAGCATACAATCTGCAATGTATTCATAAGCTCAAATCTTAATAGGAACCCCATCAATATAAGAATTTACAGTAACAAAGTAATCTATATACAAAAGTTCCCCAATGTATATGCTTGCCCCCCCCAAAATTGTATTTCTAACTCATTAAAGATATACACACATTTTATCTTTTTACTGAATTTAAATTGAGCCAAAATAGAGTAAAATTAAAGCAAGTTCTTTTTTTCCCTGTCATTTTTCAACTCACTGAGAACTAAAACTTTTATGAAAGCACTGCAGTTAATCAATATATTTATAAGAGAAAGTTTCATCTTGAGATAGAACTGGAAAGGAAGGTCAATGAAAAGAATGCAGTCATGAAAGAAAGGATTCTACTTTAAATGATATCTTCTATTTTTCATTTATAACATATTCAATATAAGCACTAGAGAAAAAAATCATATTCTTAACTTCATTATAAAACATTAGAAATATCTTTTAAGTGTCAACAAAGTAATCCATCACTGGTTTAAGTAAGCTTTATGAATTTATGCCTTTGTGCCACTTATTCTGTTATATAACATGTACTTATTTATAATATGAATTCACAAAGTAATCTAATTGGGAAACACTTCCAATTAGGTTCAGTATTATGGCCCTAAAATAGATGCATTTCTGCTAATATAAAAGTATACCTGCTACATTTTATCATGCATTAGAGATTTTAATCAGGTAATCTACACAGCATCTGGAAACCTAAGCAGAGCCTGAGACTGCTATAACAAAGGCACTGTAACAGTTCACCTTCAGTGAAGAACAATAATGCATTATTAAATTCACTTTCCTGCTCAGTGGTTACACTTAGCTGACCACAGCAAATTTGCTCTCTGCCTGGTCCTCACAACTTGGCAGAAAAATAGATTCTGTCACATTTAACGGGTTTAGAAAATGACAGGATGCCTCTTTTGTTTTAACTATAAACCATAATCTTTCAGAAGTAAATATAATTACAAATGCCTTTGGTCATGTCATTTTTAGGATGGATATTGGATGTGGGTTATCACAGAAGCATATATCACCATAACTATCATTAATAAATGGAACTGATACTACATATCAAAAATTTAGATTTCTTATGGAACTTTCATTTTATATAACATCATAATTCTTATAATACAATAAGCATCATTCTAAAATCTTATGGAGCTCTGAACATTATAGCAACCTGTAGATTTATGTTTTACCTTAATTTATGTTACACAAATTAGTACATTTAGCCTATCATAAAATCATATTTAATAAATTTAACTTCAACATCTACAATATTGCCTAAGCTAAAATTGGAAGAAGTTTTTAAAATCATTGATTAAATAATCACCAAAATAAAAATCTTTATGGGTTTGTTATCTATTACTCCTATAGCCCTCCTTACATGACACAAATACATGTTCACTTAACACATTGTGTGGGAATACCATGCTCCTTATTTTAAGTACTGTTAAAAAAGATTAGATTGCATAGCATTTTTATGAAGTAGGAGAGAAATAATATTCTGTAATGATAATCTATCTTAATTTTCTAGAAATATTTTCATAAAAACATGCAAATTATGAAGCAATTACTTTGGGATAATGAACTTCACTCATCATTTTATTTTAAAAACTGATATCAAATGCTTCCATAAAAATTTTGCTTTAAAATGCTTTTTACTGGATGCAAGGGATTTATGAACCAACACCAAAGAAAGATTGCTTCCTTACTTGACAAGGAGTATCAGTTACACAGGGAAGTATATTTATTGTTTCCTGGAATGTCTTTCTACTATCCTTAAACTTTATTTTATGCCTCAGTAATTTCTCTCAATGATTGTGATTTAGGAAAAAAAAACTGGCAAGACTTGCTTTAATATTTAAGTATTCAAATATGAAAAGTATGAAGTTAACAAATGTATTACTTTATTATTTAAGATCTAATTAAAACTTTTTCTTTACAAGAAGCTTACGCTTTGAAATTTGTATACATATTTTATTCTAGAGGCCACAGTTTTAATGGGTTTATAGAATTTTACATTTTATTATTGAAAACATACAAATTATTTGATATCATATTTAATATCAGAAGTCTGACATAATTAAATGAAAATAATATAAAAACATGAAAATTTTCATGACAGTTCAGTGTATTTCTACATGGTATTGAGTTAAATTGTTATCTAAAACACCCTATGAAATTTGCTTTGCAATTTATTTCAATTATGTCGATTCTAAGGGTTCTAAAAATTAGTTACTACAGAATTTTATGAAGTTTTTTAAACATCTAACAACATTTATCCTCCTATCCTTTTAAAAACTTATTGACATTCATGGCAAAAATCACTGATCTTTGCCCAGTTCTTTTTTCAGCATTACAAATTTCACAATTTCAAATCAAGTATAAAACTAGTATAGAGTTAAACCTGCTATAAATATTGAGTTAATTCCAGATATGCTGTAAGTTTCTTCATCTAGTGGTGAAAACATTACATTTTTAGCTATGAACAAGTTATTAGAAAGAGAAAAGTAGATATTATGATAGTTCATTATTGACTATTGTTAATGTTATTATCATATGCTAACTTCCTTCTTAAAATTCTTGTATGATAAATAAATATCCTTCCTTTGGGGCTTGTCAAAACTAACCACAATAAGACTATTTGATTTCCAGCTCTGCCATGGTCCCAAAAAACAAAGAAAGTTCATGAGTATTTCATACATGAATGGCAAAGAGAAAATACAAACTCTAAATTCTAATTTCAAGTTTTCTCACTGTAACATCAACACACTGTAAAAGAAGAAACGGTGAGTCACTCTACCTCTGCTAAGCAAGCCTAGGACTCTAGCTGTTTGAAGTCAAAAGTTGTGTCCCATTTGAATAATAAGAGAACATTTTGAGGGGATTGAAAGATCAGCTATTTTGTCATCAGCAATTATTCAAAGTCTTATGAAGGCTCTTAGTGTAACAAGGATCATAGCAGAATAAAATACATATATGAAAGGAAAAAATGAAGATCCTTAGAAAACTGGAATTGATGGTTGAGACTGTCTCCAATATTCTTGGCATAGACTTCTCTCTCCTTATGTTCATTGCCTAAACTTCAGAAAAGCGTTTATACTGAGATACAACCTGCACTGTGTTTATGGTATCAAAAGGACTGCACCTAGCAGTCTGCTATTTGAAAGACTTAGTTTCAGTCTAAGAAATAAGTTAAATTATAACACTTTTTGACTCTGAGTAAATCTGGATTATACACTGACATCAGGGCACATTCCTTATTAGAGTCCTTTATAGATTTGTATTGTCTTTCCCCTCAAATTGAATATTGTTACATATAATAAAAACTGAAAATCCAAAACCAATACATGAGTTTTAAAAAAACACAAAACCTCAAGAAAAAAATAAATAAATATCAGTTTAGAGGAAAAACTATCCTCCACAAAAGAAAACCCTTGATTTGCATAATGCTTCTATTTCTATGAATAAATAGAGACATAGTTAAATTTCTGATCTATTTCCCATCGGACAAATGAAACTGACATTTTTGATCAGATACTATGGGCCATTGAGTATCTAAGTTAAATTTTATGAGGTAAATATATATATTAACTTTAAAATGTCCATCTGCCTTGATTTGCATTTTCTTCAAGGTAAAATAAAGGGTTGATACTGATTTGGAGAATGTAGTGCTATGTATCTCCAAAAAAAAATTTTCCCTTGATTACAACACTTAGACATAGGTCATTTCTGCTCTTCTGTCCCATCTGTAAATGATGACAACACTGAACGAGGCATTCCACCCTCAGTTTTAGGGTTAAGCACATCATTTCTGCAATGTTTCCCTAAGAACTGCATCTTCCATATTATCTAACATAATAGTGATCTATTGCATGTCTTTTCCCTAGAATCATCCCACTGTTAACCACTAAAGCACACACTACCTTTGACAATTCTTCAACAAGCTGTAAGTGTAGAATTATAACCGTTCAGTAGACATCACAGTCAGGAAATAGTAATCTTCCTGATTATTTGTCATCACCAATAAAATTAAAGTGAAAAACAAATCCATGAGACACATGGCCACTTTTGAATAAAGATCATAATTTAAGCAAACAAAAATATTATTTTTTAAAATAACACCTATATATGGTTTTAACTCTGATATGGTTTTATCAGTTTCAAAGGGTTCTCATTAGTGTGTCTTGAAAATAAAACAATGTCTTATATCTCTCCTTTAAAATTTCATCTATAAATCCTTAGTAGGAAGCTTGCCACACAGTAGGAAATCACAATTTATCAAATAAATGAACAAATAAACTAACATGGAGAAAACTGCTTACTTTTTAATAAATGGCAGCTTCATTAGAATACTGTTGAGGAATCATTTACTGTGGTTTTATTTAAACATATAAAAGTATGTCTGCACAACTCTGCCATACCTTTACACAAATGTTTCCTGGAGTTATATTTTTTCTAGGTACTATCACTTAGATCAAATGACAATTGACCAGATACATCATTCATTCTTTATTCAACATGCTACAGTGCACCAGTCTTTGTGACAGGCAAGGAAGATTAAGTTGTAAATAATATTGGCCCAACCACATGCTTACTAAACTTGAAATCTAGTGAAATGATCCCTAACAGCACCCATCCCCAGATTCACTGTCCACCTTCTCTACCTTGCTCTTTGATGTGTGACTTCAAGAGTGCCCAACCCTCTAGATGGATCACTTAATTGAATCACCTAGCAAAAAGTTCAGCTGGGAGCACCAAAATGTGAAAACCTGGCTTCTACTAATTCCTAGATTACTACATTATCATTTATACCCATCTCTTGAATTTTCTTATTCCCTATGCACAGAGTTCTGATGGCACTCTGATACCACCTCCCATGTATAGTAAGTACATCTATATAGATGCAATAGTTTTCTTAATTCTCACATCATAACTTTTTAATTTTCAGGTGGTACTTGTTCTACTTTTAAAGCTAAAAAACTGAAGGTCCAGGATGTTATAACATTTACCAAGTCCATTACATTAAAAACAACTTGAATACAGAGAGGGTTATTTCCAAGGTTTTGCTCTTTCCACCAGTGAAAGAATGCTGCCAGTGGTAATAAGTTCTTAGATGAATAAAGAATTGTTTTGTAAATTCAAGATTTTTCACAATACCCTTAGATTACTTGTATCATATTGGGATAAATAAATATTAGTAGTGTATTAGTTTTACTTCACTGTGGCCAAAATAACTCATAAGAACAACTTAGAGGAGGGAGGAAAAACCTGATTTTAGGCTCATGGTTTTAGATGTTTCAGTCCATGGATGGCAGACCATTTCTCTGGGCCTAAGATAAGGCAAAACATCATGGTGGAAGAAAGCTGCTTACCTTATAGAGGCCACAAAGCAGAGAGAGAGAGGGTGGAAAGGGCCATGTACATATTTAGTTCAAGGACATGTCCCCAGTGACCTACTTCCTCCAATATGCACCATCTGCCTATATTTAACATCTAGTAGTCCATTCTTTATCAATACATTAATCCAAATTAATGGATTAATCCTCTGATGACATCAGAGTCCCAATCATTGACTAAAGGCTCCATCTCTAAAACTTGTGGCCTTGGCTATTATGGTTTCAAACCTGAGTTTTTCAGAGGACATTCCAGACCCAAACAATGACAGATAGTTATAAATAATAATGGTCAATGCATAGCAAATTGATAGAATATGAAGACATTATGTATTTATTTTCATGCTCTACTAACTTCAAAATATTTGATAGTTAATTCCGTTTATAACACAAAGGTAACATTAAACTACAAAATTATACTTAAACCTGTTTCTTTGTACTTCAAACATGGAAAGCAAAGGAAAGGAAAAGAGGACAAACCTGAGAAACAGTCATCTATGTAATGATCTCATTTTCTGGAAGACGTTTTCATGGAAAGCAAATGTTTAACAAAATCTAGTTCACAAAATAATGCAATTTGCCTTCTTCCAAATGATATACCAGAAATATAAATGTAGTTATAAGTTAGAAATACAGGGCATCCAGATTTTTTTTAAGTAGTATCCTAAGCTGATTTTAACATATTTACAAATGAAAAGAAGGCTAAACCATTTGTATCTTTCATTAACAAGAGGGAAGATTAATTTTTCTACAGAAAGATGTTGTAATTTGCCAGCACACTGGCATATGCCTATAATCCCAAATGATTGGGAGGCTGAGGCAGGAGGATTGTGAATTCAGAACTAGCTTTTATAATTTATTGAAACCCTAAGCAACTCAGAGAGATCCTGTCTCTAAATAAAATATATAAAATGGCTAGGGATGTGGCTCAGTGGTAAAGCACCACTGAGTTCAATCTCTGGTACAAAAAAGAAAAACAAAAAACCTGCAATTTGAAATCAGGGCAGAAAAGCATGCTAGTATTTCAAGCTTAGAAGAAGAGAAGAAAATGTCAAAGACTTCAAACAAGTCCATCAATTTTAGCCACTTCCAATAGACATTTGATTAGAAGAGGAATTTTCTCAAGGTCATGACCTAGTAAAAGCTGATGCATAATCATGTTGAAAATTACATATTACTAAGTTTTAAAGTATTCTGGCTCTGTATGTCAA
>NW_025999942.1:8130176-8182676 GCF_001458135.2 Marmota marmota marmota | reverse complement strand
TGCACTTCTATAATAAAAATGTTATATTGCAAATGAATATTTCACAAATGAAGTTTCAATTTGGAGTAAATTCTCAAAAAGATATATTTAAAATGTACACACCCTCTATGGATCACTTTCACAGCAGATATGTAAAGTTTCAACTAGAAAATAACAAAAATAGAGGATAAATCCTATGGTTTAGGCAATATTTAAATAAATTGCAGAATAAAAAACCCTACAGATTATTAATTTGTTAAGTCAAATTATAAGTCATTCAATTAATATCTGATAGGAAGTAAATAAAATTGGGGCATTTATAACGATTGGCAAATATATAATAAAATGAAGCAAATTCATGTGTGAAACTAATATGTTAATCAACCAGCAATTGCTCTTTTTTGAACTTTTAATGTTGGAACAATGCTAGCTATTGGTGTGACTACAAAAAATATATCTTAAACAGTGAGTGAGCTCCATGCATACCAAAAGTGAATCAAGAAAATAAATCCGATTTAGCCAAATAATCACTAGTCCTTCATGATTTTCCCTAGAGAAGACATTTTATCTGATTACAAGTAAAAGTACTATAAATGTCTATAGTATATTACTATTATTTAGAAGATGCAGCCGGGTGTGGTGTCACACACCGTAAGCCCAGGGGCTCCATAGACTGAGGCAGGAGCATCTCAAGTTCAAAGTCAGCTTCAGAAACTTATCAAGGCCCTAAGCAACTGAGCAAGACCCTGTCTCTAAACAAAATATTAAAGAAAAAAAAGTTGGAGAGGTGCAACTGTTTAAGCACCCCTGGATTCAATCCCCAGTATAAACAACAACAATAAAACAAAAATTATAAGACTAAATACTCAATTTTTTGAAATATGTCATAAAAATTATCAGTAAATATTGACATGATTTAGTTTTCTAAGTATCAAAATGTTTCTAAAACGTAATTGAAGGCTTATACACAAATAAATGACTTTATTTTTTAAAATCATACGTATATTAATTATATAAAATTAATTCTTAGAAAATGAACTTCATGTAAAATTGAAGTAGTTTTCTTTACAAGTGGTATGTGTGAGTAGTTCAAAAACAGGATCCCTCTCCATCAGAGAATATCACAGTTGGCTTTTTGACCTATTCTGTTGCAGCCCATCCGTATCCAATACCTGATACTTCCTGTGATTTACAAAACCAAATATATTTGTTAATCCTCAGTACATTTTTAATAAATTTAGGTTCAGTAAAATTGTTTTGAGTAAATTAAGGCTATTCTTAGTACTGTAAAAATTTACTCAAGCAATTACTTTCACAACTATGGATATGCAACATAACTGTGAATAATTTACTAATATTTTTCTTCCAAACTGGACACCTTACAATCTTGTTAGGAAATGCTTTATGATACCATAGTTTTTGATTTTCAAACTGAGATCAAATATAAGTCATGACAACTGTGAAATTATGAATTATAAATAACAATGTGCTGGATTCAGTGGTTTACACATCTGCATTTTCTCATCTATATAATTAAGACACATATCCAGGAGATTACTTGATAGTATTAATGGTTTCCATTGAATACTTATATGGATCAAACACTCCATACATACATTATCTCATTTAAATCTGAAAAGGTATTTATTGGATTCACTAATGCTGAATCCTGTGCTAGAAATACAAAGAAGGTGAGAAGACATACTTCTGATATGAAGGATAAATTTGGGCTGGACACATCTGTATTAAGAGGCATATACATTCCAGATAAGTGAAAAGACAGAAATTACCTTGTAAAGAAGAGAGGATGTTTGAGAAACATGAAAGTTGAGTGTGACATAACAGTCATAAAATTGCATGAAGTTAAACAATAACAACAAAGACCATATTTTAGACCAATTGCCCATCATTAAGGTATTGTTATGGGAATTGTACAGAAGGATTTTGTTAAGTTTTCACTTAAATATTTTAGAAGCTCTGTATATAGAAATTATAATGCATAGCCTAATAAAACAGGTATCTTGAGAAAGTTTCACCTGAGCTTGGCAAATGAAATCTGCCTTCTACTTAAGAAAGAACTCTCAGATCCATAAAAGATTGTTGTCCATCATTAGAAAATTCAGAATTAATTTCACTTAGCATTTGGTTTTTGGGGATTGCTAAGTGAAGTTAGCCAATCCCAAAAAAACAAATTCTGAATGTTTTCTCTGCTATAAGGAGACGGAATTATAATGGGATTGGGGATGGCAGAGCATAGGAGGATTAGATGAATTTAGATAGAACAGAGGGGTGGGGGGGAAGGAAGGGGCCATGGGAGTAGAAAAGATGGTGGAATGAGATGGACATCATTACCCTAAGTACATGTATAAAGACACGAATGGTGTGATATATTTTGTATACAACCAGAGATATGAAAAATTGTGCTCTATATATGTAATATGAATTATAATGCATTCTACTGTCATATATAACAAATTAGAATTTAAAAATTATTAAAAATTCAGAATTAAACTATTGGCATTAACACCTTTATTTCGAAGGCATGGAAATTGAGGAGGAAAGTTACATTACAGGTCATGTTTAGGAAAAACATAAAGAGATTTTGAGACATACAAAAACTTATATCTGAAAGATATATGTGAAGAATGAGCAGAATGTTAAAGGATTTTAAATCTAAAAATATTCATATTATGTATATTAATATTATCAAAATATTGAATATACTAAAGAAGAAGGGCTCTCAGTCTATATGTATCTGTTTTGTGATAAGATACTAATAGGTTCAGGTATATTTGTATGTAACATTTACTGTAAATTAGTATAATATCCATCTAGAATTAAAAAGAAGAAAGCTATATTTGAAGTTTCAATTAACATTTTAGTTAAGTTAGAAATGTTAAGCAATGAGCAAGTACAAAAGAAAATATTTTAAAAATGTACCCACAAACTTTAGAAAAGTGATGGCATAGATTACTTTTTAAATGATCCATGAGGATGAATACAAAAACACATTATTAACAAGGGAAGAAATTCTAATGTGTTCAGTTTCTATACACATTACTATAGTGCTCCATCCTCTACTTTAGAGTACCAAAAATAAATTTTTTAATACAAGAATGTCAAACATTGGAAATCTTGGGCAATGCCCAATAAGAAGAATATGTCACAAAAGAAATATTTTATGGCCTGAAGCAAATTCCCTGAATTTCCTGCCTCTTCTCAAATTAGACCTGCTTCTAAAATGTTGGTGGACTAGAAGCATTCATAATAAAAGAAAGTTGGTGGGTTTCTTAAAAAATACCTTATGAAAACAAATTAAGGGAAAACAATAATAATATTTCCTAGAGGAAATATTAAGATATGGATCAAGAAAAAAAATGTACAATTGTAGTAAAGAAGGTGGTGCAGGGGGAGAAAATGTTTACACTTGTACTTGGTTTCTTTTCATGTATCTGGTTCTCAACAAATATTTACTAATTAATTACATCACATCGGAATACTTAATCCAAGACTGAAATGCATTAATATAAATTAGGTATTCAACAGTTAGTCCCAAGGATACGTACTTAAGTTTGCTACAATTAGAAGAAGCTAATATTATAGACTTTACTATACTTTTAAATTTTTGGTAAATTAAAAATACAATAAATTTTACAATTACAAAAATGTATATACTAAATTACAGGAGAAGTGTGAATCATGCTCCAAAATGTGTTGAAATTCAGTAATTTGAGGAAAACCCACCAAAATATGCATGATAGAGGGACTGTAAATTAGCATCATTGGACAAATGTATGGGGGAATAAACATAGAGATGCAGCACCAAGAAACACTGAATTATGTATGTAATTCAAATGTCAATTATTACTGCCCATTCCACTACATGTAGACTGAGGGAAAAGATCAGTGATGTTCTTAAAATCCAGAAGCTTAAGGGAACTTGAGATGTGTGGAAAAGTGAAAAGACATAAAGATCATTTTAAAGACATGCTATGTAACTGCATCAGAGTTTTTCTGGGCACACATCTTTGACAAACTTCTTATTTAAATAGAAATTCATAATTGTAAAAGCATTTCTACTTACACTTGGGATGACTGCAATACTTCTGTGTCTGTTACTTCTTGATCCACTAACTCATTTTTCATATTTATATTAAGAAAATGCTTTAATTAAACTCTCCTAAGGCTTAAGCCCCTATTAAAGTAGTCCATATTTAAAAAATGGAAGAATTTACTTAGCAG
Source organism: Marmota marmota marmota (assembly GCF_001458135.2). Lineage (NCBI taxonomy): Eukaryota > Metazoa > Chordata > Mammalia > Rodentia > Sciuridae > Marmota > Marmota marmota. The sequence continues at coordinate 8,178,455 of NW_025999942.1, read as the reverse complement.
TTAGGATTTTCAAACTCTAATGCTGGAAAAACCACTGGCCCTTCAGCTGATGGTTACTTAAGTTTTCTGTCTAATAGAATATGAGTCAAAAGCTATTTAATATTAAGAAGAACATAAAATGTTAAAAAGTTACTGACGATTAAGATTTCAGACCACAGTGATTCTCAGCATACAAATGAATTTCAGTATCTATTTTTAGTATCAATGTTTTCTTAAGAATTATTGCCTTTTGAATGATTTAGTTGCTGGGAAGCAAATTACATACGAGAAGTTCAAGCCTAAAATGACATGAACATATAATTAATTTCTCTACAAATGTCTCTAAATAAAGTTACTTGTTTAATACAGATATGAGTAGTAAGAAAGTTACAGGGTTATTATGAGGGACATGATAAATGTAGTCATGAAAGAAAACAATTTTTAATTTAGTAGACTCTATCAATCTAAAAAGCCTATGAATATTTACTATTAATTCAGTATGCTGGAAAGTAGATAAAAGAGAGTGAGTTCATGCAAGAAAGAGCATCATAAAACAAAACAATATAATAGTATCAAAATTTATTTAAATTTCCATGATTGCATATCTACATTTAAAATCAAAGGGAGCATCACATTTCTAGGGAGAATGATTAAAATTTATTTTCCTTTATAAAAGATGTGGTAAAATATCAAGAAACCTTAGGATACAGCTAAGGTCTTTGTTCTGACAGCAAAACCATTTATAAAACCTTGATGTGATCTGAAGTACCATTAGTAAGTAAGTTTTTGTGTACATTCACGGTCACAAACCTCAAGACATTTTGTAGGAATGTATCTTGCAAAGGTCAGATAATGCCACCTTTTGCCTTGCTATTATTCCTTAAAGAATGGGCAAAATACCCATCTATATTTATAAAATTGAAAACATTAATTAACATTGAAAAAGAGGTGGAGAGGCTTGTACATTCACAATTCAAAACATATAATTTGAAAACACTTGTATCTTTTTGCATAAACTTCTAAAATGGTTGTTTAAAAAATTTCAATTTCCTTGTGAAATTACTTCATTAAATGCAGATGAAAGTACACATTAAAAGGGCATAGGCTACAAAAATGGGTTAGGTTTATACAATCAAAACACTGGTAGGGCTGGGCATGATAGTAACCCTGTAATCCCAGTAGCTCAGCAGGTTGAGGCAGGAGGATTGAAAGTTCAAAGCGAGCCTCAGCAATATAGTGAGACCCTAACCAACTTAGCAAGACCCTGTCTCAAAATTTTAAAAAAAAAATTTAAATAGGGCTGAACAAGTGGCTCAGTGTTTAAGCACCCCTGGATTCAATCCCTGGTACCCTCCACTAAAAAAAAAGTATCAGTAGGAAACTTGGAGCTGTTTGTTAACTATAATTTTGGAATAATAACTGGTACATTGACCGATGAGATTCACTTATATGCCATTATGGATTGGATTCAATGACCATATATCTTTCATCCAAGAAAGACTTCCAATAATCTTTTCTATGTTGCTGTTGTTCTGTCACAGGAAGAAAAAAAATGAAAGTGACTATAAGGTAATAGGAAAGACAAAGAGCATCAGGCCTTTAGGAATTCAGAGATAAAAATTAGGACAAACAAATCTCTTTCAAAAATATAGTGTGAATTAAATTGTTACTTACCTTTTTTCTTTTTAAGAGAAAAGTAGAAGGTCTTCATTCATTCCTCTTTTTGTTGAATAGGCTCAATTTTTTAATTAATATTATACATTATACATTTTAAAATATTTAGTATCATTTCACATATACCTCATTTGTGATTAAATCTAGCTCATATACTCAACAGAAAAAAGAAAGCCACAAAATCATAAATTACCTTTCTCAATATGCATCCTTTTCGACTCATGTCCCATGTCATGACCTGCTAAATCTCCCTCCTTTGGCCCGGGGAGTACATTTGGTGATAAACCCATCAGCATCTGGTTCATGGACAACCCATTCTGATGGACAGCTGTTAAGCCCGAAACAAAAGAACAAACACAAAAACACCATAACACAAAAGGTTCAAATATATCAATAAAACTCTTTCAGGCTCAAAAGTGAGTAAAATCATAATGGTCTAACTTCAAAATTATAATCTAGCCCTAAAAACTGTGAGAACCAATTACCATAATTCTTGAAGATAAACAAAAAATGTTGAAAATAACTCCATTTTACTTTATTTTTATGTCACCTAAAATCATGTACCTAATATTTGTTATTGATTAAAGTAGTTTTGAATGACCATACTACTGCTATTACTACCAATGAAAAACTCAATTTTTAAAATCTACTGCAAAGAAGTCTCTGCTCAGTAAATAACCTCCCTTAATTTTACAAAAATTACAATCTTAATATTAGAGTGCTTTTCAACACTGTTAAGTTAAATTTTAATAAATAATATTCTGGTGACCTGAAAAGGCAAATATGAAGGAAGATAGTAAAATTATTGTTTCAAGGGGCCATAGATATTAGAGTATTACTTTAAAATTTGGCTCTGAATTCAAACTTGAATATAAAAATGATTAATTAATATCAACTAAATGGTTGAATAAATAAAAACAATAATTGCTTTTTAAACCACTAACAGTAAACTGTCACTATTGAAATGATAAAACACTGTCATTATTGAGATGATCAAACACTCATGATTTTCCCAATCCAGTCAATAAATTCACTTAAAGGGCTATCCATGATAATCTTGGTTTTGTGCAAAAAAACAGAGTAGAAAGAATTATTCATTAAAATCTTACTTTCTCTGGAAAATACTTTTTTAAATATCACAAAATATATTAGGGATTACTTTTTGATAAACACAATTAGTAATTATTTTGGAAACCAATGATGATTTTTAAATTAGTGAGTAAAAGTTTGATGAAGAATTAACTATTTTTATGCTCAACATATTTGTACACAAGATGTTTAGTACCTTCGGAAAAAAATAATAAAAAATCTACCATTGTAGTCGGTAGTAGTCAACACCTTAACAGAATGATAAAGTGATCATCAATACTGTACAAAGACCATGTTTCCTGACGTGATTCACTGAAAAAGATATCCTGTCATAGTTGTGTAAATTCCTGCCCAAAAGACATAAACTAAGTCTAATCATGAGGAACACCAAAAAATCTGGAGGGTCATTCTACAAAATAAATGATGTGCACCCATCAAAAATACAAAAATACTGAAAGAAAAACAGACTGAGGAACTGTTCCATTTTCTTTAATCAAAGACAACTGAGAGTATATTGATAACTAATTGCAATGTGTGGTTCTGGATTGGCTTTGGGGCCAGGAAAAATAAATCATGTTGCTAAAATCATGTACCTAAGTATTTTTATAGTAGTAGGAAAGAGTTGAAATTTGAATAAGGTCTAGAGCTTAAATACTAGTTATATGATAATGTTAATATCCTGACTTTAACCATTGTTCTGTGGTTATGTAAGAAAAATATCTTGTTTTTTGAAAACAATAAAGTATTTGAGGCAAAGAAGTCTTATGTCTAAGACAAGGGCATTAGGGAAGCAATTTGCCTTTATAGAAATCTCTTCCAGGGCTGGGGTTTTGGCTCAGCAGTGGAGTGCTTGCTTAGAATGTATGGAGGCCCTGGGTTCGATCTCAACACCACATAAAAATAAATAAAATAAAGGTATTGTGTCCAACCACAACTCAAATATAAATATTTTAAAAAAAGAAAGATCTCTTTCAGAGACATTAATTAATTGGGTCACAAATATATAAGAATTATTCATATTATAGTTGAAAATTTTCTATTACTTTAAAATTGTTTTTAAATATTAAAAATAAACATACATATGTGTAAATATGTATATATGCAGAGGCATATGTATGTGCCTGCTATATATGTTTTTTATTCAAGCAATTATAGTAGCATGAAAATATAAAAATCCGTCATCAGATATTTTCTTATCAAGAATAAGAAAAATACAATCATTAATAAAATAACATGAACATAGAGCACAGCTCTTTCAAATCTTCCCCAAACTGCCCATTATTTCCATTTAATTGTTAGGAAAACAAATGTTTCTCTTCCTCTAGGAGGACAGCACTTTTCCAAAGGCATTCAAAATGAAACCAATATTCATCATTAAATTTCTGTTTCTGATGTCAGCCTAGCACAAGAGCATACAGAAGACACCATTGGTTTTGGAATGGTTGTCAAAAGACACAAACATTTTTATCAATAAAAAGTGACCATGACATCATGCAATTAGGGAAATAAGTTTTAGACTAGACAAACCAAATACTGATATTTTGTATTATATATAACTATATACTTTCTAATAATTGACTATTTAACTTATAATTTTATTTCATACTGTTCTATATATTTTCAGTTATCCACTCTAATAGTTCTAAGACTAAGGCCTTTGCCTTATACAAAAATTCCTTTACAATATAGTAAGACACTTTCAGAAAATGTCTTCCGGTTTTGGAAATATTCTCAACAACCAGTCCAATAAATATTGTGAAATTATATGAAACTTACACTATAAATATGATTTTGTAAAGTAATACCTAAGTTATGGAAATAATATATTACATATTGATTTTTTCAACTAAACCATTCTCTTGTAATGTATTGATTTCATTGAAAAAAAAATTCTTCAATTTTTGCACAAAGTCACCTGTTAATTGAATGGTATTTTAACTTTATTTTTAATTTTCTTGACCATGAAGACCAAGATTAAGTATTGTAGAAATGTGATGAAATGAAATACAGCCCTAATTTAAAACTTTTAATCATAATATATGGCTATAATATGCATTACTCATTGCTACAAACTCAAATCCCAATTTTAGCCAATTTCAAATTCTTCAATCTCTTAGTCATTCAAGTGATTCAGAAATATTTTTAAGAATATAATGTCTTTTTATTGGTGCATTTTAATTATATATATTATTGGTATTCATTATGCCATATCCATAAATGTATATACCACATTTTGATCAATCTCATTCCCCAGTACCTTCGTTTTCCCTCCCTCCTCCTTTCCCTAATTGGCTTGTTCTATGCTACAGATCTCTCTTCTTTATTATTATTATTATTTAAAAGTATACTGTCATGAATTTGATTTCTTTTACTCCTTTTTGTGGATATCTTCATTAACACAATAATGAATTTTTAAAACTAATGAGTTACAAAATGGCAGAGATAGAGTCAAAGAAATTAAGTTGAATAATCCCTAAACAATAGACTCAGACATTAGCTATTTGAGAACTGGCTATTTACCTCAGAAACTAATCTAGAAGGTTACTTACTTTTTCTGTTTCATAGCTCAAGTATTTATGTGTAGCATCAAATAGAGGGAGTTTATATCAGAACCTGTTAATGTTGTATCATACTTCATGATATTCCAAACTGGGAAACATAATTTTGAGAAATGGCTATTGCTACAAAGCTTCAGAACATGATACATCTGAGATCTATTTGGAATGAGGGCGTTTTGATTAGAAAAGCCACCTGCACCTAATAAAGTTTAAAATGGTGACAAGTAAAAGTATGACCTACGGATTCTGTCAGAAGAGCTCTCAGTCCGCGCCGGGGAGCTGGACACACTGCTGCTGCGGTGTGAAGATGGGTGACTGCCAGGCCTCCGACCCTCCTCCAGAGAGGGAGCAGGCGAGGGGCTGTCTGGAACACGCTCCTACACCACCATTTGAGGAGAGGGAGGAAGAAAAGAGGTAAATTCACTGGACCTTTATTTCATGAATGTTAATCTTTCTTATACAATATGAAGCGTGAAGAGAAGAAAGCATAACATTTCACTAGCATTTAACAGCAATAGAAAACATCTTTTATTTGGAGCAAAGCTTGAAATTTAGTTTTAAATTATTCAACCCGCTGATTATCTAAACAACTAATTTTTTTCTTAGTAAAGTAGGCAAAAGGGTTATGAAGCTGTGATTCTATATATAAGTCTGGTAAATGGCTTAAAATGCCCTTATAGGTAAGGGCATATGTAAGTCTTTTTATTAGATAAAAAGTAAGCCCAAAAGAGAGAGCCGGAACTGTCTAAGAACCCATAAGATGATAAAGAATTAATAGACCAAAGCAAGATTCCTCTCTTAATACTTATCATTTTGAAGAATCTTTAAATATGTTTTCCTGTTTCAGCAAGTGTCTGAAGATCATTTAGCGCATATATTACCAATATATTTGATCAGAATAACACCACCATCAGAGAAGCTGTCAACAGCCATTTCATCATGACATACTTCAGGCACACACAGATGATCACAATGTAAGGCATCATGGAATGGGTTATTATTTAACCTTGAAATAATTATCTTTGATTCAAATAATTCTCAGAATACCTATAACACCCTACCTCCAATTCAACCCCACAAACCTTTTAAGGAAAAATCCATGAAATGTGTATTAGTTGTGTCATGGGAAAATGACTTGTGTCATGGTATCACATGGCCTTTTTAAGCTCTGTACCTTCACCATTTCAGTAACCTTCAAATACATTATATAAATGCCTCTAAAGAACTATTATAAATGGAGTTACAGGTTAGCTTCATATTCATTTTTTAACTTTTTCTACTTTGAGTAACAAAATATTTATACCTTAGATATTAAGACATAAACCTTGATGAACTATTTGGAAATAGGATCTATGCAGATATAATTAGTTAAGATAAAGTATATGAACTCTTGGTTCAACATGGCTAGTGTCCTTCCAAGAAGATGATGTGAAAATACAAGGAAAGATGTTTTGTGAAGATGGAGGCAGAGGTGAGTCATGCCATCGGTAAGCCAATCATGGCCAAGGATGGCTAGCTACCAAGAAAAACCATGAATATGCAAGGAAGAATTCTACCCAGAATCTCAGAGGGAGTATTATCTTTCTGACATCTTGATTTTGGACTTCAAACCTGCAGAAATGTGAGAGAATAAGTTTCTATTGTTTCAAGCTACCCAGTTTGTAGATCTTTGTTAAGGTGACCCTAGGAAACTAATATACTAGGTATGAAGTAGAGCCCAGTCTTTGTACCAGAGTTCTGAAGGTAATTTTAACATGCAACCAAAATCAAGTGCCAATTGAGTAATATTCTTTTAATTTTTCAGTTTTGTACATTTGTCAATAAATATCTACAAGAGATATGCTGAGACTTCTTTTTCCTGGAGCATGACAAATAAAATGAAAATAAGTCCTCTTCCAAAATCAATGTTATAAATTTACTTCCCAATGTACATACCATAGAATAAAAAAAAAATGACTCCATGGGAAATTTTATGATAAAACTTTCACATTATCAAAAATACATATAAAGGAAAAAAAAGGGGCAAAAGAAAACATATCAGCTAAATTCTACTCCCAAAAGGCAAAATACATATTAAAATCATTTAGTGACAACTTGCTGAAATTTAAGATCTTTTATACTGGTATAAAATATATGGATTGGCTTCCAAAAGACCAATAAGAATCTTCTCCAAAGAACAGATATGTTGTCAGTATTATACCACAGCACTAACTCTTTACCTCAATTGATAAGATGTTAGGAACTTAGTGCTTTACTCTCTGCAAATAGCAAAACTGAGTGATGTCTAGGTACCTGTAAAATATATGCAATAGGGCTGGGGTTTTGGCTCAGTGGTAGAGGATTTGTCTAGTATGTGTGAGGACCTAGGTTTGATACTCAGCACTGCATAAAAATAAATAAATAAATAAAATAAAGATATTGTGTCCATCTACAACTAAAAAAAGATGGGAAAAGGAATTAAAAAGAAAAGATATATGCAACATATTTTCCAACTCAAATCCTGTGGAATTCCAGTTGAAAGATAAAATTTGCATAAGTGAGGCAGCAGGGCAGGCAAGAGACAAACTATACATCTCAAATCTTAAAATCTTAAATTAGCTTGTTCAGGGGAGTTTGTGGCACATCATGCATTTAATACAGTTATAGGATACTAAAGAAAATGGTATCCAACAATACAATTTTCAGAATAACATTTTGAAATCATTTCAAATGACATTAAAAGTGAACATATTATCAGTTATTTTCCAAACTACATAAGTGAAGCATGTGTTTCTAAAATATCTACATTCTTTGTAGTCCATAATGTAAACAAATGACTTAAAGTTTTAAGAAACAAATATGTATATGATTTAAAATAGCAGAGAATCCACATCTGGATGCCAATTCTTTCTTACCTTTTAACTTATAATTTAAAAGCAATTGGGCTTTAATTTTTTTTATTTAATATTCATCTCTATCCTAAATTATGAAGCAATTTTAAATGGCAATGAGTTTCATATCAAAAATTTGCAGTCACAAATCAAGGAATAATCTTGATTTTTGCATAATACTCAAAGGTTCAATTTTGCACTCCTTCATGAGTATTTGTACACTTATTTCAGAGTATTGATTTGTAAAAACATATATAACTCCTTGATAACCTGTAAAAATACAATTAATAAATTATGCTGTAGCTAATTGCATGAATGACAAGAGATATATGCTAAATGTCTAAAAATGACTTCTTGAAATTATGAAAGGCACACAGTTTATGTGAGATTTATATTTATTTGTTTGTTTATGTATTTATTTATTTTGGGCAGTGCTGGGTTTGAACAGATGGCCTTACACATACCAGGCAAGCACTATGCTACTAAGCTGCATCTCCAGCCTATTGTCTAAAATTCCTTTAGAGCTAATTCCTAATAAATCTAACTGTTAATACTTGGATTGCACAGAAATACATAGTATGTGAAATACATTGTATATATTTGGGAAAGAGCATTGCTACATTTTCATAAAAATAATATTTCTAAATTAAACATTTTATGTTCTTTGAAATATCACTCATTTTTTATCTATCAATATATTTAATATTTCTCAAAATAATTGGTAGTGATCTTATTTGTAATGACACATGTTTGGCTGGACAGAGATAAAGTCAAATATAGAAATAAATCATTGCTATAAATTCACTTTGCAGTCTGATTTTCCGGCTATCATAGATTTCTTAATAGTGTTAATGGAAAGCATTAGAATATTTTTTCCTTAGGTAGTTAAATCATTAAAATCTAACTATTAAATGCGCAAAACTCTAGCAACAATGGTTATGCCATTGAAAGGAATTCCTTGTTTAATATTTTCAGTATACAAAGAAAAATACTTCATTAGTCAATATATTTAATTGTCAAAGTTTCCTGTGATGAGTCCTTTAATTCATAAATTATTTACTCATTTGTTTATAGAGTTAAAATAATAAAAATATCACATATTAAATTAAGTAATAATAAATTAAAGTCTTAATGTAAGATGCATTTTAACAGCATGCTTTAAATCTTGGAAAATAATGGTACAATTGTAGAATTTAATTTAGTGTTGGCTTACTTTTGCTTTAATTATAGTTTATATTTAAGAAAAAGAATACAAAGACAATACTTAGTTTTATTTAAAGAAAATATTTTAATATATGCAAATTTTGTGATTTACAAGCTTAATTATTCAATTGAAACTTTCTATAAATTGAGATACAATGTATTCATTCATTTCACTTAATATATAATTTCAATCTTTGGAACATAATGTATTGTTCTTTGAAGAATTTCATTAAAGTAAAATCCATTGAGCAAGTAAGATGTGAATACATTGTTGCACAAAAAATTAATTTATTTCAACAGCTTAATTCTTTTATCATATTTATATGCTTGCCTTTACAGAGTATTCTATAAGATGGAGAATAATGCAGACAGTAAAGAATTGCTTAGGAGAGAATCTCATAATTATTACTGAAACAAAATAGATAATGAGTTTTATTCAGACATAATAAAAAAGAAGTAGTTCAATGTCTATAGGGAAACTATGTAAACTAGATTTATCATTTCATTTGTGTAATGCCCTTTAACCTCTAAGATGGGCCTGAAGTAGAGCAGAGAGGAAGAATATTTAATTTAATACTTCAACACACTGCTTTATAGTCCTGCATCAACTCCACCAATCAATAAAACACAATCTTTTGCAATGTTCCATCTTTATAAAACTGGCCACAATAATAAATGAAAATTTAAGAGGAGTACTCTTTCACGGAAAAAAAGGTCATACTAATAAACTAATGGTAACAGAATAACAATAAAGGAAAAGCTGCGTATTGCTTCTGGGTAGAACAAGATAATTCAGAATCAAAGGTGGAATTAAAAAATAGAATATTTAAATTTTAAAAAGTATAAAATATTCAATAGTACACACATCTGATTAAACATTTTAAAAATGACATCATCTCACCAGCCTCCTTTCTAGAAGAAAAATATACATTATATTTTATCAAAGTAAAATATTTTCTTAGAGGAGCAAGTATGATCACAACTCATTTTTCTAAATAAAGAACTATTTCCATGGACTCAATTTATTTTGCACTTTTAAATTCTTTTGTTCTTCCTTCTTATTTTTTTTCTTTTTAATATTGAATCTAGGGGTGCTTAACTACTGAGACACTTCCCCAGTCTGTTGTTTATTTTAAATTTCGAGACAGTATCTCACTCAGTTGCTGATGCTGGCTTTGAATTTATGATACACCTGCCTCAGCCTCCTGAGCTGCTGGAATTACAGGCTTTCACCACTACACCTGACTGCTCTTTTAAATTCTTTATGTGTTTTGGTTAGAGGTTACTTTATTGAAAATGATATAGAAGTAGGGAGACATGAGTTATTTTTGATATAACTTATTAATTCACAAAATTGATACAGTTGAGCAGTACTTTATTCATATTTAACCCAAACTCCTGTACTTTGGGACAGCTCACATTTAAATTCATTCATTCAACAACATTTACTGAACACCTAGTATATGCCAAGCAGGATTCTAGGCTCTGGTTTTATAAAAGTAAACAAAACTGACAAAACTTCCTTCCCCATTGAACACATATCACAAACTGGTGAATGTTGTTAGTAAAATACAGAATTATTTACAACAGTTAAGAGTCATATTCAAATTCTCTTGCTTTGGTCTGACATGGTAGCATAGGCCTATAATGCTATGCTAAGGCTTGGGATGCTGAGGCAAGAAGATCACAAATTCAAAGCCAGCCTCAGCAATTTAGTGAGGCCCTAAGCAACTCAGAAACACCCTGTCTCTAAATAAAATATTTTAAAAGAACTAGGAATGTGGCTCAACGGTTAAGCATCCTTGGGTTTGATCTTCAGTACCAAAAAAGAAAAAAAAAATTCTTCTGCTCTGTAAATATGTACAAAGAAGGTGGATGGTAGAACTAGGATTCTAGATTAAGGAAAAGGCAAAAAAGTACTTTTAAGAGACATAGTGAATGATGCCAACATTCTTATATGTAGTTGAAGACCAGGCAGTCACCATCTTAAAACTCTCCCACTCAATGTCTTAAATTGAGGCTCCAAGGAATATTTATAATATTTTAAAAATTTGTTTTAATGATGAAACAAGAAATATTTAATTTTACTAAATATGGAACTAATAGGATACCTGAAAATAATTTTATATCATATTTTTGCCCATATTTGATCGTGCTTCAGGATCATATTTGTATGATATTATCATACAATTATCATATTTGTATGATAATTCAGAAAGGATTATGATTTTTCAGGACACTATATGGTAATATGTTACTTTAAACAGCAAAACATACTCTTGACTCGGGAGTTAAGGATTCAGCCTTATGTAAACATAAGGGTGATCTTAATTAAAGGGTGAAGCCAAGGGAAGACAGTAGAGAAAGGAGTGGAAAGAGAAAAATGATACATTCTAACCAGGCCAACACATGCATTAGTATCAGTCCCTTTGAGCCAAGCAAATGCTTGCAGACAGCTTTTTATCTAGTAAGGCAGAGTGTACGTTCTCAGAGGCCAACACCAGTAGGAACATCTCAACTGCAGTTCCCATAATGGGTCTGTTTAATTCTGTGTTCCTCTGCCCCTTGAGTTCCCTGCATATTTAAAACTAGAGACCTGATTCAAATTGTTTGGATTAAGACTGTTTCATAGATGATGTTGCCTGCTTCCATCAGGAAGGTATAATGTCTGCTTGGTTGCCTTTTATGATGCCAACCACCACTGATAATCATGGCCTAGATTCATCACTTCATTAAGACTTGCAATGTGGAGATATTATCGTTCCTTACTCATTGATTTTTTTTTAGAAGAGTTCTATGAACATAAAGTTTTTCACGTGAATTATTGGGTTATCCTGAGAGATTGTTTATATGGAAAAGGCAGGAAGAATGAGTGTTCTTGTTCATTTACTTTTCCTTTATTTAAACATATATTGGCCTTTAAGAGAATCAATTCCTTAGAATTCTCCCAAGATGAAGGATAAGTTCATTTTTTCAGAATTATTTTAAATTTATGAATCTAAACATATGTAGTATGTTTCAATACACTGATGTATTCTTAGTGGTTGTAATATTTTTTGTTACATTTTCTTTTCATATTTAATGTCAATACCTAAATAAATATAAACAGAGCATACTTAACTATTTTTGTAAGGTCATGTAAAAATTATCACAATCATTTTTCTGAAAAAGTTATTTCTAAAAGTTTTGTATACATCTAGAGATTTTTATGTTTATCCAAGGAATAAACTATTCAGTAACTAAAAACAAATATGAGGCATGTGATGTCTAAGATTTGAATCTACTTTGAGAAGAATGTCACTCTGATTTTACTTTTTATATTCTTTTCACATTTGGAAGGGGATACCAGGGATTGAACTAAGGGGCACTCTACCACTGAGCCACATCCCCAGCCCTATTTTGTATTTTATTTAGAGACAGGGTCTCACTGAGTTGCCTAGTGCCTCACTTTTGCTGAGGTTAGCTTTAAACTCATGATCCTCCTATCTCAGCCTCCCAAGCCACTGGGATTGCTGAGCCTGGCTTCTTTCACATTTTAAACTTTATGACAATAAAGTCCTATATACTAATGCAATATTTTAAGAAACTATTTTAAAGGAAAGAATTAGAGGATGGAAAATCATAAATTCTATTTTTAAATGTTTTTTCAGTGTTTAATTCTTTGAGAATTTCATAGTGTTTCTCCCTCTCTCTCTCTCTCTCACACACACACACACACACACACACACACAAGCTCAGCAAAGATAATCACTAACTTGCATTATGTTCTCTATTTTCAGGGAACTCTGTAATATACCATGAGAAAAAAGATGTGTATTCAACAATGTAAAATCCATTCAATGTTGCCAAATTTCTCAAAAACAAACCTACATTGTCTCTGAAGAAAAGAGAAATCTTAAAAATGCATTTTGTATAGTATGTACTACAATCCCAAAAGTCCTTGATTTAAAAAAGGCAAAGTACAAATTTTGGTGAGGGTTGAACAGGCGAGGTAAGAGCAAGAAAGGGTTCTCATTATAGCCTTCTGGCTGTATATCATAAGCTTGACAGGAATCCCTGTCAAAATCCTAGAATACGTGACTGTAAACACTTGGAGGGAAAGCAAAACTAGTGCTAAGCTAAAGGTAATGTTGGTGTAGAGATTTTGAAAGATTTTATGAATGATGATTTAATCAATTCTAATAACCTAATGAGATAGTATTACAGAAAAGGAAAAAAAAAATCACAGACATCCAATCACTTGTCTATAATCACAGGATTAGGTAGTGGTAAAGGTATAATATGAAACTATGAAGTGTTTTTTCCAGAATTAACATTTTAAACCACTAAATATACTGTCTTTATTCTTTTCAATTTTACTTCTATTTTGGCAGGAACTTTTTCCCCCGAAGTTCTCATGATATCATTGTGGATGTAAAAATGAAAAGTGAGAAAAATATTGATTTATTCAAGAGGTTTGGGGGTTACTTGATGAATGGTACCCAAAGAGAATCAATTAGTAGAACATTTAAACCCATTAACAAATTCTCTAATGACAGAAGGAATTGATTGCTTGATATATACCGCTTATTTTACTCAATGATTTAAGGTAATAAAGGAAAACATTCTTTTAAAATTTGGAAATGATACAAAGATGGCATATATCATTAACATTATAGTTTGGGATGTTAACACTTAAAAACATCTATAACCACTCAAGTGACTGGAAATAAAAAAAAAATTGTGGATAAACACAAATCCCTAACATAAGCAAAAGAAGAAAAAAAACCTGGCTTAATAGAAATTTATGTCAAAAAGGCCAAATTAAGTATTCTAATACCAAAAAAAAATTTTAGGAATTATGACTACATTTTATAGATATTGTCTAAATTGAGGTTTATATTACTTCTAGTGTCTCTTCATTGGTCAGTTGATTTCTAGAGTATTGTATGGGTCTAGAGGACTCTTTTACAAAGGGGGAAAAAAAGAATTCAACCAAGAAACTTGGCAGACACTGGAATATTGGTTTGCAAATAAACACACTACTGAAGTGTAATAGAGGACTTAAATCTTTAGATGGCTTTTAACAAAGAAGAATTAGTAGACATCTTTCTTTTAAAATGTAAAAGTAGGGACAGGCACAGTAGTACACACCTATAATCCAAGCTATTTGGGGTTCTGAGGCAGGAGGTTTGCAAGTTCAAGGCCAGCCTGGGCAATTAAATGAGATCTTGTCTTAAAATAAAGGAAGACTTCTCTATACTACTCCTTGGTATATACCCTAATTAAAGTCAGCATACTTTGGAGATAACTACATATCCATGTCTATCATAGCACAATTCACAGCAGCCACGTTATAAAATTAGTCTAGGTGCCTGTTGAAGAATGAATGGATAAAGAAAATGTGGTATAGATTCACAGTGGAGGTTTATTAAGTCCCAAAGACAAATGAAATCACATCATTTTCAGGACAATGGAAAAAAACTAGAGATGATAATGTTACTGAAATAACAAAAGTTTTAGCATGTTTTCCCTCATATCTAAGGGAAAAAAAAGACAACATGAAAGTAGAAAGTAGCAGACTATTAGTGAAGGAGGGTTGGGGGAGGGGAGGGGCAGGCAAAAGGTAAGGGGGGAGTAGATATGATCAAAGTATATTATGTGCATGCATAAATACACCACAATAAAACACATTATTCTGCATAATTAAAATGCACTACAGAAACAGGGAGAGATGCTGGGTATGCAGCTCTGTGTTGAAATGCTTGCCTAGCATGTGTAAGGTCCTGGGTTCAATCCCCAGTACAGGAGGGAAATAAAGTAAAGGTAGCAGCTATTGAGAAGTAAATTTTGATGTGATTAATGAATATATTTCCCTCTCTCTTGAATTTGCTAAAAATTGAACTGGAATCCTACAAAATAGAAATGGATGGAGAAGATGTAGGAATTATTTCTCTACTACAAGGGAGCTGTATTATATGACATGTAATGTCTCATGTCTGTCTCTTCATACTCTATTAGTGTTAAACAGTAAAAATTAAGTCTGCCTTGCCAACATATAGCACACTAGCACAGAGTTTATAATCATTTCACATATCTCTATAGATATTTAATTATCAAGGATTAAAATTAAAATTATTATTACCTAAAGAGAACAGTCCATTTCTTCCTTAAAATTATCTTGCTAAAATATTTCTAGTAGTCTGAAAAGAAAATCAGTCAGAGAAAGCTAAGTCCAATATTGACAGACTGTCTCATGGAAGCTTGCATTTAGAGCAAATAGCAATGTCAAAGTGTATGGTCTTCCTCTATCTAGTTTACTTTTCTTCACTGCATTTAAATTTTTCAACATTAAAAACTCAATGCTTTTAATTTGTCTTACACATGGCTTTATATTGTATGAGAATTTAGTCTGAGCTGCATCACTTACCCACAGTCTAAGATTTACATGAATTTAAATTTCTTAGAGGTCTAATGCAGTGATCAACAAACTGTTCTGTAAAGGTCCAGATAGTTTACTAGATACTTCACCAGATTCTATTTTTGTATGTAAAAGTAGCCATAGACATTATGTAAATTAAAAAGTGTAGCTATGTTTTAAAAAATCTATGGGCACTAAAATTTGAAATACATAAGATTTTCGAATCTTTTCATTTTTAATCACTTAAAAGTGTAAAACCATTTGTAATTAATGGGCCATACAAATGGTGGAAGAAAAGTGGATTTTGCCAAAAGGACATCTACCACATAGAATATCATTCACATTTCTATTTTCTCTTCAGAAGCTATTTCTTCTGTTATGGGAGAAAATCTTTATTACTTAACATTGCACTTTCAATCAACCTTCCAATCTAGAATATTCTCAGACCAACAAATTGCAGGCACTATTCTATTATCAGCATGGACCAAATAATTGTTCACTGTGACATAGGGATCAACTGTTTTCCTTGGGAAAAAATAACAACTTTCTCCAAACTAAATTTAATCAATGTATGTCATGTGGGTTTACTAAAACACTTCTTAAACTATGAAGTCTGCTCACATACAAATTAAAAGAGGTTGTTTCATTATCCTATCTTCTCTAATTCAGAACATCTTACAGAACCAAGTTCTATAGCCAAATTTCTGCAAATATTTGTCCCAAGAAAATAGGACATGGGATATCACTATTATTTTATAGGTTTTGGCACATATTTTAAGATAAAAAGCTCCCTCACTTTCCCATTCCTTTTTCGCATATTTCCTTCCTTTTCTGTACCTACTTCCTCTCTATTCCTAAACTTTAATATTGGAAACCACAAAAATGTTGCTGACTTCCAATAATCTAGTCCTGGATTTCTTTGTAAAATTCTTCCACAGGAAAATTTAATTCCTCCTACCTAAACTTAGACAACCAAGGATTTATTAAAATGTGCTCCCCTATCAATGTAAATATTCTAATTAATATTAGATGTAGCATGAATATTTTTAAAATGTGTTTATATTAAAAAATAAAATTAAACAAGTCTACTGATGTACCTTGTGGCTTTTGGATTAAGGAACATATAAGCCATCACCTCATGGCCAAATTATGTACAGGTCATAAGTAAGATACATATTATACCTATTATGATTTTTTTAAACTACTAAAATCTGCTTTTCTGTCCTATATTTTGCTTTATATATTAATGTAAAGCTTACCTAAATGGAAGATTACAAATAAACTTAGACTTAAAAGTATAAAAATGTATGATTACAAGATAATTAAAATATTCATTGGTAATTTTTTTAAATGTGCATAATCACATGTTATAAGTAATACCTAACAAGCACTAAGATTTTGCTAAAATAGCCAACAAACACAATAAGAACAACACTTAGGAGATTTTTGCCCTCATCTAAAACTTCTAAGTAACTACAATGAATGAACCAATTAGAATCTTAAATTCTCAGTAAAAACAATTACCAAAAATTATCATGAATTAGATAATCTAGTGATAACCTTGATTAACCAGTCACCTAGTAACAGAGGAACCCTGTAAGTCATTCCAAAGAAAAAAGAGTTTTAAGAAATTTTCTTGCCAATTCCTTGGCCAATAATGATATGGCTGGTCTTCACTGCCATGTTCTCAGGTAGAGATTTTTTAGTATTGATTTTGGTTTTCTATAATGCATTTTGTGATTTTCCTCTAGTAATTACATTCAAAAACTGATATAAGGATCTATTTTACAGAGCCATTTTTATAAGAAAAATTTCTGTTTGCATATTAATCAACATTCTGTTTAAGTGGTAACAAGGCCTTTTTTTTAAGAAAAATACAAGACATGCTCCAAAGACTAACCTGAATTCAAGTGTATTTTATTCAGAAAAAAAACATGTGATTATTATGTCAAATGAGGATTATGCAGCAAGAAGTATTTTTTATTTAGATTAAAAATTGATGATTGATGATTTTTTTTTTTTTTTTTCGTAATTGCTTGGAATTCCACACAGAGCTTCCTGCATTCCAGGCAAGCACTCTGCTACTGAACTACACTCCTGGCCCTTATTTATTTATTCATTTATTTAATTTTGAGACAGGATCCCACTAAGTTGCCCAGGTTAGCCTTGACCATGCAATAATTTTCCTCAACCTCCTGAGTAGCTGGGATTACAAACACAATCTACTGTTTTTAAAATAATGTTATTGTATTTTTATACATTTATTTTATTTATTTACTTTTATATGGTGCTAAGGATTGAACCCTGTGCCTCACTCATGCTAGGCAAGCACTCTACCACTGAGCTACAACTGTAGCCCCACAATCTATTCTTAATGTTCTTTTGTATTATTTCTTATTCTTCACTAAATCTGACAATGACCATTAAAATATTTGGGTATAAACGAGTACAAATGCCCATTATAAAATGAAATGGACAAAAAATTATATGTATATATGTATACCCAATACCCATATAAGATATACACATACTTAAATTATACACATATATAACAGAAAAAAAGATAAAGCAGGGAAATTTATATATGTGTGTGTGTATGTGTGTGTACATATATATATATATGTATATATATATATATATGTACACACACATGCAAATATGTTTGTGTATATGTATACACACAAATATTAAGTTTACATAACCATAATGTTAATTTCCACTCATAGTATGTTTTTAAATTTACAATAACTCAACTTTATTACTTCATTTAGTTTATGCATCCACATTATATTATCCATTTTTTAGATGTTGAATAAATCACAAAGACTGAGTTACGGGCCCAAGGTCAATAAATAGATGATTTTAATCCTTTTGGTTGTCTGATTCTCCATTCTTAAAGATTGATAACACTACATGCACAAATCACATACTTATATGCATCATACATACACACCTACAAGTAAAAACACACACTTGAACTCTGTGTTTTAATGTTCTAAGTTGTCTGTCTTAAGAGAACTTAACTGAAGCCTCTCTAAACACTGTAACCATGGGGCTACTTAATTATGAATGATTTTTCTCATAACCTATTTACTATCACTTAGATTTTAGAGGTGACATTTACTTATGGAATAAGAAAATAGATTAAGACATAATGACTTATTATCAACATTATATAACAAGAAAACCATTACCTTAATAACAGATGTCTCAACTCTGGATGGAGGACTCTGAACTTGTGCTGCCGCTGCCATGTTTGCAATGGTGCTGAGGTGGTTCATCTGGCTCATTGCCATGGTGACAGACGCTGGAGGTAGGCTTACAGGAATTAGAGGATGGGGCATCATCATAAAAGGAAGTTCCAGTCCTATAAAAAATACATATATATCATCATTGTGCTATTCCAAGTAAAACCATGGAATGTGGCATATCACACTTATTAAAATCATTATGGACATGAATCACTAAAAATTGAAATATATTATAATAAAAGCAGTCAAAGAATAAATATGTCCCTCTTTGTATGCATGACAATATCCACTCACCATTCAGGAAAATTGGTTTTCAACTAACTAGTTTGGTGCCATGGTTTATCATATTACCATTTTCATGTGTTTTATACAGATGGTCAGTTCTTTGCTACATTATTCCTGTGATCAGTCTAAAATCTTGAAAGAACTAGAGTTTTCTTTAACTTATTATCATCAGCTATCTAAATATAGTATATCCATTTATAAAGCCCTGTTTTACTATCTAATAATTAAACATTTTTTAAACTGTCATTTTTATTGCTAAAAAATGCCATCGTACCATTTGGCAGAAGGTGGCTGTGCTGAAGATGGTTGAGAGGATGACTAAGTGGAAGGCTATACACTCCAGGCATGCGGGGATGGGTAACAGAAGCCTGAGATCCCTGGGATGGGGAGGAGTACAGTGTTTCCTTATCCCAAGAACCATCACTGCTGCCTGTGGGGAATGAATATAAATTATTTGGATATGATATTATTCCCAAAATTCCAATAACTACTTTGAAATGAGGTTTTAAAAAATGCATATCACTGCATTTTATTTTTCCTTTTCTTATTTCTTACATAAGGATCTCAAGTTTTTGAAAAACAATGCTTCTGTAACATTTAACCTATATGTGGAATTTAATTCTGTTTGACTATCAAATTTAATGTTAAAGGGACTCTTATAGAACTAGATAGTTACTGCTTGGAACTGAAGTATCCTGATGGTTATGTAATGCAAAGTTATTTTTGTAGTAAATAGTATCCTACTCACCATTTAGATTTAAAATGCTTAACTTAATTCTACCATGAAGCTAAAAATAGAATCATTGAGTGCCTAACTTAGACATTATATATAGAACACAAAAGGTGGCTTAATGAAAGACAAACATGTCAAAGCAAAACATTTGTTATGTGTGAATAAACACATCATTTAGTTTCAAATACAGAGAAACAAATTTATTATTATGACAATGTCATCATGCATTTGCAGGTTACCATTTCAAGATGGGCTGCAATGTTTTAGCTATAAAAACATCATGAGGGTTATGATTATAGCTCAGTGGTAGTGCACTTGCCTAGCATGCAAGGAGTCCCTAGGTGTAATTCTTAATACTGCAAAATAAATAAATACATACATACAATACATACATAAAGTAAAAGTAAAATGTTGAAACACTTTAGTGGAACATTTCTTGGAAGGTGCTTGTAAACCATTTCAATTCATACGTGTCCTCAAATTAAATTAATAATTTATTCCTTGATAGAATCTGTTAAATACATAAACTTGCCACTTAAAAATTTTTAGTAATATCCCTGTCAGCTTATGAGACCTTTATTTCTTAAAAGAATGAAGAAATCATATTTTCACATAATATGTAAGGAAACAGCAAAATTGGTAAAACTCCAATTTAATGCTTTAGCTCTACTGAAAGACTCATTGTAAAATCTCTATGACATAGTTTTTAATGAAGAATATTTAGTTACTGCCATGATTTTCTTCCATGTACTTCATGAAGACAGTTAAGGTTCAATATAAATTCAAACTCATTAGCTCAATACTGTCTGGATCTTAGAGTAAATTGTTCAGAAGTGGGTAATGAAAACTCAATTCAAATTCTTCAGCAATCAAACAAAGCAATTTTATTAAACAATGAAAAGAATCAATTAAAATGGATATCTTTATTATCTTTATTATTTTACAAGAAACCATGACAGCTTTCGGTTTAAAAAAAGGTTTATAGCTTTATACAGAAATGACTCACATAAAAGAAATTTCTCCAGCCTGCTCCTACACTCCTACACTGTTATATAAAGATTCACTTTAATATTCACCAATTTATACACCTTGGTCCTCTACTCATCACTTTTTGACACTTACAGCAGTCAAACATGCAAAACTATACATATATGAATTTTCCAAATGTCTAATGTCAAGAGTATTATGATAAAACATCTTAAATATCTTCACTTTACACTGCCTTTACCAAAGCATGTGCAAACTTTTTCAATTACATATTTAATCCATAAAACCTGTTAAACTTGAGATGTAAATTTAAGATGTAAAATATCAAGATAAATTTCTGATTTAATTATTCTTTTTTGGGGGGGGTACCAGAGATTGAACTCAGGAGTACTTGGCCACTGAGCCACATCCCCAGCCTTATTTAGAGACAGAGACTGTGACTCGCCATTGCTGAGGCTGGCTTTGAACTCATGTTTCTCCTGTCTCAACCTCCTGAGCCGCTGGGATTACAGGCGTGCACCACTGCCTCCAGCTTCATATCTCTTTTGTATCACAGTATATTGGTCCTCTCTGTTTGGTTAAATATCAATAATTGATAGATGAATTTTCTATAGCAATTCTCTAATACTAGAATGGATTTCTCACTACCTAGAATTTTTGCTCTTAGCTTTCTCCACCAAGCATCATTTGTTAAATACTCATGATGTTAGCTCATTTGGGTAATAAATAGAGCAAACAATTAAGAAACTAAATCTGATGAAAAATATACAATATATTAACCAAGTCATCTGTGATTTCTGCATTATTTATAACATCCTTCTCCTCTATTAGCATGAATAAATAAGGAATGAAAATAGGCTACTTCAGAATAAGACATGCCCATCATTATTAAATGTATGATTCCAAGTGTTTTAGTTTAAGCCAATATTTATCACAATATAAGCTAATATATATGTACTTTGCCTACACACAAACACATACATGCACATGAACATACCTTTAAGATTAAGGTTAACTACTATGACTTTCAGGGACAGCAGCAGGATCAATAAATTTAAAACTTTCAAAGATTTGGCAGAGGAAGATAGAAAAGAACTGATTCCTTTTTCTTCTTCAATTCTTATATGGAACCACACTACTTCTTCAACTTTACAGTGAAATAAAAAGATGAACCTGATAGAACCCTAATATCAGCAGTCTATCAATATTATTAAAAAAACATAGTGTCTAAGAAATGAAAAAGTTTGGTGAACTTTATTAGCCTTTTTATGGGCTCAGACAGTTTTCATTAATTTGCTCTCTTTTTGTATTTTACCTGTACTTTGTAACACATTATTTGATGATAGGAGAGACTTTAAATACAGAAAACATACACCTCAATTTTGAAAGCTATCTTTACTATAAGGATAACCTGATATTTGAACAGTCAGAGCTGATAGGTTACAAATATAAAATGGCTTTATTTTTCCTTTAATTACTGACTTCAAATACTCTTTGCAAGCTTCCCTTTTCTGTACTTTAGCAGCCTTGGGCAGATTTTGAGTATAATCAATTCATTCCACTTCCTCACTATCAGCATTGACCCTTTCTAGAACTTAGGAACAAATGAGACTTTTGTCTAGCTTATGTTCCTCTTCTCTTTCTGGGTAGCTTGAAAATAGTTCTTGCCCAACTAGTTCCTGCTTAAATTCTCCCGGCACTGCAATTCATGTGCCTATGCCTAATAGGCTATTGACATCTTGCATTAACAGGTGCCTAAATACTAAGCATCTCCTCGGGGGCAATGTCTGGTGCTTTCAGTGGGGCCTGCTGGGGAACCTTCTAATGGCACAAGATCCTGACAATGGAAATCACCAGTTTTGTGCACTTCTAAGCTCCTTAACGTTCAACTACCTATTGATAGTAAAGACTTTCTTCTGATGTTGGTCCTCTGGATATGGTGATGTTCTTTCTTTCCACCTTTCTACTTCTCCTCAATACCGCTGAAATACGTAACAAAAACAAATCCACAGTTTACTACAAAGTAGAAATACAGCTATGAAATAAGGTGTAAGCATCTTCAGTCCTTGAGTAATTATCTTGGAACTTCACTCCCTTTACCTTGGTAATATGGAAGCATGCTTGAACAGAGATTAACAAGCCATGGCCCTACCTGTTAGATGTTGTCTCTTCATTAAAACGACTTCTTCAAATCCCCCTTCCCTGTGGCAGTCCCCTCTGATAAACAGGAAGACAGTATTCATGGAGTCTGGAGTAATAGTTAAGATAACAATTCTGGTTTGGCTGAGCATTGATCTTTTTTGATTGTCTTTGAAATGAGAAATAACTGAACCCTTTTATTCATTATACGGTAGACTACAGAAAAATTATTTTCAATATCCTATTACATAACCTATTAAACAGAATCTACAAGAAATATGACATTATAAAAATAAATTTTTTATAATTAATTCTTACATGTAAATTGAAATAAGTGAAAGGATATATTATTTCCCAAATTAACAAGCTCTATGTTATTTAGATAGAAGTTCAAAGAACAATGTTTTCTATGAATAAAAATTTTAAAAATGATTGAATGTAGAGATAATAATAAAAAAGATGATATATTTGATTTTTTGAAGCACAATTTTTAGGCAGAAAAGAAAACAGTTTTAGGGAAGAATATTGTTAGATCTCTTTATTAAAAATGTAAAAAGTTTTTTACTGCATTATAAGTATCTACTTTTTTAATTGATTTATCTCATTTTTAAATATATCTGACAAGGATTGGTTCTAAAAGAGAAATCCAAACTATTTTTTAAATGAGTTTTGGATAGAATGTAAATAAGAGAAGCAAATAAAAAATCAGAGTGACCTATAAATATAATTCCTTTTAAATCAGCATGCATTAAAATAATAAAATTATACTAAAATATTATTATCCTTTATGCCTAGGTGACATGTAACTAGTCATTCTGATTTTCCCACAGGCTGACCCTGATAAAGGAGGCAAATCTCAAAGGGACTAACGGTCACACCACTGCTTAGTGAGTGACACTGATAGATTGTGACAGGAACCTGACATTGTCAAGATTTGTTTACAATGAAAATGACGGCAAGAGTGGGCACTTGCTCCATACCATTGGAGACCACTTAGAAGAATGTCAACTCCATCTTAACAATGGAAACAAGACAACTAAGTAAAAGCAAGTACTAGTCACAGGTGCTATGGACATTCAGCTGTTACTTCAGAGGTAGATGAGAATAAATAAGTAATCTTTTAGTGGATTGATTGCAACCTAATAAAAACGTGATACAAAATGTCATCGGCAACACTAGTGTTTCACATAAACAT
The DNA here is from genome assembly GCF_001458135.2 of Marmota marmota marmota. NCBI lineage: Eukaryota > Metazoa > Chordata > Mammalia > Rodentia > Sciuridae > Marmota > Marmota marmota. Next base: position 8,154,092 of record NW_025999942.1, on the reverse strand, counting down.
AATAAACAGGCATTTCATGAAATATATAACATAGTTTTTAATTTTATTTTTGTTTTTTAATTTTTTTTCTTAACTAGCTGAGCTCAGCAGAGCTTCTTTAGCAAATACAAATGGAGAAATCTGGAGTTTTGGTTAGATTTCAGAAACTATTTTATATACATTATGGAAAGAAGAAATCTTTTTAAATTTTTAATTTAATTTAATTTTTAATTGACATGTAGGAGTTATATATGTATTTTAAAATTACCATGTAATGTTTAGAGGTATATTAGGGGCACAATCTAAAATAGAACATTTTTGTTACTGTTTTTGCCTTTGTTTTTTTGGTGCTGGGGGTCGATCCCAAGGCCTTGTGTGTTCTATGTCTGAGCTAAAACCCCATCTAAACTGGAACGTTTTTAATTGTGACCCTGATTAATTAAGTTAAATGTCTTAGCAAAGAAAACCTATAAAGTGCCTCTTGTTTGGTATCATAAAATAATACCCACAGAGTAAACCAAATCTAAACACTAAAATTTATATTTGCACAAATATCTTTGATTTGGAAGTTTTGGGGGAAACACAACTGCTTTGCTGTCATATAACCAATATTACTTCATTTAACTTTTGATGAAATTATTTTTTTCTTGGAAGTAAAGAATAGTACTGTCAGGATTTATAGCCATTCCATATAAATGATATGGAATGATTCCATATAAATGATAAATATATCATTTAGGTAAATATGTTACTTTCTAAGCCATAATTAGATGTAGTTTCTTTTGCTATCATTAACTAATTGTTACTCTGTGCTACCTGAGTGTCAGCTATTTGATAACTAGGAATTTGAAATTATGCCTGTATAAGGGGAAATCTATTTTAGCTTGTGATGTTTTCTCTTGAATTATGAACTATTTTATTTTCCATATAATGGTGATAATAACATACAGGTGCTCTTAGGAGGCTTTGACTCATTATCACTTGGCTAACCTAAATCTGCTAACTTAAATTTCTTCTCCTATTTGAGATGTTTCTATTATTCTATTTACTCCATAGTGTTGTTGAAAGAAGCAATAAATTGACACACTGTACAAAGTGACATAAAATAATGGAAACTCAAACAGCTTACTTTAAAAGTTTGCTTGAATATTATTTACCATAGCTAAGTATTGTTGAACTTAAAAGACTAGAAAGCAGATAGTAAAATCAGAGCCAACATTCAAATGACTAAATGCCAGATGCAATATATTAGAAAGATAATTAAAATGTAGGCAGACACTATTATATTTTTCTTTCTTTATTTTTTAATCCTGTGAATCTTTGGAGAATTATGGAAAACAAGAGCAGCATTAGGATACTTAAATACTAGTTTCAATTTTAAATAGCTTTGATTTTGAACTCATGAAATAATTTAGGATGAATTACTTTACATACAATGCAATACTTTACATACTTTCCCTTATTTCCTATCAAATTCCAGAAAGTTTTGATGCAACTTAAAAGAAATAGAGCTATTATTATAAGGATAAAAGGTTAAATACTATATGTGTAGAAGAAAGAGATAATTATATCAGAAAATACTTTGCTTTTTGATGCTGCCTTTGTCTTTGGACTCATTAGCACTATACTCTAAGTGTTAACCAGGTAAAACAGATCCCCAAAACAAAACAAAGCAAATAAACTCAGGCTTGAACCAAGTAAATAGTTGTACGAGAGCCAGCATAGGGAAGGAAATACTAGCCAGATTAGTTTGCATTGACTCCATATTGAAATGTCTTATTAATATGGATATAACCTATTAGCAATCAGCGGACAAATTATTTTATTCAATAAAAAAAATCTTGAAAACTGATTCTTTAATTTTTACAGTTTAAAAATAATTCTATCACAGACAGTGGACAATGTATAAATGACCATCCCGGGTACATATTCAAGCTTTCCAAACTCAAGTATAATCATACAGTTATTAAAAGTAGCTTTGTATAATGTATCTATGCAACTTTTATATCTTTTAGTCTTTCTCATTACTGGCATCCATGAATTTCCACCTTCTCCCACTTTAACTCATTAGATTATTTTTCATTAGGCAAACAAATGAACTAGAATTTCTTCTGAGGATTTTGTAATTTCCCTATAGATTCACAATCACCTTAAATAAAATTTCAAGGTATACTTTCTATACTGATAGTAATCAATTTCAAGGTGTACAACATTAATTCATATTCATGTATGACTGTTGACTATGGTCAATTATAGAGTTTTAATCTCCATAAATTCATAGTGTTTTCAATTTCAATTATATTCATGTTGAAACGAAAAAAAAATTTGAGGCAAAATTGTTATTGTCCAAAAAGCATAAAATTCTCATAGATGGGATAGCATGCTTATGGGGACTATATTGATATTTCTTGCATGTATGAATCTCAGTGTTAAATTATCTCCTCTACAGTCCTGTTTATCCTCAAAGAATAACATTACCAGCTGGTTGTATAAGCCACAAAGATAGGAATCATCCTTATCTTTTCCTTCTTACTGTGCACCACCAATATCCAATTGCTTTTCATGTCCTGTTGATTCCATCTATGTAATTTATCTCTACTGTTTCTATCTCAGCTGTTGTAATCTGTTTCAAGGACCATTGTTACTTAAAAAAAAAAAATCTTACTCTTTTACTCCCTTGCTTAGAGGTTTTCAATAGTTTCCCATTGGTAGGGGAAAAGCTCCAAATTATTTTGGCTTAAGGTAAGCTCCACATAGTCAGGCCTATGTCTCTTTTGCTGTTATATTATCCCCAACATCTAACAAGAAAAAACTTTCAGTCAGGTTTTGAGCTGAGAGCTACAAACCGAGATCAGTTTTGATATTCATGTGTGGTAAACATCAATGTGCATTCCAAAATAAGATATGACCTCTGTTACAGATCAACTTGTAGCATGGTAAAGAGATACACAAATTCAGCATGTATTTACACAGTTACATCTTTACTGGAATGGAAGATCGAGAAGATAAAGAAGAGTACATGAGTTTGACATTTTGAAAATAAATTTGACAGAACTTGGTAGAGATTGACAATTGTTGGTTGGAAATATGGGACTAAAATTTGGAAGAAAAGCAGATGCTCAGAGAGGAAGATTTGAAAATCATGAGTTCTTAAGTGTAGACCAAGTCATGATGTGCTAAGATACTATGAAAAAATAAAAGTATTTTTACAATAATCCACACAAGTCTCTAGTAAGCCAGTCTGAATAGTTTTTTTAAAAAATAAAAATCTGGAGGAGCTGGGCAAGAGTAAGCAAATATTGGTGTATGACTTCCAAAATGTAATAAAAGTTATGCAAGTTAAAATAAATTCTCATCAAAAGAGCTTGTTAATCCATTTAATAATATTAATGTCTCTCCATTTATTCTCAAATAAATGTTCTTTTAAATAACATAATCAATATGAATACACAAATGCCTGGCATATTTTCAGCCCTCAATACTGAACAAATCAATGTATAACTTTATGACTAGATTTAAAGACAATAATCCTAACTGCTATTTAAGGTAGACTGTTTAAACAGAGGGGGGAAAAAGCAAATATTCACAACTAAGCATAATCTGAAATGGTATAGTAGCTCAACCTGTAATATAATACTCATGATATCCGGTCATTAAAAGTTCTTCCTCTTATGAATATTATGGAGAGAGGTGGCTTTAGAGGGACTGCATATAACAGAGAAGTTACATGTTATATGATATATATATAATAAATAATATTGTACTATGGTATAGATTACATGCAGGTGGCAGGCTTGTTGAAAGCGGCTGTTTATATGAAGCTGTCTCATTCTTCCCATACTTTCTATTATGCACAGTGAGGACATTCTGTTCAAGCACTTTTCATCCTCATCCGTTTTTCATGTGCAAGCAGGGGAGGAGGTTTTCAAGGTCAAAATGACCAATAAAATTTTGGTTGCTGGCAAAAGGAAAAACACTTAGGAAGATTAGGAGTAATATAGATAATTTCATTTTTACCTACATACTGCAATTTGGGAATTAAAGATAAGCACTAATTTTTATCACAAGAATAAATGGTTATAGTAGTCTTTGGTAGATTTCTATTACAATGTGAATTGAAATAAGCAAAATGATTAGAAAAAATTTTTAAATTAGGATTGATTTTCTGACAATATCAACACTCATAGGTCACTATAAAGTGAAATTTAATCATCCTTATTCGTTTCTATTTAAAAATTATCTAGTGTAACTATTACACATGTAATGTGAACAATGAAGAATATAAGGAAGTATGCTACCTAAAGTCACATAATGATTAAATGTCAAGAATCAAACCTAGAAGTAGCTTTTAAGTTCATTTAAAATAAAAACCTTCAAGGTGGTTTTTCACAAAATTGGTCACATATGTTTTGTTTTTCTTTTCTCCAATATTTTTTATTCTAACATCAACCTGTAAAAGGCTAATACTTAGTGAAAACACAAATGATGAGTCATGAAATTAGCATACTTTTAAATGGTCAAACAAAAAATCAGAAATTTAATCAAACCTTCAATTTAAAAAACTAACATCTATCTAAATTACCATTATCTGGTAATAATAGTCATAAAGCTATTGAATTTTAAATATCTTCAATGTAAAGAGAAATATGCCTATTAATCACTCTCCTTAATAAAAAACTGTTATTTCCCTTTGTGATTATAAAATCTGTTATACTTTCAATATTTCTTCCACTATTAAAATACTATGCCATTTCTACTTTTTTTTCTGATTCTATCATACATATTCTCTCAGATCCTTATTGGAGGGAAAGCCAGAACTACTGTCAACAGTTCTGCTTCCATTTTGTTGTGCCTGCTTTAAGAATTATGGTCACCTGTGTAAATACATCTTGCTAAATTTACAGCAAATGTTACTCTTAATTAAAGTAAGTTGTACTGAGTAACTTTTAAAGATTTCAGAAGCTACACTAAACAAGCTTTTTCAAAACAAATATATAAGAACTTCCCTTGATTAAAATGATCTTCACAGAAATTATTTTCTCTTTGATAAGTTTTGGAATTTTGTTTTATAGCCTTTCTGGGAAGAGCTACTTTGACAAAAAAAATTAGTGTATATTTTGCACGTTGGTATAAATACCTTTGAACCATTTAACAATAAAAATTTAACTGTGCTCTAGACACACTGCTAAACAATAAAACAAAAATGACTTGTCTTTTAATTGCTCTGTGTGAAAACTCATATAACTAGTATGGTGAGTATTCTTCTTGTATTTATTTATTTTAAAACTAATTCATAAAAGTATGAATTCATAAAAGTATGTTTAAGAACAGAAGACTAGAAGACAGCTTGAGACTTTTTTCCAGTCCTTCTTTTTCTTTTCCTTTTTATTTATTTATTTTTTTTGGTGTTAGGGCTTGAACCCAAGGCTTCAGGTATGCTGGAAATGCAATCTACTACTGAGCTAGACCTCCAGCTCTTAAGGCTGGACTTTTGAACTGTGTCAAATATCTTATGAACTTAAAAAAATAATTTTTGTAAGACTTTTTATGATGTGCATATATTAAGGTTAATAGTAATATATTTTTCAATTCTGCGTGAGAAATAAGATGGCTTTGAAAAATACTTAAAGTTTTTGTTTATCCAACAGTTAATCTTCTGCTGCATATTGAAAATCGTAGAGAGGAAGGGAAAGAAACATATCAAATGGAAAAATATCATATCAGATGGAAAAAATAATGAAATAAGGCACCAAATGAATGATTTAAAAAATATCAATATGTAATCATCCAGATAATTAATGCCAAGAGTACTAATGCAAAGAAACTGAAGAGGAAGAAAATTCACAATGTGCAATTTGTTTTTCTGTTAATATTTGAATCAAAAATTATACCACAAATCATGCAGTGAAGTCATTCATTTATTCATTCTTTTAGTGTATAGTGAACAACCAACTGCTAGGCATTGTTGTAAACATTGGGGAAACAGCAATGTGAAAAGCAGATTAAAAAAAATCTCTATCTTCATATTATTTATGGTGTACTTGGTAGGTGGTTGATAATGGTGAGCAAATAAATAAATAAATATTGTATATTAACTGGGATACTAATTTGCAGGATGAGAGAGAATACTGTGTGAAGGTATGGATATGTGCACGTGTAAGCATGTGTGTTGGGCAGGTATTATTTTCAAAAGGTATAGTAAGGTAATACTGTACTGAGGATGGCACCATAATGCATGATCCCTTTATTTTTCAGAAGAGGAAACTGAGATTCAGAGTGATTAAATGCTTGAGGTAACATTGTTCTTTAAGAAAAGAAACTTAGAACATGTTTCCTGAACCTAAATGACCTTAAATCCTTTCCACTGTACAACAGAGCACCCCTAGTTCAGGGAACTGCCTGGACTGTGCAGACAGGCAAAGACATACATAAATGGCAGGTCTGGATGACAGCTGGGAAACTCAATTGACTGAAAGAGTGAGCACATATTAGGGAAGCATCCAAAGTCAGAATGAGGTAGGTTAGGGCCAGATTATGAAAGTTCTCCGGTGTCAGGATGATGAGTTTGGTCATCATCTTAGGCAGAAGAGAGATATGATTAAAGTGATGTATCAGATAGTCAGACCGAGGAGAAGGAACTCATCATCAGGAATAATCATCCTGAGTTCTGTCATCCACTACATTGACATTGATATGACCAGGGCACGAATCCCGATTCTCATATTTCATGCCACTGGAAAATTGATAAAATAGAAAAAAAAATCTTGTGTTCTCTATCATTAGCGTTTTCTAAGAAGATGATTGAAGAACAAATTAGTTTCCAGAGCCAGACATGATAAAATTAAGTTGGGTGAGGACAAGTGGTTACCACATACTCTGCTTTGTATCTGAATCTGGTGGCTTTATTAAAATACTTCCTGACATGCAGTGAAGTTTTTTTTCTTCTTAAATACAGAGCAACTAACCTTAACTTATTTGAAAAACTTCCTATAAAAAGATATAGTTTACTCTTCCATGACAGAGGGCAACAGCTCAGTGGTGACTATGAGTCTGCAATGTAGAGTCCTTATAAGAAAAACAAGAGAATGTTCTGTTTTCCAGGATGCACAAATACTTTTTAGACCCTCTTTGAGTAACACAATTTGGGGATGGTAAAAAGAGAATGTTCTCCAAAAACTCAGGATTAGATAATAAAGCCTATGAAATGTAACAAGATTGGCTTTAATCTTTTATAGCAAAATTAAATCTAGGAATATGTTCTAATATGCACTGCTGTTTCTATTCAGTGCAATGCATATTACTGTTCTGTAGCACCTCAAATAACTGTTATAATATTATACCCATCAGCAGAGAGTAAAACAGTGGTTACTACACTGACATTGAAAAATATGCATCAGTAAAATACACATTCCAGATGTATTATCCACTTTGTTCTCTATTCATTACTGTTTTTTCACTCTTCACAATTTTTATATTCACTAGAACTCCCCAATTCTGACCTCTTAAAAATAACCTTATATAATATGTATTATGTAGGCAATAGATTCTAAATGATGCCACGATATTTCTATATCTAATACTATATGTACCATCCACTTCAAATTCTACCTCAAAATATATAAAAAAGTACTTATTTTCTTCAACCTAATAAAATCCCAGAGCATAATGCACCTTCGTTCCACCCAGGGCGGTTTTTCCTTTCTTTATCAAAACCATAAAATGATCTTATTATTACAAGTCTGTCATACCTAAAATACATGATAATTTTTTTTTAATTTGTATGTGATGTCTCTCTAATGTATATGTCACTTACTGGAACGATTTTTGTTTTCATATCCTGAAGTTTTTAGGTTAACTTCTATTTTGATTTGGGAGTGTTAATACCTAGCTCAATGTAACATGGTAAAATAAATTTTCAAGCAGCTGGTTATGCATAGATTGCTTTTAAAAATTCAAAACAGCCCCAATAGCAAATGTCATTTCTTTCATAGTTACAAAATGCAAACTCCAAGTGTTTTATCCTAATGAATAAATGAGTTTGTCCTTTATGTATAAAATATAGTTTGTGTTTGTTGCACAACTTTTTAATAATAGATGAATTTTAGGTTTGCTCCAACGTATTCAATAAAGTGTGATTAATTTGGTTTTTCAAAAATGCAAACTAGACATTACTATATTACTTTGCAAAATGCACAGCTTGCAACATTATTGTCTCAGTGGGATCTTAAATTGAATTGTAAAATGTGTCTTATTTCCAGTTTGATTTATGTAAGAGATAGTAGTGGATAATGCCCCTTTTGAAGTTTCATTGCTTTGTATGAACAAACAGAAACCTAAAATTCATGGTGCAATTTATTAAGGCCCAAAGCAAACTTTTAGAATTCGTGAGGTTTGACTGAAATGAAAACTTACAATGGACCCAGAGCTCCACATTTTCAAGAAAACAACTTTTTTGAAGTTTCCTATTATGATGGATTATACAACACATTTTTTACATTTTCTGTGATTTTTATTATGATATTTCACATAATTACCAAATCATGTTTTTCTCTAAAAAAGCTTTCCTGTGCCCTGAGAATTAATCTATGATACCATTTAACTTGGCTTTTTGAAGTAAATATCACCAGATAAAAGCCAGCTGGATCTGAATAATAGGATACTTGAATGGATGTATTAGTGTTTGAAAAAGAGAGTACAAATCTTCTAAAAAGATTAATTTCCATAAAAAAGATAGCTCCCACATCTACAAAAGAATAAATTCAAAAACATAATAAACTCTCAGAAAGAAAGGTAGATTAAAGTAAAAGCTGCAGCACCTTGTTCCTGCAGCTGTTGTATAGCAATGATTCTGTATCAATTACATTTGGCTGGTCCTGTAGGGCTCTTCAAAGGCTCCTGTGAAAAGCCTGAATGTGGAATTTGTGTGACACCGTAAGTAATAACTTCAGCGATTAATTTTGATTCAACACCACATTCATTCTGATCTTACACTCAATATTTACAGTTTGAGAGAAGCTACAAAGGTTTGGATGGGAACATATGAACCAACTAGGGACACTTTTTTTCTCTTTCATTTATTAAAGATGTGGATATGAATTTTTCTTTGTCATGAAAATATTGCAGTTTTATCACACTACATAGTTGCTGACATCATCATGTAAAAAGACTTGAGTTGGCCAATGGACTTTGTTTTCAATATCCTGTTTCAAAATATGTCCCCTAATAAAGGCCATGAATTCTGTTCACACAACTTTTCTATTTTAGTTTGTACAATTACTAATAACAACAAAGTTTGACCATGAATAAATTCAGTGGTGAAATGTGCTTACTTTTTCATCTTGAATGACTCTCATGCTATTATCTCTAATACAGAATCAGAGGCAAATGTAAGGATAAATTGAATTTTTGTTTTCAAATTTTGAATCCTAGAAACTGAAAATTTGTTTTAAAAATTAATGTAAAGATGCTATAATTTTCAAATGCAATGAAAATATGTATAAAAGGAAAACAGACAATATGATAGTATATTTCAATTCTCACATCATTTCTTCAGAAGAAACAACACAAAATAGTGAACCAAAAAAATCAGGATGGAGGGAGTTACTATCTAATCATAACAATGATAAAGATCAACTATGTAAGATTAGTAAATCAATTTGTCAATCACAATGATTTTACTGTTTGGACACAAACAAGCTGCTATTTTTCCTTGCCCTAATTGTTTTTCTATTATTTTTTCTAGAGTATACCACCACAAGCAACCCCAAAATGAAATGTACTATTTACCAATGTGTTCATATAAACTTGGCAAGTTGCTTCAATATAGTGAGACATTTAAATATTAAGTCAATGTCCATCATAATGGACATAAAAGACCTTGTGCCATATTAGTAAATATCACTACTAAATGTTTGTGACAATTTTTAATAGCAACTCAAGAATTTCTTGATCATACTTCTTCAAGAAAGCTGCTTTTAGTTAAAACATAAAAATGGTAGTTACAAGGTTTCTGCAAACATAACTGCCATTCCATTAAGGAAATGGTGCAGCAAACAGTAAATAGTGGCCTCAAGGGAAATGTAAGTATTGATTTTATTACTGTGTTGGTTGGTTGGTATTTGCAATTGTCAACTCTAATTTTGGACTATGCTTTAAGTATCCTGAAAACTGCTTAAGGAAAGGAGAAATATTAATTGGAAAATATTGATAATTATTGTTCTATAGCTATAAATATTATAAGATATTATTTCTTTTTGGCTTTTGATAGCTTGCATTTTTAAATAAGAATTTTATTCTCGATATATAAAGTAAATAAATGACCAGATCATTTCCATGAAGTCAAATTATGTACTCATTTTATACACTATAAATCAGTCACTGACTCCAAGAATGAAGTTAATCACTATGAAAAGTGTAAACATTACACACTTTCTTAATTTTAGTTTGGAAATTTAACTTGAATTCATTGATACCAAAGTTTTCTTTCACCTAAAAAACTGAAATGACTATGAAACTAATTAAAAGTCTAGAAATTTCATCGTATTGAAATAAACTTCAACTAATAGCCTCATTAAATGTAAATCATCAAATGCTGAATAAAAGAACAAAATTTGCCAACTTAATATAATTAATGTTTTATATTATCATCATCATTATCTTCATCACTTCCACAATTAACTGAAAGAAGTGTTTATGCTACACATAAATTTTAGAAATGTCCTCTATGGAAATCTAAAGAGGTGGAAATTAATATAAGGAAAACATTTAAGACTGCTTTTAGATTAAAAAACAAAGCATTCTGGGGTTCATAAGCCACAGGTTATGCTATAAATGTTCCTTCTCAAAAGAGACTGAAAACCTGACACACCAAATCTTTATTATCACTAAATGTCAAGTTCCTATATTGTGACTCTAAGGAAGGGGTCAAAGGAAAACATGTTCTCATGATTTTCACATAAAAGTTACACTTAAAATATGTTTTAAAATATTTGGAGAGTTAAAGTACAACCCTGCTTTGACTAGGAAGATGGGGAATCTTTGTACATTCTGCATATACAATATTTTTTACTGAAGCAAATTTCTCAGTTCTAAAGATTTAAAATTTGATGGATAAATATATATACTGGCTTCAATGGTTGTATTATTGGCTTGAATCTAAGTTCTGCCATTTAGCATGGAGTTTGAGAGTCACATAGAGTGTTTTGCCTATGCACTTTGGAATTCACCCCAGACTAGAAAGCCTTGCACAGAGACTGCCCTTCCTAAACATTTGTTGAAAGGGTACGATGCATAGAAAAAAATTAGTATGGAACAGTCAGGAACAGAGTTTAACTTTAAGAATAGAGGAAAAAAATTAGATCTCATGTAGTAATAATAATTGCAAAATCAGCAGAAATTTTTAAAGTAACTTTTAACTCCTTCTCGTTGCCTACCTTCCTGGGACCACTACACTGTTTTACAATGTCTTTGATTTTCAGGTTTCTAGTTTGAAACTCATTTTTTTTCCACTGCCACCATGTTTACCAGCAAAATTTAAAAAGCCTCTGGAGTAAAACATATTGTAAGTAGATGAGGATTTCTAATAATCAAAAAATCAAAAGTCTGGTTTATAATACATAATTCTATATATCAAACATTTTCAAATATTTGGATTCTGGTACTTCTTTATACACACAGTTATATTTAACAATATTTACCATATCAGAAATGAAAATTTGATATTTTTAAGAATTTAATTTTAAATGAGCACAAATTTATGAACTGCTAGCATAAATAACATACTCTATAATAGATAAATATAGTTCCAAAAATACAATGAGAAACAAAGTATTTTATACTTTTGCAAAACTCTGCAATGACTGGCTTGAAATAAACCATTTGGAATTTCACATATACTTCTGTTTTGTCTGTTATGAATCACTACAAATGAGTCACAAACCAGGTGGCTTAGGAAAACCTTCACTATACATCCATAAGAGAATGAGAGATAAAACAAAATACTATCTTATTATTACAATGAAGAGTTTTTTCACCTTTTGGACTTCCTGAAAGTGTTTGGGGACCCTATGATCTATGGATCCTGGGATGGCACTTTAACAAATGCTATGGTATAGGAAAACATTTTAGAATGATGAGGGCATTTTATGATGTCAATGTTATCTATTACTTTAGTATGTCAAATATTACTGTTATGACTTCTTACAGTAAGAACAGAACTAGAAAAGTTACTCTTGAGTTCCATAAAGAAATCTCATTACATGCATGTCAAATAACTGATAAAATTTCTTTTTTACTTCAAAGTAATTATTAGTGGCAAAGCATAGGAATTGGGTGAAAAGTTAGATGTGACTTTAAATATTGCCATTGCAATTGTCAGCATTAAGACTTTGCCTCAAATACTTCAACTGGAAAATGGGGATAACTCCTATTCACAGAGCAAGCACAGGACTGAAGCATAGTACATACAGTTAGGTGATTGATAAAGTCAGCAATGCTTACAAAGAAAAAGTCATAATTATTGTTACAGGCATTTTGGTGAGACAAAATGAAGACAAATTGTTATAGCAATTATGTGAGCCTCAGTCTCTCATGTATAATGCACCAATAATCAAGAAGCATCATGGTATCGTACAGATGTGATGAGTGTACACAAAGCACCTGTCATACATATAATATAAGGAGAAAGAGGACAAAACTTTGAATAAAAGGGAATATTATCAAGTCAATTTGGAGTTTGTAAAATTATGTACAGGAAATTTTGACCATTTTGAATAAACATTAAATTTGAGGGATTCAGATTTCAAAACAGAAAAATAGTTGACAGTATGAACATTAAAAGTTAAAAGGAGTACAGTTTGAAACATTCTGCTAGTCCAAATAGAATATGACAATCTGAATTCTCACGTTGAAAAAAATGCAGTATTCTTTCCATATTACAAGGGATTAAGTTTCTTCAAGTAAATTTTATCTTTAGAATTTATACTGCCTCTATGGCCAGAATAGGCATTCAGAAAACTGTCATTCAAAATGAAGCCAATACATTATAATTAGCATTAATATAATGCTTTAGGTTTAGTAAAGCATTTTAATTTAGCAACATGCAATTTATAAGAAGCTGACTTAGAGTTCAGATTTTTAGAAACAAGAATAAAAGTGGTGCACAAGAGTGAATCTCCATACAATAATGGGAATAAATAATAGAGAGTTCATATATAATGCCGGATTGATTAATGTCAAAAATTGAGCTGGGACAATATAAAGTGGTTTGAGTGGGTTTTTTTTTTTCATTTTTTTAATTTTTAAGCTAGCAGTTAATGCACAAAGACAGGAGCACTCTTTCACTGAAGATGGTATGAATATTCCGACCAATGTCTTATGACTATTTGTTTTATAATATCAGTGTATTAATACATTGTGACAATATTTTTTCTGATTGTCTGAATTCCAGAAAGTTAATCAGATCAGATGTTTTATGTGCTAACATTTTATGATTATCTGAAAGCTTTAACAGACAATGGCTCTAAATTATCTATCATATCAATGGTTGAAAGAATAGATGCTAACCCATTTTTGGATGACTTGGCTAATATGCTTTAATTGGTAAATGAAAGCCACACATTCTGGGTAATCAATAATATTCCCAGTGGCATTTTTATTTCTATCAAAATTTCATTTCTAGGTTCCCAGATGCATTCAAAGCAAGCATGAAAATTTAATTTTTAGACTGCAAAATGTCAGATGAATGTTATCCATTTTAAAATTCAAGAAAGTGCTGTTGAGTGGGAATATGTAGAAGAAAAAGAAAATAGCAAGTTTATGTATGCTTTGAGCCAAAAGTATTCATATTCCTTAACTTAAGAGATTTTAAAGGTCAATAATAATGGAAAATTCCAATTTTTTTCATCATCATTTCCCATGGTGAAGTAAGTAAAATATATAGAGTGACCATTAACAACTATAAAGGAATGAAGTTTGAGTTCTCTTTGAATTTAATGAATATGTTTTTGAAAATTAAAATTCCTAATTTTTCTAAGAAAAATAAACTCTTAATTATTTTAATTACTAGATTATGGCAAGTAGGTGTTAACAATATAATTTTCAATTAAAAACCTATATTAGCCATTTAGAAGAAAGATAATAACCTAATATGGAAGAAAATAAACTTCACAGTTTCATAACTCTTTTGATGTATTAAATGAAATCCAACTGATAAAGACATTAAATATATTTTTAAATACTATGTATTAAAATAATTAGCCTGACTATGGAGATCTCTAATAAAAGGGAGTTTTTAGAAAGTTTTGGGATTCTACCTGTAAGTACATTACTTCGGTAGTTTTCAAAGTAAAAATAATTTTCTTAAAATATATACTTTATGTAACAGATCTAGGAATATATGACTGATTCTTATTGTTTAATGGAAGTTATTTAAGTTACTAAATATTCATTCTCAAATTCATTTATTTATAATTGCATGTTCAGAGATTTAAAGAGATATAACATAACTACCTACTAAGGAAACACCATTTTGCTTTTATAGATATTTTATTACATCAATGGAAATTTCTCTGTATCCTTCTATGACTAAGCTCATAAGCTATAACATAAAAATTACTATCAACAATGTAGACCAGCCATAAAATTCAATTAAAAATCCCTACATTTTAAGCAGTTATAGTAACATAATGTGTAAACATGAGCTGAAGTGATGTGTAGTTCTTAGAGCATGTCACATTTAGAAAATAAATGTTTTAACCATTTCCTTGTCACTTCTCAGAGCAAAGAATTTTGAAGGCCTCTTTTTTCTCTTTCGGTCTCTCGGGAAATGTTAACACTTTCATTAAAGAATATTAAATCTATTTCACAATATTATTTTTTTCTGTTTTTGTGCCATAAAATATATCACTCTTTATTCAATCTTTCATCAGATAATAGTTACAGGCACTGTTCTAGGGCACTGGGATTTGTGATGAGTAAAGTGGACAACAAAGTCCCAGAGCTCATGGGGCTGTCCTCCTAATAACTATCTACCATCTACAGGTAAAGTACACAGTGCATCATACCATGACAATTTCTATGGAGAAGATAAATAGGAAAGGAAGAAAGGGTATGTTTACAAATTAAGAATGATGGTTGCAATTTAAAATACTGTAATCTACAACAGCCTCAATAAGAATGGAAATTTTCTCAATAAGAAGAGAACATCTCTGGACAAAGAGAACTCCAGCAAGAGGGGAGAGCAGCAGCATTCCTAGAATATTTGGGAAATGGCGAGGAAGCCAGTATAGCTAGAGGGGAGTAAGTAAAAGTGATTGGGTGGAGAAGAGTTAGAGTGGAGAAGAAGCCAGGAACCCAAATATGTAGAGGATTATAGCTACTGAAAGGTCTTTATTATATGATGAAGGAGGTAAAAAATGAGTGATTGTATGGACACACTAGATATGGGTACCAGCTATAGGTCTAAAGTTTTGGGTATTAACAAGTTTTAGTCAGTTTTGGCTGCTATAAAATTTGCCATAGAGTATTAGGAGTGTAGCTCAGTGGTAGAACACTTGCCTAGCATGTGTGAGGACCTAGATTTTATCCCCAGCACTGAAAAAGAAAAGAAAACAAACAAACAAACAAACAAAAAACATAGATTGGATGGCTTCAACAACAAACATTTATTTCTCAGTTTTGGAGATTAGAGTTCAAGGTCAGAGTCCCAGCATAGTAAGGTTCTTCTTCCAAGTTGTGGACTGCTGACTTTTCATTCTATGTTCACATGATGAAGAGCGAATAAACTATCTCTCTGGACTCTTTTTATAAGGGCACTAATCTCATTCATTAGGGCTCTACCCTCAAGACTTCAATCCTCCCCACCTCTCCAGCCACAGAACTCTATCTTCAATTACTATCACATTGGGTTTACAGTTTCAAAACATGAATTTGTTGCTGGGGGATACTAACAGCAAAGTAAACAGAAAAAATAGAGATACCAATGACTAGCATGAGAAGAATAAACAGTTTTAATGAAAGAAGACAAAAAATTTTTTCTAGAGATTTTCAATTTGATATGTCCCAAACTTAACTTCTAGTCAAGTCACCATTTTGAGAGATAGAATCTACAAGCAGAGATATTAATGACAACATTTGGGTATTTTCTTTTTCATTTCTGGAATAATCAAATCGACTAATAAGGAAATGGTCTCCAATCCTGGATCTATTTCATAAATTGTTGTTTAAGTTTTCACTGGAAAGAGTGTATCTCAAAAATATAAAATCACTCATTAAACATTCCTTTGTTTCCAGGATTCTCATTCGGAAGCTCATTTCTACATTTAACTCATTTACTTAATGGACACTGCTTGAAAATCACTGCTTCAAACACAAGGAGATGCATAGATCATACACTCTGTTCTCAAGGTTTTTCTATCCTATCAGAGAGGAAATGATGCCAAAATACCAAGGTCTTTATACACTTTGAGAATTTTGAAGTTGATACACTTTCAGGAATGTCTTTTTTTAATATGCACTATATCCATATATATGGTGTTAAATCCATGATGTTTATAATATACAGTTTATTATAACTGTATTAGAAATATATGTGACTTTCAGAAAGTATGCAAACAAAGAGATGTATACTATGAGGAAGACAATGAGTTTAAGAAACTTAGGACAACAGCATCAAAAACCTAAACTTCAGATAATTGAAATATGTCACTATGCTGTAGTAGGGATACATCTGCATTTCCTATTTTATAGCTATGAACAAAACACTAAAAGTACATATGTTCTCATGCAACTGAAGTTTTCCATAGAAAAAGAATCATTGAAAATGTAGGTTTAAAAAGTATGATTCTTTCAGAGGAAAGAGTAAGTTTGAATAGAACCATTAAAATATTCATTAAAAACCTTGTGGGCAAATAGGTTTAACTAAGGCTCTGAAGGAAGGGTTGGGGACTTGAGGGGGCATAAAAATAGGGTACAACACAGAGTCTAAGGTAATTAATGAACATTGAATTTAAATTTAATGCTGTCCTTCAGCGTCTATAGGAAATTAGTTCCAGGACTCTCATTGGATAAAAAATTCACAGATGCTCATATAGCTTATATAAAATGGTATATTATTTGCATATAAACTATTCACATCATCATGCATACTACAAATAATCTCTAGATTATTTATAATGCCTAAAGCAATGTAAATGCTATGTAAATAGTGACTATAGTATATTGTAAAGAAAATAATGACAAAGAAAAAGTCTGTATATATTCAGAAAAGACCAACTTTTTTTAATATATTTTCAATCCACAGTTGGTTGAATCTGCAGATGCAGAACCTGGAGAGACAGAGGGCCTAATGCATGTGTATTTTTATACAGATGTGCCCTTTAATACTTATCCCCTAGCTCCAGGGTTTAAACGCACATGATTCTTTTCCCCAGTAATTACAAACAAGGTTGAAAGACCCACACAATTCCCTTCTCTACTCCCCTTTCTATGATTTCACTACCAGGTTTCATCAGTGCACCTTTGATTAAGTTTGCAAACTTGACATCCAATCAGGATTCAAATCCTTGATTTTGAGTGATTTAGCTGATCTCTCAACACCTCAGTTTCCTCTTGTGTCAACAGATGATGATCATAGTCCCTGCCTCCTATTACCTTGTTGTGTTGACTGGCTTCATACATATTAAGTATAGTGGCATCTCCATTTAAGTGTTTAATACATCATGGTTTTGTCGAACAGGAAAGAAGAAATAATATTGGAAAGGAACAGGGATGATATTATGTGCCTTCTATTAATATTCACTAGTAAGATTTTTGTTAACATGGTACCATAGTCACTAAAAACTAGGAAAAACCTAAAACTGGAGATATAATATTAATATTTTGATACTTTATTTAATCTTTAAGTAATTTATTGATATTTACTTTTCTATTCTGTGGACTACTATTTTGTGGAAAAATATATAAACCATCCCTGGTGTCCTAATGGTTCACAAAATAAATTTTCCTATTAAACAATGTTCTTTGGGGTCATAATGAAGTTCTCAGATATCAAAAGCCTATTTAAACCACTCTGCATTTGAAAAACGGTATTTACAGCACTCTTCAAGCTTGTACTACCATTTATCACATATTTAAAATAGAAAACATATTTTTATAGTTCTACTACGAAATCAACAGAGAGTCTTCCTTGGTCCTAGTGAAAATTATGTGGGAAAGGTATGCTTGAGCACCAAAAATCTGTCAATTTTTCTCATTCGTGAAAATAAAATGATCTTAGTACAAGTTTATCTCTAGTTATTCTTACACATTATTTATTCTGAAATTGGGGTTAGCACTCATCCTCTGAGAGTACCTTACTATTAAGAGTTCTTATTTATATTTGAATAAGTAAATCATATCAAGATACAGTTCAAAACACATCAGTTTTCTGAATCACAAAATTCTATTATTAAAAACTAAAAATGAATTAAGCCAAAATCTGACAAAATCATTGTATTTTTAAGCTTCGCGCTGGTGTTATAAATAAAGAGACCTATGAACATTCATGTCATAGGTGAGTTTTAACCGGATGGTGGAACTGCACTTTTCCTACTTTTAAAACTACCTTATACCACTTCAGACAGAATTGCACAAATTCTCTCACCCTCAAGTTAAAGGCAAACATGTAGCTAAATCAAATTAAGAGTAAAATTTCATCAAATGTAATATAATTGGGGAATTAAGAAATTTATGAATTATATAGCCTGAATGGTAGAAATGCTGTTAAGCAATTCCTGAGCTTTCAGAGAAGGTAAATTGACAATCCTTTCCCTCTTCTGAACAAAAGCAATAGGAAGAAGTTTTGGATCTTATCTACTCACATACATCTTTAGTTTTAAAAGACATCCAAAGCCAATCACACTTCTTGAATTGAAACAGTAGAGCAAGAAAGGTAAATGAAAACACATTTCTCCACCAGTATATTATTATATATATATACATATAATAGAATTGACTTTAAGTCCCCTGAATGATATACCTCCTTCTATTATGTATTTATATTATTTTGAATCAGTAACATTATCAAAATGATAAATGGTCAATAAAAATCTCATCCATTCCTTACTAATTATGCTAAGCTACACATTTTGTTTGTGTATACAAAAATAACTTATATTTTCATATGTTACTTAACTCACACATACACACACACACACACACACACACCACAACCTAAATTTAAAGAAATGAGATGTGATATGAGGATCTTATTTGAATAATAAAGACGGAAAATATCTGAAGTGAGAATGTAGAACAAAACTTGTAATTTCACCATAATTTTCATTCTTAATATCAATTCATGGTCCCTAGCATTCAGGAATGAGACCCCAAAATTCATATGGCAATGTCAGAATAACCTGATCAATTATTTGAAACTCACAGAAAAAAAGAACTATGGTTGTTTGCATATTTATCACCAAAAAGAGCTAAAACATTTAGTTATGCTTGATCATTGTAACTAAAGGTTACAATGATATAGAAAAAAAATATATAGATTTTGAAATCAAAATTAGTTGATTAAATTTATTCTCTTAACTAGCTTTATCAACACTAGATAACTTTTGTAATCTTAGTTGCTTTCTTCAAAATACTGTAAAGCACATATAAAAGGTACATTTATTCAGAAATAAGGATCACAAGAACTAAATTGACCATAGTATTTTTCTAGTAATTCAAACTACATATATATACCCAAATTCTAAGATATGTGTACATATTTAATTTAATAAAGCCATCTCATGTGACATTTATTTGCCTATATTTATGTACTTATAACTAAATTATAACTATATACTACATGGTTACATTTCATATATATTTTATATAGAATACACAAACACATATGTGTGTGTGTAATTATATGTATAATTATAAATGAGGATCCAGGATGCCATATTATTTAGAAAGTTGCCAGGAAAGGAGCAAAATGAAGGATCCATAATGGTTTTCTTCAAACATTGAGGACTCACACATTATGTATAATTCACAGAACGTTGGCAATGGTTAAACATTTTCTATACATGGAGTGGTCTGATAGGCATAAAATAACTAATAGTATTAAGATTACATTAATAAAAAATTTGCAAAGGGCCTCAAATCATGAAAGTTAAACTAGAATTCACTCATTCTCAAGATTGGTTTTTACTACAATCATCAGGAACTTTTAAAAAACAACAATACATTGAGCCAGTCCTTATACATTTTAATTTTGAGTAAATCTAAGTATTTTATTTTATTTCATTTTATTTTTGGTAAAATTCTCCTTAAGATTCTTCTTTGTGGTATGTGTTGAGGTTTGATGGGTATTTAACCCAGGGCCTTGTGCTCATTGAACATGCTCTACAGTACTGAACTAACAACCACAGACCATCTCTAGAAATATTCTAAAGTACAACTAGAATTCAAAAACTCTGAACTAATTAAACAATATGGTTCCTTTCAACTTAGGTTTGATGATTCCCAGGAAAATACAATTTAAATATTCACACATGCTCCAAAGTAGTGTTTTCTTTGCATTCTCTAGCTGTCCAACAAAAATGAAAAAAAAAAATCAAAGAATAGGTGAATAAAATAATCTTATTTTGTGGCACTTGTCTTCTGAGAATGGTTTATTTTTAAATGTGTCTCTGCAACTCTGCATTTTTTTAATATCCCTGAAATAAAATGGATGAGAACTTTTATAGTTCACGGGGAGATGGTAAAATCTCCTAGGTATAATCAGAGTGATTAATAATATATCTAAGCCATATTTTTGTAAATGGAAATATTTTCCCTCACTTTTTTCAACAAGAAAAGTTATATGAGACAAAGTTATTTTTTAATTATTTGTTGCCTTTGCATAATTATCTCTTAAACTGTCCTTCATTGCTAATTTGCAGAGCAATTTATTAATACTTTGTCTTGCTTTCTGTCTTATTTTACTTGTTTTGTAATTGTTCTAGTTGACATATTAATTTTATGCATTAGCTATAGAGTTGGGCTGAATGTTTCTGTATTTTTACCTATTTTATGCCACAGGATGAATACCTGTAAGAAGCAAATCTCTTACCCATCTTTTTTTCTAAAAACAAAAACAGAACACCATTAATTTGTTTTAAATACTTTGAAGATTCAAAAGATATTTTTCTCTAAGAGAAATAAAGTGCAAAGTCAGTACTCCATTACTCTATTATAATTTCAAAATGATTTTTTGGGGGGGTGTTTTTAATTAAGTCCAGGGCTTTGTACATGTTAAGCACTTGCTCTACTGCTGAACTACACTCCCATTCCATCTTTTCAAAGTGTTTTATAATTTTAGTCTAAAAGTGAAAGATGAGGAAAATCACATTTTATACCTCTGAAGCTAATGTAATCATTGGTCACACAAGATTTTTTAATTGTATATTAAATTCTGTCATGAATTGCCAAAATACACTATTTAAATATTTATATCTTTTCCAGGATTTGTTTATTGTGCAATATTCTTCAATGTTATTTGTATAATGTTGAATAATGAGTCAGAATAAAATTAGATATTTTATATAAAATAAATAATCACTAAGTTAATATAAATTTAATATGAAAGGAATACTACTGGCTCATGCAAACCTCTTGGCTAAAGGTTAAGTAGAGACATACTGAAATCAGAATATAAGGCTACAGATATTTGACTAGCTAGCTACATTGAGATCATTTGATTCTGTAAAAGTGGCATTATCAAAGAAAATATATTTTATATTCTGAAAAATGATATGAAGCATGCTATATCTTTTCAACATTTATTCTAATAATTAAATTTTCTTTTATGTATCTAAGCATGAACAGTGCTTAAAGTGTTTTCTGAATAAACAAAACAAACTACATCATTGCAAATCATTAAACTATTTGACCAAATAGAGAACATTGCTAAAAGAAAAATCTGTGTGTGTTTTCTTTAATTACAAAGACCATATCTAATTTTAAATGCCTCCTTTTTTTCTTAATAATGAGTTGACCTTCTATTCTCCTTAACCCTTTTTTATCAAAGCCATCTACACCCACTTTGCCTTCTGTTTCTCTAATCTGCAATTATTTATGTTTTCTTCATGCTGCTTTTTCCGCCATGGGAGCAAAATTGTATTTGGTGAAATATAGAGCTAATTATACCATGAACCCTGCAACAAAAAGACAGAGCAGATGTTACTTCAGACGTGCTAAAAGTCCTCATGCTTAATGTGCATGTAGTAAAACACTGAGCAGAGTCGTCAAAAACAATATCTAATCAAGGCAGTTTTAGACATGCAAATCTTTTTAACACCAGAGTTAAATGGAGAAATTCTGTCAATAATATTTTCAGAACTCACCATGTGCTTGCTAGAATAATTATATTAAGCAGTGATTTCTAATTAATATAATAAATGTGTGAGTCCACATTGTTACCATCCCGGGGGGGGGGAAGAAATTGAGGAAGGCAGAAATGGAGATCATATGCTGTAAGTTAATAATACAATACACAATGTTTTCATTGAGAATGTGTCTCTACAGTGCTAGAATAAACTGTGTATATTCCTCAAGGTAACTAGTAAAACATATTTTATTCAATTGTAGGTTTTCTTTTTATTCATATTGCATATTTTAAATGACCTAGTTAATTGGGCATTGATGGATAAAAAGTGAGATCAGTTTCTATTCTATAGGTTTTTATCCATAATTAGATTTTATTATTGTTTGGTAAATATGTAAGTACATTCAAAGTGTAACCATCATAGCACAATAGTTGCTGTCTTCTTTTTTCTTGTATTTCTCTCTTTTTGTAAAAAAAGGAAAATGTTTTTAACTTACTAGTTTAAAATCAATACTACTTGTCACAAAGAAACTGATTTCCCCTATTGTGACCTGTATAAAAATGGTGAATTACTCCATGGAAATATCAAAATGCTTATCCTGCTGTGTAGTGACCAAAAACAATTCCAACTATACCAGTTCGAAGTCACTGTAAGAGGGCAGTATTTTAATGACATACTTTCCAGTGAAAGAAGTGTGCCTACACCACAGGGTGTAAAGCCCCTTCTGAGATCTAAAACCTAGTAGGTTCAGCACACCAGACCTT
This sequence comes from Marmota marmota marmota, assembly GCF_001458135.2. NCBI lineage: Eukaryota > Metazoa > Chordata > Mammalia > Rodentia > Sciuridae > Marmota > Marmota marmota. The sequence goes on along the minus strand of NW_025999942.1, from coordinate 8,131,009 downwards.
CCTCCCAGGGAGTGTTAAATATGTGCATTGAGTGGCTGGGCTGGGCATCACTTTCAATGTTTATTTTAGGAAAATAAAGCACCTCTCTGTGAAGCTGTGGATAGTAAGCTAAAGAATTCCGTCATCTTAAGAAGTGCCTAATTTGTTCTCTTTTCTGTGTTACATGCAGTCTTAGATAAAATAGTGTCTGCTTTATACAAACAATGAATTTTAAAACATTATATGTTGGCCAATTTTAAATGGAAGAGATGTTCTAACAGGTAATATTTCACACAAATTACCTATCAAGAAAAATGTATATTTATATGTTGGAAATATTACATGCTTTCAAAATTTATGTTTTAATTAAACTAAATTTTATATGTAATATATGTATACGTAATGCTCAATGTAAATAAAGTTACAAACATTACAAATTGTTGCTTGTTTATTATGAAGAAAACATAGGCCTGTTTGTATATTCACAAGTAATGTAAAAATAACTTGGAAAATATTGAAATTTCCATCAATGCTGCATATAACTGTTTAGACATATATCTAGTTCATCTTTTCTTGTTAATGTCACTAGTCCAAATTGTAGAGAAGTTGAGATATATTCATAAAAAAGTATCTGATAGAATGAATAAATTTTTCAAAACTTTATTAAGTTTAAAGTGAGAGGTGGGAGGGAAAGGGAGAGAGAAGGGAAATTGCATGGAAATGGAAGGAGACCCTCAGGGTTATACAAAAGTACATACAAGAGGAAGTGAGGGGAAAGGGAAAAATAATACAAGGGGGAGAAATGAATGACAGTAGAGGGGGTAGAGAGAGAAGAGGGGAGGGGAGGGGAGGGG
>NW_025999942.1:8118817-8127132 GCF_001458135.2 Marmota marmota marmota | reverse complement strand
ATATATATATATATATATATATTTAATTATATGAGTAATAATAACATTCTAGCATTTATATAGACAACTCCATTTGCAAAACAGCAAATATACTCTTTTATTGTACATTAAAATTTATCTCTCCCTTCAAAAATATTAACAAAATATCATTATGTCCAACTTATGAAAGAGAAAATGGATATATGGGCTTGCTTAGGAACACAAAATGCTCCTCAAGAAGCATTACATGGAGTTGCAACCTGTAAACCCATTGTAAGCTAGAAATATCATTAATTTGAAAATGCATTCAGTCTACCTAACCTACTGAACATAGCTTAGCAACATGGGGCACTCTAGACCATGGTTCTTTTCTCTCATGAGCATATGGCTGACTGAGAGCTGTGGTTCACTGCTGCTGCTAGGCACCATTAGGGTATCATACCCCATGTCAGTAGCCCAGGAAAAGATCAAAATTCAAAGTTCAAAGTAATAATGACTGTGTGCCAATCTTGCAGCATTATAAAGATGAAAAGACTTTAAGTTGAACCACACTTAAGTCAGGGATCTTCTTTAGTAGGTAAAAGAGCAATGATCCAAATTCTGTAGTATGTAAATTTTTTTAATTTACTAGATTATAATATCTCCCTGATGACACTTTTACTCTACATTAGATTTGTGGATGCCATCTATTACCATATGGTTACTAGAAAATTCTCTAAATGAGCTTCACTTGCAAGTCCTCAAATATAAATAAGCCAATTAAAACATTATTTTAAAAAGACGTCTCATATTAGTTCAACAGTCAATACTATTCCAAATGAGGAATATGATGTATCTTTTCACTTATAATTAAACCTAAAAGTAACTTATCCTCAAATGAATAGATACTAAATCACAGTGATACTTCAAAAAGGGAATGGCAAGGGCTTGAGTATGCCAAGTTTGTAATAATAATTATTTAGTCATCTGTGCCAACAAAAAAGAAGCTTTTGCAAACTTTAGGCATAGGTCACACTGAATATTCTAAGTATGTAACATGGAATACAGTGGCCTAGTTTGGGGATATAAAGACAACTGTATCTGTCCTTATGAAGACATTGTGTAACTAAGGAAGATATAACAAAAACTAACCCACATACAAATGGGTGAAAGATGTATGAATTGTGGGTTTGCTTGCTTGTTTGTTCATTTGTTTTTGGATTTGTTGGGGAGGGAGGTACTGGGCATTGAACTTAGAAGCACTCAAACACTAAGCTACATTCCCAGCCCCTTTTTATATATTTATAAAGAGACAGGGTCTCACTGAGTTGTTTAGTGCTTAGTGCTTCACTGTTGCTGAGGCTGCCTTTGAACTCGAGATCCTTCGGCCTCAGCCTCTAGAAACACTGGGTTATAGGTGTGCACCACCACACCAGTAGTGAATTATATATATTTTTTTACTTTGTTTTAAGTCAAGAAAGGAAAAAAGTCATAACCCTTTATAAAGCAAGCGGCATTTTATAATACCTATGTTAAGTGACACCACCAATACTATTTTATTCTAGACTATTGATACATATGATAGACTAAATAACATGAAGTAGGTTATTGTACAGAATCCTTGGTTGGAAACTATGGAGACTAAAAAATAGAAATAAAAGACAATTCTACATCATCCACAGTAAAGAGATTAAAAAATATATTTTAAAGGCTATCTCTCAACTCTCCACAGAACTTTTGGCTTTAAACCCACCTAGATAAAACCTATTTAAAATGTCTCAAACAGGTAAATCTTTGGAGAATTTTTAAATTCTGAAAATATTTAATACTGGCTAGTGTGTTTTTCTGATCACTTGTTTAATATAAAATAGAAATCTAACCTGACAAATGTTCTGGCCTCTTTCTCTGACACTTGAGTACCCCCACCTCCCAAAACACACACACACACACACACACACACACACACACACAAAGCAAATCACAGTCAGAATGAGATTATGATGTGATGATCTCATTGTGAACGTTGCATTATGGCTCAGGCAGTGCATAAGCGGTCCCTTGGCACTTGTGCTTACAGCAATTTGAATTTCTCTGGTAGCTCAGTATGATTTATGGCATATTTCAGACTTTCTCTTCATCAGGGGAGAACACTGCTAACTAAGTTCATGAGAGTTTTACAACTAAGATAAAGAAGATAAGGGAGAATCTTTGGAACTAACAGGAATTTGTGATTTGTTATAATGTTGGTTTTTAAGACTGAACTGATTATAAAATCATCTTTTGACAGTTTCCTTCAACATCTTCTTGTGTACTGATGAGCAAAACCAATAGTGTGTATTAGTGAATCAACCTTCAATTCACATGGAACACATCTGTTTGAAGAACAAGAGTTAAGGTTTTAGTATTAATAGCACAAGAGATGTTCAACCAAGATTCATATAAAATTCTGCTGTTTATCTTTTCTGAAACTCCTGTTCTGGCAAACAGGTGGTTTCTTATACCTGCAGTATTTCATTTACTCATGCACAGCTGTGTTAGACAACGTTCGATTTTATGAACCACATGCCAGACTTGGCAATATTTTTATAATGGACAGGAAAAAGCAAATTGTATTGCTTCATTTATTTTTCCTACACCAACAATGTAAATTTTCAGATTTAATATTACATGCTTTCTTCATAGTCAACTTTTGTAATATAAGCAGCTGTTTCTCCAGAAATATGGACAATAGCGTGAATTCATCCTTAAATTCACATGCAAAATAAAACACTGCTGATGAAAGCTTTTTTGCCTCCTTTTTATTATTATTCATAAAATTCCCTAGGTATGCATGGTGCTTTATAGAGCATATAAAAGGACAAGGTCCCTGCCACAAAGGGTTTATAGTATAATCCAAGGAACATACTGAGTAAAACAGCTCAGATATAAGAAAATATGCATCATTTGGGGGACAATCAAATAAGAATGTGTAAAAAATGTACATTAAACAAAGAGTCACAACAATATTTTTATTGTTTTAATTTTTAGGGCAATTTGTTGAGCAAGGTTAAAAAAAGAAGGTTATAAATATATAAAGTTAATAGGATACTGACTCATTTTATTTTCATATTTTCTGTAGTGCGATGAATTAGGTCCACAGAATCTAAATGGTTTATATATCGTGCTTCTGCAATGTAATCCCATTCCTCACATGATAATATGGAAGTTGATTTGAGTGATTTAAAGGTATCATTTACTATCATTATATTAAACAATCCTAGAACTGTATAAATTTAGAAATTCTAGCTTTGAACACTACAATTAACCAAAATTAGTAAAGTAAGATGCATAATAAAGCACACAAATGTCTTAAAGGTTACCACAATAGGTACTAGGAAAATTATATGGGAACCCAAGTTCTTAGATTTCTAATTTTAATACTCTTAAGAAAAAATGAGACTTCTTTTCTCTATTTTAAGAACCTGGAATCAATAGGTAAGTGGGAGATCAAACAGCAGACACTGTAACATGTTAAAAGTCATATAAAGTCAGGAAAGAAATGAATGACAGTAGAAGGGGTAGAGAGAGAAGAGGGGAGGGGAGGGGAGGAGAGGGGGGATAGTAGAGATAGGAAAGGCAGCAGAATACAACAGACACTAGTATGGCAACATGTAAATGAATGGATGTGTAACTGATATGATTCTGCAATCTGTATACGGGGTAAAAATGGGAGTTCATAACCCACTTGAATCAAAGTGTGAAATATCAAGAACTATGTAATGTTTTGAACAACCAACAATAAAAAAATTAAAAAAAATAAATAAAACATTTTCAAAAACTGAAAAAAAAAAAAAAAAAGAAATGACCTCCTCGGAGATTCAATTTACTCATCTGTAAAATGGAAATGCCAACAATATTAACACTTTAGGTTTCAGATTAAATGAAAATAATGAGATTTAGATAAATGAGAATGAAAGTATTACATAGTAAAACTCTGGAATGCTGACATTGAACAAAATGTAACTTGAAGTAAAAGAACTATTCTATTTGGTAAGAATATAGGGAATTCCAAGAGCAAAGAGAGAGCCTAGGGTAAGAAGGATAATGTATAAAAAGGAATTCTGCCTAAATAAGCACTCATTTAGAAGTATTTTTTGAAGACTATAAACTGGCCATGAACATTGGCCACGTGGCCACTTTTGCCTGCTCTCAGAGCTAATGGTCTAAGAATAACCATCTTGCAAACAATCTTGCAAATAAAGATATTATTATTCTAAGTTGTACAAGGTACTACAGAAAGTAGAGACTTATACAGAATAGATGAGGTTAAAGGCATATTTGGAGAACTAATTTAAATTTAGTATTTGGTGGAGGACATTTAAGCAGGGAGTGATGAATAAGTAAGTGTTTAGTAAGTCAAGAGCAAGGAGAAGACTGCCCCACTGGCCAGTTCCTAGGAAGCTCCCAGAGGAAGAAAAGATGTAGTATGTTTGAGGAACTTGGGAAAGGCCATTTTGTAGTGGGAATAATAAACAGGAGAAGAGTAGCCTAACAGGTTTTGAAAGGGGAAGGGAGATTCATTCCATAGTCTGCCTAGTCTTTATAGACCATGTTAAGGAAGCCATACTTTATTTTTAAGCCCAGTGAAAAAAAAATTCCACTGAAGAATCTGTATGAGGCAAAACTTACAAACCGATTTTTGATTGACAATCATCACTGCAGCTGTTATAAGGCCAGATGATTATAAAAGACAAAGAGTAAGAACAGGAAGAGTGGTTATGGGTTAGTGTATACAGTGACCCATGCAGGAGATACTGAAAACTTGCACTACCATGTTGGCAACAAATGCAGTAGAAAGAGGAATATGAACCTTAGATTTCATGTGGGGGAAGACTGAACAGATGTATTCCATAAGAAAGTAGATGTGAGGACTTCTCAAAGATTATTCAAAATTTTCTAGATGGAGCATCTTATCTGAGTTGAAAAATTAAACTGCTAGATACTAAGTTTAGGGAACACTGATCAAAGAGTCCATGCTAATGCATAAATTTATTTATATTTTAATCTCTTCTACCTAGAACTATACTAAAATTCTTTTTATGGATCTTTAGGTGGAAGGGGTGGTTTAGATCATTTAGAGGGGAGGATATATATATTAACTATATATATATTAACTAAATTTAATCATTAGACTGCATTATTTTATGTAGGATGAAAACTAGGAGAATTCCATTGATGTCTATTTAGAGCTCATGAGTGGTGGGCCTGCTTTGAATAATGTTAATTTAATAAATACAAGTATTCTGCAAGGGCAGTTTCAAGAGAATGGATGAGGGGTGTGTAGCAAACTATTTGAAGAATCCTTAGAAATAGAACCATTTAATGTAATGCCTATGAAATGATACATGGGGGAAAAGTAGCTAAACTTAGGTTAACCCTGCATGTGAGAGGCAAAACATATACTAAGGCTAGAGATAAGAATTAAAGGATAATATTAATATAAAAATACCATAATTTGGGGGCTGGGGTATAACTTAGAGATAGAGGACATGTCTAGCAGGCATGAAGCCCTAGGTTCAATTTCCAGTACTCCCCAAAACTGAAAGCCACAATTTTTTAACAAAATCCTGTCAAGATAGAAGAAATTATCCATATCTATCAGTTTTTAAATAGGAAGTAATTAAGTCTTACGAAGAAATGTACAGTGAAGATATCTGTTTCTAAATAAAATCACAAAACATAAATAACAAAGTAAATATAAAAATTGTCATGCATTAATTTTAGGAAATTATCCCAAGTGATATTTTAAGATTGCTTCTTATTTGTGGTAAGCTTATAGAAGCTATAAATCTTAAATCATGAAAGTATATACCCTATTGTTTCTATGCCTACATGTACAGAAGTAAAAATTCAATTTGAAAGTCTACATAAAATACAACTTGCATTTAAAAGCTTTGAATTTCTTTTCAATTCATAAGTAAAGGAATAATTTAAGCCATTTTTGCACGTCATTTTATCTATCAATAGTAATTAACACAGTCTTAATCTGGCTAATGTTAATGACCACTGTTCTTCTGTAAATCCCAGTTAAACCAAGCTTATTAAGGGCTAATTAAAGGAAGTATTATGTGCACTGAATAAAGTAATGTCTGTTTTTACAGTTGGAGTACGTACTTTGTCTGATAACATAAAATGGGACAAAACTTTTCAATTAAAAGTTTACAGGCTGATTATTGATCTCTTAAAAAATGTACAAATGAAAAGAAGTGATAACTTTCCTATTCCACTGTGTGTGTGTATGTGTGTGTGTGTTTATGTGTGTGTAGTTTTTAATAGTGAAGCGATGTAATCTGAATCTGATACCATATTTCCTGAGTATGACAGCAAGCTCAGACTACAGCAAATAATCAATGAAGCATCCTTTGGATAAATATTGAATTAGAATCAACTAGTGAAGATCCTAGCTAAGGAATGCTGAGGGCATATATAATATGCAATATTATAGATGGTTTCAACTGGAGTTGAGACATTGGGAATACTGGAATCCTAGCTTTTAAGAAGATTTTTATATGAATGTGTGTGCATGTGTTTATTTTTTTCTTTTCTTTCTTTCTTCTTCTTTATTTTTTTTTTTTTTTTTGGTGGTGGTGCTGGGGAGTGAACCCAGAGCCTCATTTATGGTAAGCAAGCAATCTACCATAGAATTACATCTGCAGCCTCAGCTTTTGCTTTCTATTTAAGAAATTTCTACTTATGAAAAATTTTAGTGTAGTTCTTACAACATGTCAAGCAGTATTGTGAGGACTAAAACCCACATAATGCTCTAAAAGCCCTATGAAGTCTTTTGAACTATTACACCTGTTATATAGATGAGGAAACAGACACAAAAAGGCTAAGGAGACAAAAATGTCATAATAGTGAAAAAAAAATCATGTTATATTACATGCAATGAGGCACTAGATTTTGTGCTTTTAATTCTTTCACAATGTTTTGTTTTCACAATTTTTACTTATATGTGTGATCTCCTTTTCTCTTTCTCTCTCTCCCCCTACCCTGCCTTCTTGTCCTGCAAAGACTTTGAAGAAAAAGCAGTTAATATTATAAAGAACTAACAAAGTTTGAGAATTCACACAAAAGGAAATCGGTATATTGATACAAAATTGGACCCATGAAGATTGAGTACATGTAGATCATGGAATTTTGGGTCATGTACAACTATACAGAGAGACTATTTGTGTCTATAAGGAAATGAAAATTATGTGCAGGGATTTTTTGTTTGTTTATAAGTAAATGAAGAAAGAATAGAGCTCTAGGTTCTAAATAGTATTAAAGTAGATATATGCATGTGTGAGAGTCAGGGAGAGACAGAATGATGACATTTAAATGTTTGCTTCTAATTCAGTATTAAGGTTCGATTTTTTTACGAATTGGTATTAAGAAACAACACTTTTATGCAAACCTATTTCTCAGAAGCAACTTGCACTGGGTAACGATTGTCTTGACAAATTAGGTAATATTGTCTACTGTATGACTTCCTTACCTGTGTTTATCAATTCATTTCTTTTTATTCATTGTTTTTGTCACTCTTATTTCTCAACATTAGTGATTTATATCCAACTAATCAGAATTCCTGGTTATTGACTAAATGTAATACTGTCTGTGCTGCATGAGTTTATGTTTCGTAAATTTCAAACCACAAATCAATCCAGATTCCTGGGGGAATAAGTAGATGTTATGCAATTATGCTACAGTCTTCACTTAAAAAAGAAATACTTTGGAATAAAATGATTCATTCTGGCCAATCATACTTTAAAAAATCATATTATTGTGCCAAATCACACTTGAGGAAAAATCACACAGACTAACCACAGAACCAGAATAAGATGGTTACAGTTTCCAACTATTTTATCATTTAGTTTCAGAGAAATTACTAAACTTCATAAATTAATATTATTAGAAAGCACAGATCTAAATAAAGGATGTTTATTCATTTTCTGTGTAAATTGATCTCTTTTCACTCACAGGAAGCAGGTTTAGCATCAATCATGGGGCTATATATTCAAAAGCAATCAATAAAAAAAAGTACAGGAACTGACAAGCAACTAGTCAATGAAATCATTTTTCCTGAAATATTTAGCAATATCCTCTTAAAATAATTGCTGTGGTCAAAGCTATTTGTATTTTGGTCTGCTTACTTGCTAAAGTAGAATGAATGTCATATCCATTAATTTTTAGCTATCTGAGGAAGTTTTTTACACCTACATCCAACCATAAGGGAACTCTAATATTAATATATATAAAATACATCAGCTGCTGTTGGTTTATTCAACAAAGTTTTAAGGCCAATAGATTAAAAAGGGAAAATGAGGAGAAAACAT
>NW_025999942.1:8108817-8113817 GCF_001458135.2 Marmota marmota marmota | reverse complement strand
GGTTTATTTCATCATGCAATCATTTGTTAGAATAAACAAATTTGAAATTAAAACAGAAACATTCCATAATGCTTTCTTAATAGTTTAGCCCAACAGTCCATACAGATTTTAAAAAGTCTTCATGAAATGAAAAAGTTGTGCATAAAAAATGGAAAATACTCCTGAAATTTTGCTTATCTATACCAAATGACATATTTTATAGTTCATATAGGAAACAAGCACACATTATTTATCATACTCTAATGATTTTATTCATGCATACGTATGGATTAGCAATGCAAATGTGAATATTTTAAAAACTTAAAAATATTCTTATTGATATAGTCTTTAATATATTTTCTGTATAAATAATGACATTTTGATCATTGGTATTTCTACTTTTTTCTATAAATAATGAAAATTAAAAACAAGTTGTGAAAGTAAATTCAAAATGGATGCCATTCACTTGCTAGAATATCATGAAGAAAGTCAACAAAAGATCCGTTAGTACAAACGCCATGTTTAAACAGTCTAATTATAAGCTATGTTTTAAAGTACTGATAATTCTTCCACAATCATGTGTCAATCATGTGACAACATTAATCTTGCTTCAACTTTTCCAAACTCTTATGAACTAGTTGTATAGTGCCAAATTAGAAAAAAAAAATCTTATCATTTTCTCCTGTATTCCGAAAAACATTATCCCCCTGTTTTGTGTCATATGTAATGGTTACAAAATATTTAAATATATATACTACGAGTAATTATTGATGCCTTCTTTGGAAATATGTAAGTTATTTTTGGATTTTTTTTAGATCACTGTAAAGAATGCCTTCTTGTCTCTTGTATTGAATTTAAAAAATATAAAACAATATTTACAGCCAAGAGGGAAACTTGGCTCCAAAATTTTTATATATGATATAAGAAATCTGGGCAGTTAAGAGACTGATCTAAGTATATACATGCCTTATTTTCTACATTATTAGTAGACACTAAATCTTCTGACATATTTTGCTGTCTGCTCCTGAACTCCCTCAGATTACGCATATATGTGGAGGTGACTTATCCTGGTCAAGCTACAATATATTTAAATTTTTTACAATAATATTCTCATAGTGTTGTATTAAATTCACTGTTTATTCTTCACATTGTCTCATTAGACTATCTTATTTAAAATATTTAATGAAGAAAACTTCATAAATACTAAATATTTACAAATGCACTCAAATTGATTAAAGAGTATCTTGGTACTTTTTATGTTTCTTAATGTCAAAGTAAACAATTTTATGTGAATGTCAGGATATGAAGACATTTTTTTGAGGGAATGTTGTTAACCATATGGCCTATAGGCAATCAATTGAATTACAGACCATGGCAGTTCCTAAACTTTTAAGAGATACTTATGTGGTCTTCCATTAAAATTCCACTAATGTGACATTTGTGAAAAAGTTTATATTTGAACATACCTTCCCAACCATATGTGAAGCCACAGAGAGGAAATGCATCAATTAAAAATATTTATATATAAAGTGACGGTTATCAGATCTAAAATAGTTCTCATTTTATACGTCAGTATCTTTTCTAGACTTTTAGGATAGTCCTGTGAATTTCCATATTTACAAGACCCTGTTAATATTGTTGAATGTTACTCATCAGGCAGGAAGAAGTGTCTTACAAATTATTGTTAGGGAGAAAAACATTCGAGTTAAAAAAAAACTTTCCACATTTAATCTGTTAAACAATAGCAAATTTCTTATGAATCAGTGATACTGTAATTGAACTGGAGACATTTTTAGAGCAAGCTTGCTTTGGCTTTTTCACCCTCCGATTTGGAATCTGCTCACAGTACTGCCAGCTTAACCAAAAAGGATTAACTCTCATATCCAACTGAGAACACAGATAATTCTCAGTAATTGGTAAAAAATGAAGATGAATGGGGCTGAGAGATAAGGAGCAATTAGCTCATCAGCAGTTACAGCTGTGCACTCAATCCGGATCCATCTCTTGAGTCTCGGCCCCTTTTAAAGAACCTAAGCAGAATAAGCATAGGACACCCCCTCCCCAGAAAATTGCTATACCTGCCCATCATTTCTCTAGTCTTCCATTTTATTTCCTTACTATACAAAGACACCTGTCATAGCATGCTATGTAAATTACTACCTCTCTCAGGACCTATGTCTAAAGCCAATCTTCTTTTTAAACTTTTTTTTTATAACAGAAACCAAATGACTACTGTAGACACTCTTAAATTCCCTGTCAATCGTTTCATTATAGCAGCATCATCTGTTTGAAAATATAAGCAATTCCCTCATCTAATTATAGGAAGGATTTGAGGTTCATTAACATTGCCAAGGCAGAGAATCCAATGTGCAACTGCAGAGCTCTGCTTGGTGGCCTGCCTTCTCAGTTTCCTTTTATTTGCTTTCTCAAGGTCTCCAAGACTTTTTCCTGAAATCATAAAATTAATTTTTTCCTTCTAAATAGACACATGTGTTAGAAAAAAGGAAATGACTCCAGTGTAAACTGTTCTATTTCTGCAGGAATGTTTTTTTTTTTTTTTAAAAAGATAAGGAGATGGTCAGCTAGGGAAGATTATTTTATCTCCCTATCTGCCTGTTTTTCCCCCCATATATTTGTTTGCTTGTGGTGGTGTGGGGGCAGGAGAAGTAAGGAGTCAGGAATGCTATTGAAGAACACACTACTAATTCGAAATTCAAGTTATTTTTGCCTGAAACTCCTACATCCTGCTAATTCTTCTTTCAAGTTTGAGAAAAATGAAAAAGAATCATATATTTTGGGCATGGGAAATGTTTCCAGGTTTGTAGATCACTTCATTAGCATATGCTTGCCTATGTTCCAAAGTGTTCAGAAAGATAAAATATTAAAGTCTTAGGATTACTTCACTTCCTTAAAGAAATAACAGTAGTTAGGGGGTTATGACTGTAGTTTAAACAATGAGATTTTCTTGGGACATCTGTTTTGAGATCACATTTTGAATAGATATGAACTCATTTCCTACGAAGCAAGCAATCTACTATTGTTGATAGCTGTTTACCAGTTCTATGAGTCAGATATTAGCTAGGGGCAAAGATCCCTCTCAAATCCTCTGAGTATTTTTTAAACTGTGTAAATAGTGTTTTCCTTAAATAAAATGTTAAGATAAGTACAAATGCAGGCTTTTCCTGCCTCTTAGTAAATTATGGTTCACAAAACTTTACATTTGGGAATAATATTTAATGCATTTTTAAAAGGTTTATTTCCTTTGTTGTCTTTATCGAGGGGAGTAAGACACTGGGTTCAGCAAGTATTTAAATAACATAGATACTTTAAGAGATGCTCACTATGTCAATATTTATAAAACATTTAAAAACTAGAAGTAAAATTAAGTTTCCTTTATTTAGACTAAGCCAATTGTGATTAATTCAGTATCCTCAAAAATGTGCATAATGCCAAAAAAAGGATAAACAGATAAAACATAGTTATAGAAACTATCAAATTGACCTTGGGTTCACTGGTTTTAAATTCTGCTTTTCCAATATCCCAGTTTCAATTTCCAAGCAGCATTTTTTAAGCTGGTTATGCAGATCAGTCCTTAAAGCAAAAAAATAGCAATTTATCTGGCCTGTATGTTGTGGATAGTGTTGCCACTAAAAAGAATCCAGGACATTTTTCCTTCTTATCTGCAATGTAGCTCATATCAGCCAACCTGTCACAAGATAGTACTTGATATAAACAAGAGATTGCTAAGACATCTCAGTAATCAATATCAGGATGGCTACAGTATGGAAACCCCAACCAGTGCATATCATTTGTCTCAGCATCTATTTCTATGGCCAAATGAAGCATTAATTCAAATCATAAATCTATGGTGATTTAAATCTGGGAATGAGCACCTGCCTGCTTTAATGATTTATTTTGTACATTTCAGTAAGCAGGAGATTTGTCCATATGAACTGACAGGTCACCTTCAGATGCCAGGAGCAGACTGTTTATCACCATGCAGACTAGCATCTCATCTTAGCAAGTAAATATTAAACTAAAAGAATCCAATTGATTGTGGATGAGGGAGTATGGCGACATGGCCATATATTTTACTCAGCATGCTGATGCCTCACTCAGGTCTATCCTGAGGTCCTCACTTCTTCCTAAAGTGATCATTCTGTGGGAAAGATCTGAGCTCAAGGTTATGATGTAAAATTGGGGTGTAAAATAATGATTTGTCAGTGCCAAAGGTTTCTTTACACATCCTTTTGGGGCTAATTTTTAAGATTCACATTATGAACTGAAAAGGGTCATCTATAATGAAATTTTGCTGTCACCTCACCAAGCCAAATCAAACCAAACCAAGCAAAAACAAAATCTATTTCTTGGGACTATAAGGTTTTATTTACAACCAAGGGGGGAAAAAAAAAAACAGTGCTCTTACAAAAGAAAGCCCAAAAGGTTTGACAGAACTTGTGAGCCAGATGAGAACAAGAAGTAAAAAGAGGACTGACTTGACTTCAAAAATGTCACTGGATTTGGGCAAGACTGAGTAGCAAGGATACATCATTTAAGTAGCACCTCTCTGAAGGGCTTCACTACTTCAACGAACCAATTGATAGATTCATGAGAGCAGTAAGTCTGTACACTGACATGGAGGATTTGAAGAGTCTTGGAATTCCTTCTAGAATTCATATTCTTCAATATAACTTTCTTACCATGTCATGATAACTGATTCTCCTGGAAGAGCCACCATGTCTTGTTATGACTGACTATTAATCCGTCTTGCCAAGACGGTATATGCCCTTTGAGTTCTGGGCCTGCATTACATCATTTTTTTATTCTTACAATGAGCTAAAATCAAATATACAACAAAACCCAAATGATATAAAACCTGCCCTCCAATTCTCTCACAAGGTCTGTAACTTAAGTAATACCTAGCAGAGGGAAGAAGAAAACAAAGGAGGGTTTTGTAGTTTTCATTATATAAATCTTTCACCTCTTTTGTTAGGTTGATTCCCAAGTATTTTTTTTTTTTT
>NW_025999942.1:8078382-8107202 GCF_001458135.2 Marmota marmota marmota | reverse complement strand
AAAAAAAAAAAAAAAAAAAAAAAACACCTCTGCCCTCTCAGTCTTCTCCCTAAAATTAATTAGAAATGTGAGCAGTGGTATTTCCCTTAGTGCTGTTCAGCTTGGAGTCCTCTGTTTGGGTTACCTTCCATGTCTTCACCTTTCCTAGAATTGCCACCACCACCTACTCTCAATTCAAACCATTGCTGCCAGTCATTTTAAATATCCCTCATGAGGTTCTACTGAAAAGTTCTCTGTTTCCCCTTTTAACACTTGAAAGCTGCCCTTTATCATCACAGAAGCATCAGTGATACATTTTGTACTCTGTGTATGTATTTCAAAATTACTGCCTATTCTACAATTCACATCTGTTGTATGTTTCTCAGAACTGTAGTGAAAACAATGATTAGGAAAGCCCATAATACTTCTGTAAACAATTTTAAACGTGCCTTTGTTTTATTTTATTTTTATATTATTATCCTCCTCCTCATTATTATTGTTTTGTAGTGCTGGGGATCAAACACAGGGCCTCACACATGCCAGGCAAAATGCTCTATCACTGAGCTACATCCCCAGTCTCTTATCTATGTCTTAGTGGACTGAAAACAGAGAGCTACTGATTACCTTACAAAATAATCTGTTAAAATGCTGCATAGAAAAGACAACTGAATTATCATGAATTTTTGTATTTGTCATGAGCAAATGTTATATATGGTATCTTGCACACATCTTTTAGAATCCAAATTTCCCTTTTTAAATTGTATTTTGAGCATGGTTTCTTTATTTTAAAGAAAAAAACACGGTTCAGTGACAGAATAAAATGTTTTACTATATCAATAGCCAGATGCTAGAGATTTCATTAATCACAAAATTAACCCACCTTTGAGGTTGTGTTTGACAAAACAAACTACCCAAACGAATATGCTGCAAAAGTTAATCTTTTATTTAGTTTACTTGTGGCAGTTAATTTTCATTTCCTTTTCCTCATATGGCAGGAGAAAAAAAAATTTCAAGAAAAATTAAAGTTGTAGTTTTTAAAGGAAGAAGACTTTGGCAATGGTTTTGTATAGAAAGAATTACTCAAAATAATCCTTATTCTTGGCAGCACATGGAGAAATTAAGTTTATGGTAGACTTCCCATACATGATTTTGTTTTTGTTATTTCAGTTACCTGTGTCAACTCAGGTTTGAAAACATTAAATGGAAAAGTTCCAGAAATACATAATTGATAAGTCTTAGATAAGTTTTAACACAATACATTGTTAAAATTGTTCTATTTTATTATTAGTTGTTGTTGTTAATCTCTTACTGTGCCTCATTTATAACAAACTTTATCATAGATATGTGTATAACATAGTAATTATATGGAGTTCAATGCTAATCCCTGGTGTTAGACATCCCTTGTGGTCTTGGAATTCATTCCCTATAAATTAGAGGAGGAGTACTGCTTATTTTGCTGATAATGGTAGTGCATTTCTTACTTGTTAAAAAAAATACATTAAAAGAATGAAAACATAAAGTGTAGCAGTTATATTTGTCAATTTAACCCATAGTCAATATTTTAGAATTCTGATTATTAAAATTTATTTGCATTACAAGATGTTAATTGAATATTTATTGTAAAAGCTACAGACATAAAGTTGGTACTATAATATGATAATATTGGTAACTACTTACTTACTCCGAGTGCGTGTTTTCAGAAAGAAAAATGGTATCTTCAAAATATGCAAAGTTTTCAAACTGAATGTAACAATTTTTTAAAAAAGAGTAGCAAATACTTTTGTTCTAGGGAAGTAATTGCATAGCAAAGTGATCATGATCAGTTTTAGTGAACATGAAACTTACCGACACTTGAATTCATGTCCCCATTTTCAGAATCTGCTCCATGTTGGTTATTACTGGCATGATAGTTGCTCATAGCTTCTAATTTGATTTTTTTCACCTTCATTGCTTCGGCAATAGCTGCATTGGTAGCAGCGGCAGCTGCTGCAGCTGCTGCTGTCAGACCTTAAAAGAATAAATTAAAAATGAGGTAATTCAAATTCCGATTTTTCATGTAATAGTCCATGTACTTCATAAAACTCACATACAAACATACATTAGCATACCTGATGGCAACACTTTGATAGCATATATTCATCCCCAACTAGCCAAAGAAGCAACATTAATAAAAGGGGGAGAATGCTTTCTCAACTTCCAAACTAAATATTAGCAGAAACATAATTTAAGACATATAATCATGGACATGCAGTCAGACTTATCTGTCAAAGACACAAATACAAACATACCATTCCCTGTTTAAAATCCCCTATACTTGCCTAAAAGGAGGGTAAAATCAGAACTGCTGGCTTAATCCATGAGGTCTTTATCTAAGGAGTGAAAATCTACTTTAATCTCCCAAGTTTCCTCATTGCCATATCATGCCACATTCAAGGTCTGTGGATATGACACCATTTTCCATACATGAACTGCCTGCTCAAACCTGTTTTCCCACATGCCATTCCCTTTATGTGAAGTGAACTTGCTCTCTGAATCACTTGCCTGACTTCTGATCCTCCAGTGAGATCCCACTCCTGTTGGGAGTGTTGGCCTACTGCTCCCCCGAGCTGTGTTGATGTCTGTCTAATTCTTTCCTGGTCCACACTTACACAGAGTATGCCATGCTATACTGTAAATGTCTGTGCCTCTGTTTTCCTCACTAAATGGTGAACTACTCAGTGGTAGGACCATGTGCTGCTGTACAGCTGGGTCTCCCCCTATGTTCAAGGTACTCAAGAAAAATAAAATATCCCCCAAAATGCTATGATACTGCTTTTTAAATTTAAATGCTGATTTAAGTGACATAAAGGTAGTTTAAATAGCTTAGTGACCTTTTGTGATTGATCAGTGTTATCCTTACTTTACAGGCTAGGAAACCAGATGCAGGATTTAAATCAGTACATTCTACTCCTGGAGTTAACACATTTTAACCATTGTGCAGTGATGTTTCTCCAGAACAGTCCATTTCTGTTCATCCAGAGAACAGCAGGTAGGGGTAGATTAAAAACAAAGTTTGAGACCAGATTGTGAATCAGGCCCCTAAACTACTCTATTTTGATTTTAAATATGTGTACAGGGACATAATAACCAGAGGAGGTTTTTGAGCACAGAAGTGGTTTGTTTGTCTGCCTTAAATGTGTGAAATTTTATCAAGTCAATTCACTTGAAGCTGGAACTCCTCATTGAAAAATGACAATAGAATATATGAATAATCTCTCCTAATTCTAAAACTTTGTCTATGAGAGGATATATATCCTCCCCAGAACCCTTCACCCATATTCTTTTTGCTACAGTTGCTTTAGTATTTCTGACTGCTGTGCTCCAGCTCTCTGGAAATTTATCTGTGTGATTTATTTCAACACATACAGACTGAGCACCACTCTCTTCCTTTTCCTCTCCACTAATCATCACTTCTGGTTACTATAGCAAATAAGTTGCAGCCCAAGAAATTATTAGGAAGTCTTTTTCTGAGACAATTCCTGCTACTTATTCAGAAGGTAGGAGTATTTCACCTTCCCCTCAAATCAGCAAGAAGAGGCCCTGACCATTTTCACCCCAACGCAACAAGACCTACAGATAGGATCTTTGCATGGAAAACTGATCACCACCCCTTAAAAGGCACTGATCTAAATTCAAAGAATTCATCGGGGTTTGGTCTGAGCATTCACTGCCTTTTAAGTCTCAACTTGAGCTGATTCTCTCATCTTCCTATGATTGAATTTTCTCCCCAATTACTCATTTCCTTCAAAGATGTTTCAGAACATTTTCTTTCCTGTTCTATTAAAATTCTAAGTGTGTTTCCCAGAAAATCTCTTCCTTGATTTTGCCTTGTCACCAATGTGAACATCTCATTTGTCCCTTCCCTTGGTTGCCTGATGTTGAATTGTCTGCAGTTTACGACCCTTCTCAGGCCTTTGTCTTTGATTAATGCTGCAAGCAAAACTTGTTCGAAGTATTCAAACAATAAAGATAAACCCACAACTTGAGATATGATTGCTATTATCAAATAAATCCAAATCAAATTAAGTAACATAAAACATAATTATGCAAGACCTGGCCTTGGACAAGCCATCAAATCTTCTTGAGAATGGTTTCTTCTTCTGTAAGACCTTTCTGATACCAAAAGGAAAATATTAAGATCAAATAAGATAAACCACGTCAAAAATTTCACATCATGGTTAGTTTAACACCAAGGCATGCTATATATTCTAGTTCCTCAGTAAGTTAGATCCAAACCTAGGGAGGATTTCTGCAGGATCTGTGGGCTGGCACAGCCACCTAAACTAGGGGAATCATACTTGTCCTTAGGTGACTGCATTAGCTCTTATCTTTTAAAGCTCCCTTTTTGATAATTTTATTATTTAGCTGATCTACTTTATAAAGCTCCTTTACTTTCTGTTTGACAGTTTTCCCAGTTTTGCATTTCTAATGCAATTCCAAAAGATGTACATATCACATACACATACACACACACACACACATGCACACACATACATTTATGCACTGGCTGTACCTTAACTAACATCCATATTAACAGTCCATTTTTAGTTCAGTTTTGAGAACACAGGAAGAAAGCCATGACATAAATGAGAGTTGCTGATTTTAGTACTACCCCTCCTGGCTGTATTATAGGTTCTTCATTTTAGTTTGTTAATATCTTTCAAATTCAGACAATTTTCTTCAATTTCACTGCCCCCTCAGTGCAAGCTTTCATGTTTTGTTTCTTTTTCCATTTTCACTGACCCTGCAGGGCAACCTTCCATGTTTGCTTCCCTAGAGTACTGCAATAAAGGCTTAACAGCTCCCACTTTCACCACCTCCAATCTCTTACTCCTCATGCACTAGTCACCATGACCTCATGAAAATGAAGATCCAATCATGAGATCCAATGCCTGATCTTTGATTCAGTACTTCACATGGCTGTCAGGACTCATAGTGCTCGGTTCCCTGACAGTCAGTATAGAATCATCTGTTCTCCCAGTGTCATCTTGATCTCTGTGCTCCAGATAATTAGGCCTTCTCTCATTTTTTCTCATGGACCATGTCATTCCTTCATTCAGGGTAGTGTTCATATCTTGTACCCACTTTCTAGAGAAGTTCTCTAGTTACCTTGCCCCAGACCTGCTTATGATGCAATGGCTACATGTGATGGCTTAACTATAATTTCTTTGAGAAGCAGGTTCAGATTCCTTGCTTTTCATTCTTTACTTGGGAAATAGTTATCAATCTTTCCAAAATTAGCTTATAGATTATTCTTTTCAACAGTCATACCTGACTTTCCCTAACCCACCCCTCACACTTGTGAGTTCCTCATCCCTAGATGTGCATCAGAACCAGCAATGGAGCTTTTAAACCAAGCAAATAGATGGATTATACCATCTCAGATTCTGACCCAGAATTTATTTTTGGTTGATTTCACTGTTCCATGGTCATTTTAATATGAAATCTGAGTAGAAACAAGTAATTCCTTGCTCTCTTTCTTGAGCTTACTCTTTTGGTGGGGAGAGGGAATAGCTCTAAGAGAATGTCTAGGAAAACTTTCTTAATTTATGGATCCCAGACATCTATCACAATGTTTGGCACAGATTGTCACTGCATGAAAAATAAATAATTCTCAAACTAGATTACTTGCAGAGACATAGGAGAAATACAGTAGTTATTATTTAACCCATTTGTTTTTCTGTTACAATAAATGTGAATATAGTAGGAGTAACAAATGTCATTAATTTAATATAAATCATGACTCTTCATAGGTCTATTTTGCCCAGGGCTAGAGAGGACCACAAAATGTTCACTCCACCCCACCCCCACATAATTATTACGGTGACTTTTTGTTTTGCAATGACTCTTACAAATCTCCAATATAATTCTCAGGCCCCCTTCAACTTGCTTTTTCCAGGTAAAACTTAGCTTGCAATCTATGCTGTAGCCTTCCGTAGAGATCCCATTGTGTATGTCTTTCCCTAATTGAAATTGCCTTTAAAAAAAAAAAAGTTTAAGAAAACAATTCAAGTCTTTGGCCTATTTAACATACAGAATTCAAACTCTGACGACATTTTTTATTTAATTAAGAATTATCCACTGGTGTAAACACTGGTGACACATAATATTTACCACACTCTTTAGCTCCCTTTGTAACCCTGTTCTCACTTGTCATGGTTCTCTTCTTGTCTCAGACTCATGGAGAATCCTCTTAATGCCTCTTCCATATCCCACCATGAAGTACCTTATATTGCAAATTACCATTGCTTTCAACTCTTCCCAATCAAAACAATTTTGCCCTCAGAACTAGACAATGTGGTGTTTCTCAAAGTATATACTTTTCATAAGATTTTTTTTATTAATTTGAGGATTTTTTTAAGTTTAGATAAAAAGATAATCTGGTGAAAAAATACATTAAAATTTACAGGGAATATCTGTACCTCATAGCAAATGCTTATTAAATAATCAGATCCTCATCACAGTGGTTTTCAAAAGTGAAAATGCTTTAAAAAATCAGGAACTTGTTAAAATACAAACTCAAGTGACCATCAAATAATCTAAGGGCAGTAAGCTTTGGAACCAATGGATTAAAAGGCAAAATGACTGCATCAAAAATGATCAACATAGAAGATGAGTAAATAATATATACTATAAACAAATAAATGGTCTCTCACACTAAGAAATGGTTATTCCATCCATTATACTTTATAGTGCAAGATTTATAGTACCTCCTACACCAGGAGAAAAACATGTACTGAACTAAGTCAAATGTAACATAATTTTAACCTGCATGTGAAATGCCTATAAAAACTTAAATTGAGGGCTGGGGTTGTGGCTCAGTGGTAGAGCACTTGCCTAGTATGTGTGAGGCACTGGGTTCAATTCTCAGTGTCACGTAAAAATAAATAAATCAAATAAAGGTATACAAAATGATGGTAATGAGATGATTTAAAAAAAAAAACTTAAATTGAACAACAAATATACTACTTGTAGTAACTTTTTAAATAAATCTTATGTTTTTGGTGTTCTATTCTTTAGAGAAAAATAATAAGTGAATGATTAGTGTTTTTTAAATATATGTGCATACATTTTACATATACATGAAAATTACATATAAAAGATACGTAAGTTGTAGTTTATGATTTTCAACCTATTTTAGTGCACCTATGTCAATTTCACTGAAATAGTTCTAAAATTTAAAAATTTGGAATTTAATGAGTTCATTTTTAGAAGTTCTGAATTCAATTTTATCATCAGCAATGAGGAAATTTTATGTGTAATTAAAGGTCATTCTCCCTGGTAAAGATAATGGATTTAGAAATGCTTTGTTTTAAAAACATGTTTTTCCTCAGACAAAGGATAATAGGTCACAACATATGCAGTCACAGAACTTTGTTCAGGAAAAGGACCCCACATCACATTAAGTTTAGTACCCCATCAGCCTTATGTGATGTAAAAATATTTCATGTTTTTCTTTCCTATTTGATCACAACAAACTTCATCACTTGCAATTTAAAAGAATGAATAGATCTTTACAGAGAACTTAGAAACATGGTTTGTCACATTTTTTGTGAATTATAATGAAAACTCATTGTTGTGGACTCCATTCTGCTTTGCTCCTTCAAAGGAAACACTACATTATATTTAAAACTGATTCTTTTTAAAAAATATTTATCCTAGCTAATAAATTTCTTTTATTTTCTTTTTTTTGATGCTTCACTAAAGTCCTCTAAAATTCTTATAGATTTAGTCACCAACATCGAAGTTACTAATTATCCAAGCTTGCTATTACATAAAGAATAAGTACAATATGTTTGAAGAAAATACTCTGAAGAACCATACAAACTTTGGACATAATGCATCCACTTTGTTTTGGATAGTGCAGCAAGTTTTATAATGTCCTCGGCTTCAAAATTCTCATTTCTAGAAATAGGTACAATTCTGACCTCATAGGGGTGTCATGAAGACTACTGTGGAAAAAATATGTGTAACAGCCTGCACACATTCTAAGCCTGCCACACATGGTTACTGATCTTGTGAAAGAAAACCTAACATTCATCATGTCCTTATATTTAGTTGTACCTTTGTTCTGTTGCTCACAAAAATGCAAATATGGCAAAAGGTACTTAACAGCATAGAATGAGAATTAAGCCATTCCACAAATGGATATCTAAAAATTATGTTTCTAGCAAATCATTTGATTTAGCTGTCTACATTGTTCAAATTTATCACGAAATCACTAAATCTTCACTCTGTAATGTATTTGTACAAAGCCTTTGCTATTTCAAATTCAGTATCCTAAAACCAGTTCATAGATGTATCTTTGGGAAGGTAAGTAGACATTGTTACCACTTAAGGATGTTATTTTACTTTCTAGAGACAGCAGCTTTCTTCTGCTTTCAACTTTTATTAAAACAGCCTTTAAATTCTTCAAATGCCATTAAGCAATCCTGATGACTCTTTAAAAAAGGAAAAGTATCCCCATTCTATTTATTTCAAGTAAGTTAGTGCCCTTAGTTATAAATAGAAGATTACAACTGTAGATTATAAATATCAATAAAAGAGACATATTGCTGTCAAATTCTTTCTCTGATCTGTTTGTTTGCTCATTAACTTGAAAGGTCCAATCTTTGATCTTTGGTTTCAAAGACATCAAGATGACTTCCAAATGTTTGATATGTTGTCTACTTTTACATTGTATTCCATATAAAATGCATTTCCCAAAACCTAATGGTTGAATAAAATGGGTTACATCCAAGAGATGGTAAGTATTCAAACCTTCCAAATTACAGACTTTTTATAAGTCGGTTACTTTACTCAAATTTAGAAGAAACGAGTTTAAACATGCAGTGGATTATAACCAATGGTAGTTATTATTAATATTCTGGAATTGATAAGTTATTTATGTCTGGCATTCTTCCTACTGATTATTCAGGGAGACAGGCGGCTTATAAATATCTCATCACTCCACCGTCACAGAAATTTCATCGACAGTGCTCATGCACAGCTATTAGCAATATGAATCTAACCATTACAAGAAGGAGGAAAATCGAACATGTGGCATTAATACGCAGTCCTGGTTCCTAACCATCTGATAGGCAGATGGTGTGAATCGGATTCTCCAGCTGAAATGAAGGGGCACATCATTTAAAACCTTGTTTGCATTCTAACTGATATCAGTGCCATATTGATATACATGATACATCATGGCAGTATTTGAACAATCTAGTTTGTTTCAGTCATAAATGTTTACAGCCTTGTTTTTTTAATCTTATAAGCATGTTCAGAAGAGTGTATTTTTAATTTATGAAACCTATTGTTTACTTCTGTTGAACTAGAAGATTAGTGGAAAGCAAGAATATTAAATTACTTCAACCAGAGCAATATAACCAAGACAGATGAATAAAGTGGGTTTCTATTTTCAATAAGGATGTTAGTAAAGGAATTTTAAAATTAGCCCAGGCATTTTGTGCATTAAATACATTTATTCATTTAAACCTTCCAGCAATTTTTCCCCCAAGTGGCATACAGAGAAACTTAATGCTTTACATAGTCATTCATTTAAAACTCTCACTGTGTGCAATTAATCTTGTCTAACAATTCAATTCAGAAAGTAAAACATCAAAAAGCATAGTTCAATTCAACAGTCATTACTGTGAAGTAATCTTTCTGCTCCTGACAGTTCCTATAGATGCTTTGCGAAACTATGTTGAAGGTGCATTGTAAGCTCCATATGAGTTTGAATTACAACTCAATTGAAATCACTCCAAGTCTTAAGAATTCTTGGCTCAGTATAACTTGAAAACATCAGTACCTTTTTTTTTTTTACCCTGCTTTCTTTCTATCCTTATTTAAATACTGGCTATCCAAAACCTGACACTTATTTTCAATTATGTTATTTCTTAATGCTTTCTAAATAAATGAAAATTGTGAGTGAACCATGCCTGTCCCCACTCTTGAATGCTTAAATAAAAGAAACGATTCATGACAAGAATAAGTAAATTAACTGTAAATTTGGTTAGACTGGAGATTTTCAGTGTGAACTAGTCTCTTAATGTCCATTAGACAGACTTTCCTTGCCCTTTGTAACACATTTGTATTCTGCAGAGAAAAGGAAAATTGATCCTTAAGGCCACTAATGGAAACACTGCCTATACCAGTTTTCAGGTTTTCAATTGATTAAATTAGTTTTTTAAAATATTTGTATTAATGACAACAATAACAACAACAAAACCCCACCAATGTGGAAAAACATACAGTAAGAAATATATTATTATTATTATTATATTGATAATGACTGTTAAGACAAATAGACATTAGATTTAGCATTCTGTTTTTGAATAGCTTAAAATCCCGGTTTCCCAGAGAGAAGGGGTTATAGCAGCAGTGAAGTCAGAGGGAGGGAACACCATGGGGATGTCATTTGGCCATGTGTAAGTCACTGAGTGATTTCCATGGACGTTTTTGAAAAGCTCACCTTGTGATCACTGGCTCATAGAAACAGGCTGAAACATAATCAATAAAAAATTTAAATTTGGTTTTCAATAAAATGTCAGCTAACTATGCACAGTTGGACTTAGCATGAGATCTTGAACAGATATCATTTTCTCCACCTTTAATAATACTACCATTAGCAAAATATTTCTAAGTCACCACTTGGAGTCTAAACTTTTAACAACACGAGGAAAAGAAAGACTTACCTAGTTGACCCTTTCATCTTACTAACGATGAAACTTAGGGGCACTGGGGTTAATTGTTTTTATAAAGTTACACCATTAAATAATGATAGAGGAATCACAGTTCCTCTAACTCCCAGTTCAGCATTGACCACACTGACTTTGTCAATAGATGTAAAAAGAAAAGCACAGAATACCCTAAACTATGGAGTCTTTGAAAGAAAATCACCTCTTTTGTTCTAGTAGTTTATGGATTGTCTAAGAGGTCGAGGTTATAGACTCTCAGAGGATGTCATAAATATATGTTGAACCCATTTAGAAATCCAATCTAAATGTTCACTTGTGATTGTTTTACATAATTTAGAATATTTTTGTTACAGAAACAATGGGCATTCATCTTTGTGCACAAAACTTTTAATCTATATTATTTATGGAATAAAAAATTAGTAATATTTTTCTGAATCCCATTTCATATATACAGCACAACACGAGAGAGAGAGAGAGAGAGAGAGAGAGAGAGAGAGAGACCCTTGGCAAATCTTCGAAATAGAACAATTTATAACTATAAACATTTTGAAATAGGCAAACATTGACTCTTATTTTCTTTTAGCACTCCATTTATTATATTTTTCTATTTTCCGACAAAATCAGCATAAGCTACCCAATGTTGGTCTAAGGCCCAGCACTTATTACAACCTTTATTACCCATCAAACAAAATTACTCAGTGAATGGACTCCAGGCAGCTGGCTCTCACTAGCATGAGAATGACTGACAGTGTGTGACATTCTAAAAGGATGTTTTTGGAGAAGCAACTTGTCATTATTGGTGACAGTTCAGGCAATATAATAAGTGAAAAGAGGGAATGGTGTCATAAAGTTTAATTTCCTGCAAAAGAATAACACCATTAGCATTTTAACTTAAAGATAATCTCCCAGAATGTTCTAATTTTGTCACTATCACATAAATCCTCTACTAAATTCTTTGCTACTTCAATAAATCTCCCCCTCCCCCCTTTTTTTTTTTCCTTTTTCCAGAATCCAGGTACCACATGGTGCCCTGTCAGTGCAGAACTATTGGTGAGAAGAGGAGAGAAATGAAAAAAAGAAACACAGGTGACCAATTTACAGTTAGGCCTTGCTTAGGGAGATTACCCAATGAGATGGGTATAACTGGGAAAGACGTGGTTACCAAAGTTCTCTGACACAGTAATATAAACTTTTTGAAGGAAAAGATTCATGCAAGAAATATATTCATCTAATTACTTAGATATCCAGCAAGTGGATGCATTTTCTCTCCTTCTAAACTGAGGTCAGGGTCAGGGTGAGTTGAGAATAACATACATGCACAGTCCCTAAGTAGCAGGAAGAACAGAGAGAGCTGTGGTGGAGACTCCAAGTTCTTCATCATTGTTAGGTTCTTGCATGTATATCAATATCATTTAATATCCACAGTCAGTAAGGTGGGTGTTTTCCTTGTTGTATTACAAGGACAATCTGGATGGTGAAAGTACTTGGAAAAATAAGTTTTTGGTTATACTGTTAAAACTGGCCCATGGAAAAGAACAATCCTGATCAACTTAGAAAAATGGATACTACCATGTAATAGAGAAGATTCAAAGGAATTAAGGGCTGTGGTGCATAGCATCAAGTGATTGTCATCTCTTAGAAGGTGGCATGATAAAAGTAAATGCTACCTTGCCTTGGCACAATTTTGTAATTCTAGTCAAGTTAGTTAATTCTTTGGGCATAATGTAGGCAAATTATTTAGACTGATTATGAGTTAACCTATAACTTTTATTCAAGAATAAATGCTGTTCAAGTTTAACGTTATTTCTTTTAAAAGGTTTGATTAATATATTTAATCCAGCTCACTAGGAAGAGAACAAATGCATGCTAGGGAAGAATTACCAACACTTAGTATTATACTATTCACTTTTCTTTTATGCTGCAAAAAAGCAACTCCAATAGAAAGTGATGTTTAATACCTAACATGGAAAGACACTTTCATTTTCTAGTAAAACCTTTCACTTTGTTTCAAAACACCAGTAAGTCTTAGAAAATCCTCAACTTTCCTAACATCTCTTCATTTTAGGAGCAATGTCTTTAGTTATACTGATATAATGGCTTCTCTTGACCTAATTTGTGTTGCACTATGAGATTCTATTAAAAGAAACTAAATCACTGCAGTAGATTTATTCACCTTAAATAATTTAAGCTAATTGAAAAAGAACCAAACTAAGACACTTCTCTCAAGCATTCAATTTCTGCATGTCAATTAGTAATTTAAACAACTAGCTAATCACAACAGCTTTGTGAGAAACTCAGACCTGTTCTGTGTACACATCTCACTACCTCCACTGAGCTGGAGACGGAAGTAAACATCACTTCTGATTCTGCAAGAATGCATGTCTCTTCTGTTTTAAGCAATCCCAATGAAAAGTTTTCATTATTGAGTTTGAGATTTTTCTCATTTTTTCCAAAAATTTTAGAAAAAAAATTTAAAACACACACACACACACACCCACAGAAAAATGAAGAAAATATCTAGAAAATTCATATTTAATCACTGTTTTGACAATAGTTATGGCATTTCAAATTTATAATTTGACCTAAACTAAACAAAATTCAAAACATTACTGTTATTCACAAAAGTTACCACATCACAATAACCAGAAACTGAACTCTCCTATAGGTTGGTTTGTAAACAAAGAACTACTTTAATATTATTATTATATATTATCATTATTGAATTACTTTTTTTTAATCTTAGAGTTGTTAAATACTACTTTAATTCATATTAATAGTGCCACATAATGTTATTGCAAATTATACTTTTCTAATTGTCTCATTGTTTGGAAATGCTTTTGTAAAACTGATGATCATTTTTCTCATGCACTTACTTAATTTTATAATTCAGCTGTTTGTAATACCAAGAATATGTGACAGAATGACACGCATGACTGTCCTATAAAGTTTCAAAAGCTCTCTGCAACACTTTTACCATACATCTTTCTTAAGAGAATTAGAAAATGCAAACATAACTTTATCTTGGAAGTAAAGCCTTTTGAAATATTGTTAAAGTGCATACTGAATAAAGACAACACACTTAAGCGGACTTTCCCCCTTTTAAACAGCATTCATCTTTTCAAAAGCAATAGATTCTCAGTCCACACGGAGTCTGCTGCATTATTCATTTCGTGTGCAACCTCATGCTGGACCATAAATTGTTACTTTATCTAATCAAAGGAGACTTAACTCTACAGAAGGTCAAAGGTTTAATTTTGTGAAGTATTATCTTACGCTATGAGTTTAACCGAAAAATAGAAGAAGAAAAACAGCCAAGAAACTGGTAATAAATGAACCTTTATTGCCTCAGGCATTGGCCTAGTTAATAAACTTTCATTGAAGGTTTCTTTCAACTGTTACGGACAATGAGAGGAAAAAAAAATCTTAAATTACAGCCATGTGTGACTTTTAAAGCAGTCATTCTTTTTTATCTCAACCTCCTTAGCTCAGGGAGAAAAAAATAAAAAAGACAAAGAGAGATTGTCTTCAATCTCTTAACCAAAAATGTATGTTTCTAAACAGATGAAAAAGTGCAGATAAACTTTTGTAAAAGCAGAGGTCAGCTTTGAACAATATTTAAAAAAATGCATTCTTTAGGTGTTGAATCTTAAAGAATGATCTCTTTAGTTCAATGTAAAACTACAAAAGAGAGGAGAAGGGCGACATCGTTTCCTCTCCATAATTCTAGCTTTTAAATTGTAGTCTCCTGCTTAGCAAAACACAATGTTTTATAATCTCACCATTAATGCACCGTCCATTGGAGTTTTAATATTAATTAAATGCATTGCAAGTAAATGTACATATATCTGACCTGTTTCACTGCATAAATCTTTCTATTATAAGAAGCAAAAACACAGTAGAAATATACTTTATTGATAGGCAATTAAAAATTTTAAGAAAAGTTATATTTCTTTAGCTGAGGATCTCAACCAACAATCATCTATGCATAGTTTTTATTTCACTGTTTTCTGGAGAAGTAAATGAACTGAGTTCTTCTGAACTATACTCTATTTTTTTTTTCAGGAGGCACTCCATTAAGGAACAAAGTTACCATGGCCTCAATTACAACTTCTTGATTTTGTACACTGAAGCATAAGTAAGGTACATCCTGTGTCAGTGACAGAGTTCGCATTAGCTGTGGGAAAGGAAAGAAGCAATGATCTGCGTCTTACTTCAGATGTTCTCAAAGGGAAAAGGAAAGAGGGCTGGCTCCTTCCTCCTAGCAGGACACCCCCTGCTGAATTCCACCCCCAAATCACAAGGCTTTCAGCAGGGCACCCAACCTTCTTCCGCCTCAGCAGCATTTGGACAGAATTGGGGCCCTACTTCATGCAAGAGACATGTCCCTAGGATGCTATCTTGGCCACCTTTGAATATGAACATGATGGCTTCTTACACAAGCAGCACCAGGTGAGAGCAGGACCAGGCTTCCTACTAAGAAATACACTCTGCCCAGCAGGGTGGCAGCGAGTTCTTCTAGGGTCAAGGATGAAGCAAGTTCTTACCAGCAGATTTGCCTCTTTCCCTATTTGCCAAGAGTAGCAGAAAAACTTCTCAGAAAAATTAAAAAAAAAAAAAACTCAAGTTCTAAAAGGGGAAAAAAATCAATTCTATGCATTGACTAATGAGGACCAAAACATAGGATTTCTAAAAATACAGTTAAACCTGGGTGTCAAAGTGTGAAGCAAATTGAGACAATGAGTTTTCATGATTTAGAAAAGATTTTTGGAATTAATGAATAGATTTTAATTTCATGTAGGAAACCATGAAGTCCAGAGAGTGAATGATAATATGATTGTTTTTGTTCTACTTTATTTTCTATCTACTTTGTACACATTACTGTCAGAAACCTAAAGAACAGTGAAGAAATGTCAACTACTTCCTAGAAAAGAAACACTGTATATGAATGCATAGTAAATCTTTTATTCGTATGTGTGTGAATATATATATATATATATATATAATATATATATAGTATACATACATATATATGATTCTATATATCTACATATGCACACTATATATGTATGGATAAAATATTTAATACTAGTAACAGTAGCCATGCTTTATAGTTCCATATTTTTTTCATTTATTATTCCTTAAGAGAAAAGGCTGAGGTACATTTAGAAAGTGACCTTAAGGTCAGAGAAGCATGGGAGAGTAACAAAAGCAGGTATCTCAAGTCTAATTCTTTGTTCCATTAATCAAAGTTTTATGGGTTTGGGAAAGTTGTGCTACAGTACACAGGGAGGATAAGAAAAAAAGAAAGATCAAGGGAATTCAAAGGATTTATTAAAAGTGCAGACGGTAACTCTGACTAGTGTTTTAGCTAGATAGACACAATTAATTAATTGTAACATTGTGAAACTCTAAAACACTGAAAGAACGTGCTCATGCCTGCAATGCAGTAATGTAGCAAAACACTTATAATCTTTCAACCACCAGGAGCTTTTGTTGTTTTTTTAACCTAATCCACAGCTTGACATAGATACCAGGGTAATAGAACACAATTCTTTGATTGAAATAATATCTAAACATCGCTTCACTAGCCTGGTGGCCTAATAGAAGTCTGTGTCTCTGAAACTCGAGAAATTCAAGTTTGGAAACAAACTCAGACTCTGAACTCTGGCTTCAGTAAAGCTTTAGAGACTGGTATATACCCTTTCCAAGGTAGCAGAACCAGAAACAGATAGAAAGGTTCTGCAAAAGCTTTTCATCAGTGACACAGTCAAATCAAATCATTTTCTTCTGCTACTACGAAGTTACTAAAACTACACTACAGTATTGATAACCAGAGTCTAATGTATCATTTAAAAAGCTAAGCATTTCATAAGTGTTCCATTCCTCCAACTTTCTACATTTAGAGGAGAAAATGTGAGCAATGTAGCTATAAGTCATTTTCACAGAGAAAGTTGATCTATATATTCTATAAAGATCCATATATTCTATAAAATTTAAAATTGCTCAAAAGTACACTAAAAATACCTGAAAAGGAATGCATATGCACCATTTCGTGAAAAAAAAAAACTCTTTACTTTTTGTTTTATTCATATGCTTCAATTTGCAATAATAATAAGAATGCTTCACTTGAATATTTTCTTTATAAGTCCACATTTGTAGCAATAAATACATAGATTAAATTTAGAGACAATTGCAATAAAACCTTCATTTCAGTGTCTATTCTGGTGAATTTCAAAAGGAAAAGAAAATATGTCATTAATATATCAATATTCAGGTACCTTGCAGAAATTTCTAAGTAAAAAAATGGATGAATAAAAAAAAGGGCATAGATAATATTACGGAACCTGAGGCTATGGGAAAATTATGATTGTATGTTTGCATAGTATGCTTAACACATTTGAAGAATGAAAATGATTTTTTATTTAGTGTCTGTCAGCTGATGCTATCAAATCACTTTATAAACATGTTAATAACAATGATTCTTGGATGAAAATGGAAATATTCAGAACAATGTCAGAAATGTGAAATGTTGGTATATTCTATTGTTACAATGTAAAGCATGAGCTGTGAAGCTAGGTGGAGGGAGGGTTAGAAAGCTGATAAGAAAAGATCCTCAAATCAAATTAAAAATATGAATCATTATCTTGCAGGCCCGGTGGTGCACACCTGTAATCCCAATGGCTCAGGAGGCTGAGGCTGGAGGATCAAAAGTTCAGATCCAGCAAAGACAACCTACCAAGGCCCTAAGCAACTCAGCAAGACCCTGTCTCAAAATATTTGTTTTTAAAGAGAGAGAGAGAGAATTTTTTAATATTTATTTTTTAGTTTTCGCTGGACACAACATCTTTATTTTATTTTTATGTGGTGCTGAGGATCGAACCCAGCGCCCTGCGCATGCCAGGCGAGCACGCTACCGCTTGAGCCACATCCCCAGCCCCTCAAATCAAATCAGAGACACAGCATCTGATAGAAGAAAAAGTTGGCTACGATCTACATATTGTGGGGTCGGGCTCCAAATTCCTCAATAGGACACCCATAGCACAAGAGTTAATAACTAGAACCAACAAATGGGACTTACTCAAACTAAAAAGTTTTTTCTCAGCAAAAGAAACAATAAGAGAGGTAAATAGGGAGCCTACACCCTGGGAACAAATCTTTACTCCTCACACTTCAGATAGAGCCCTAATATCCAGAGTATACAAAGAACTCAAAAAATCAGACAATAAGATAACAAATAACCCAATCAACAAATGGGCCAAAGACCTGAACAGACACTTCTCAGAGGAGGACATACAATCAATCAACAAGTACATGAAAAAATGCTCACCATCTCTAGCAGTCAGAGAAATGCAAATCAAAACCACCCTAAGATACCATCTCACTCCAGTAAGATTGGCAGCCATTATGAAGTCAAACAACAACAAGTGCTGGCGAGGATGTGGGGAAAAGGGTACACTTGTACATTGCTGGTGGGACTGCAAATTGGTGCAGCCAATTTGGAAAGCAGTATGGAGATTTCTTGGAAAGCTGGGAATGGAACCACCATTTGACCCAGCTATTCCCCTTCTTGGTCTATTCCCTAAAGACCTAAAGAGAGCATGCTCCAGGGACACTGCTACATCGATGTTCATAGCAGCACAATTAACAATAGCAAGACTGTGGAACCAACCCAGATGCCCTTCAATAGATGAATGGATAAAAAAAAATGTGGCATTTTTACACATGGAGTATTACTCTGCATTAAAAAATGACAAAATCATAGAATTTACAGGGAAATGGATGGCATTAGAGCAGATTATGCTAAGTGAAGCTAGCCAATCCCTAAAAAACAAATGCCAAATGTCTTCTTTGATATAAGGAGAGTAACTAAGAACAGAGTAGGGACGAAGAGCATGAGAAGAAGATTAACATTAAACAGGGATGAGAGGTGGGAGGGAAAGGGAGAGAGAAGGGAAATTGCATGGAAATGGAAGGAGACCCTCAGGGTTATACAAAAGTACATACAAGAGGAAGTGAGGGGAAAGGGAAAAATAATACAAGGGGGACAAATGAATGACAGTAGAGGGGGTAGAGAGAGAAGAGGGGAGGGGAGGGGAGGGGAGGGGGGATAGTAGAGGATAGGAAAGGCAGCAGAACACATATTGCCATACTAGTGTCTGTTGTAAATCAATGGATGTGTAACTGATGTGATTCTGCAATCTGTATATGGGGTAAAAATGGGAGTTCATAACCCACTTGAATCAAAGTGTGAAATATGATATATCAAGAACTATGTAATGTTTTGAACAACCAACAATAAAAAAATAAATTAATTAATTAATTTTAAAAAAAGGACATACAGTTGGAAGTGAGGGGAAAGGGAAAAATAATACATGGGGGACAAATGAATGACAGTAGAGGGGGTAGAGAGAGAAGAGGGGAGGGGAGGGGAGGGGGGGGAACAGTAGAGGATAGGAAAGGCAGCAGAATACAACAAACACTAGTATGGCAATATGTAAATCAATGGATGTGTAACTGATGTGATTCTGCAATCTGTATACGGGGTAAAAATGGGAGTTCATAACCCATTTGAATCAAAGTGTGAAATATGATATATCAAGAACTATGTAATGTTTTGAACAACCAACAATAAAAATTAAAAAAAATATATTTTTAAAAGAGCTGAGTATATGACTCACTAGTTGAGCCCTGGGTTCACCTCCCAGTACCCGCCCACACACATACAAATAATAATAATAATTATTATTATCATTATCTTAAAAACACAGCAACCCTCATATGAAAAGTTATCAAAAGAACTTGGCTGGTTAAATCAGTGGATTAACAATGTCTTAGATATAAATTTTTACCATATTTTCTTTCTTCTGTTTGTTGGTGGATGTGCCCATGTTAATAGGTTGACTACAGCAATCCAAATGTTCAATCAAAAATATTTACAAAGGAAGACCTTTTTATCCTGTTTCTTTTTATCCCTTGAAGAACTCTTTCCTAACTGAGGGCCAAGTGTCTCTCATCTGAGAACTCACTGGTTATAACTGCATCATCTTTCTGATCATGTTCAACCAATCATGGTCAAAGAGAATGGTATCACCATGACTCACATCTGGAATAAGGGGTTTTAAGTACATGGCTGGAGGAAGAACATTTTCAACTTACAAAAATTGGGATTCTATTAGGGGAAAAAAGGGGGGGCAAAAAGTGGTTGCAAGGTAGCAACTAACAAGGCCACTAACAAGCTTTTGTTATAAGACAAAAGCTTAATTTGAGATATTAAAAGTGAGTAACCTCAGAAAGAAATCCATTTACTTTGCTATTTCAAATTTTCCAATGTTTTAATCTTTCCCATGCTTACTCAATAGAACTTACAGCTCCTAGATCAGAAGATAATATCATTGCTTTTCTCAGGCACTGTTTTACTTCTCATAATAAAAATCTTGATCCTAGTATAGAAAAGATCCAAAATATATATAGCAACCTTGATTTTTATATTTGGAAATACCAGGAGCAGAAACATGAAATAGCATTCAATTGCTTCAAGTTTCCTTTGCCACTTTTAGCTGGAGATATCCACAGAATCAATGATATGATAGTATGTCTACAAAATACACAATAAGATAATGTACTTCATTTGACTCCCAGATAACCAAATATGTACAAGACAAAGGTGTTGCTGGACATGATGTGCAGGCCTCTAATACCAGTGCTCAGGAGGCTAAGGCAGGAGGATTGTGAGTTCAAAGCCAGCCTTAGCAACTTACTAAGGACCTAAGCAATTTAGTGAGACCCTGTATCAAAAGAAAAAAACATAAAAGGGTTGAGGATATGGCTCAGTGGTTAACTACCCCTGGGTTCAATCCCTAGAATCTAACAAAAAGTAAAAGAATGAAAGAAAGAAAAGAAAGACAAAGGGTGGGCACCAAGGAACAGGCCACTTTTGAGATGTATCCAAAATTTAAACATTTCTAGTAACAGTGGATGGCTAAAACTGGTGATGGTAATATTCTTCAATGCCTTGACACACTAGAATTATTTGCCTCAAGTTCTTTCTTCTTAAGGATGAAGAATAATGTAGAGAAAAATTGACATGGCAACTTCAGAGCTCAAGAGAGGTCAAAGTAGTGGTGTGAGGGGGTTACCACCATGAGGAGTAAGGGAAGCCATAGCTTTAAGAATGCACGTGTTTAATGCCACATCGATGCCATTTGATCTCTTCTGCACTTCCATCTTTAATATCATCAAAAATGGTTGATTTTAAAAGCTTAAAAATTGGGAGCAATACCAGCAATATGGTATAGAAAAGAGAACACAGGCTTCCAAGTCTAAGATTAGCATCCCAAATTCCTCTCAGTCATTAGGTAGATGGCCTCTGTGAGATCTAATTTCTGTCTACTTCAGTTAACTTTTCTGCAGTTGTAAAAATTAGGATCATGTTGCCTGTGTTGCACATAATTGATGAAAACATCAAATGGCATAGGACTGGTAATAGCTGTGGCACATAGGTGTTTCATGACGACAGCCACCGCTTCCTTTTGCTCTCATCTCATTATAGCAGGCTGTTCCCCAACATTTTTGCATTAGTATCCCATCTCTAATGGAGTTGCTTCTACTTGTTCAGAACAGAAAGCAGAGCCAGGGACAAGATACCAATCCCATAAATCTGCTCCTTGAACTGTATTTCTCAGTAAAATAAAAGAACTCATAAAAGAACTCCATAGGTAAATACATTCCTCATGAGGAATTGTGTTATTTGTAAGTACTTTAATAGATGGACTTAGGATCAACTTTAAAAATCACATAAAATTTGGATCCATGACTTACTAAGGACTTTAGACAAGTCACTTAAATGCCCCCCAAATGTGGCTGATGATAGTAACTACATGTTGTAGTGAGCATGAAATTATATGTGAAAGCAGAGATAACAAATCTCAACTGTGTGTGGCACAGTATCAGCACTCCATATGTGTAGGCTACGGTTACTAGCCTCTGAAATTGAAAGACACTAGTATTCATAATTTAACTGTATGAAATCTAACTTTAAAATTATAGAAAATGAATTAATTCATGTTCTAATAAAAAATAGATATTGCAAATCCAAAAGGATCCACATTATCAGTACATTATACTTTTTCATTATGCAAATCTCAACTCCAAGGATACTGTATTAAAAGAAAGATATTATGGTAAAATCACAACAGAAAAAGATACGAAATTAAATGGTTGTGAACATTCTTCCTCTAACAGAAATTCTAAAGGATAAGTTTAAATTTAGAATTTATATTCTCTGTATATTCTGAATATTAATTCTTTGTCAGATGAATAGTCCACAAACATTTTCTCCCAATCTGTAGGTTGTGTCTTCAGTCTGTTGATTGTTTCCTAGGCTGTGCAAATCCTTTTAGCTTAATGAAATCCCATTTATCTATTTTTGCATATATTACACTGAACTTCATTAATATATGCAATTAATACATGCTAATCAAAATAAAATGTTTTAAAAATACTATTTTGAAGAATTAAGCAAATTAATATCTGTATATATATATAATAATATATATATATATATATATATATATATATTTTTTTTTTTTTAAAGTAAATTAGATCAGGTAGAAGTGGACAGGGCTTAACTCTGGATCATAAAGATTAATTCAAACTAGAGGATCCATGAAAGTTTTAGGTTTATGATAGTATTGAAAAAAACTCTAAAATTTAGGAAGAGACTTGATTGGTATAAAAAGAGGAAAAACATATTTCAAGATTTAAAAAAAAGAAATGGAATCATAT
Organism: Marmota marmota marmota; assembly: GCF_001458135.2. Lineage (NCBI taxonomy): Eukaryota > Metazoa > Chordata > Mammalia > Rodentia > Sciuridae > Marmota > Marmota marmota. The sequence continues at coordinate 8,084,715 of NW_025999942.1, read as the reverse complement.
TGAACATATATTGTAAATACTGTGTTTAAGAGGTAAGACACATGTGATGGGAATGTGTAAGATAGAAACCTGAAAAGGAAGAATGATATTACTTCAAAATATGTGTAAATTCCAGTATAATATAGTTTCTTGCTTCAGGAAGCAACCATGGTATTGGACAAAGGAAGTGCCATAGTCAGAGCAGTGCTGACCCATAGCCTCACCCATCCACTTCTGAGTCTTCTTTCCTAAGCTGTGTGGACCTTAGCAGAGTATCACAAGTGGTCATGTTGATGTGCATTTCAAACAGCCTTAGCCATTAAGCAGATACCTCCATAATTTTTCTGAACTGTATGTCCCAATACATAATACAGTGCTTAATACATTGAGAGTTACACAGAAGTAGCAATGTGATAAGCCCAGTTCAGATTTTGAATACATAACTAGGTTGAACTTCACTCAATTTTCAAGGCCTTTATTCTACCAAAGGTAAAACAGAATTTTAGAGTTGGAGTGAAGATTAACTTTTTATGTGAGACAGAATAATGAGTCCGCCTTCCAAAAAAAAAAAAAAGGATTTACCAATTCCTAGCATCTTTAAATATGTTATTTTACATATCTTGTAAGAGGGACTTGTAGATGTTATTTAGTCAAGGATCTTGAGATAGGAAGATTATCCCAGGTTAATCTACAGAAACAGAAATTTGGAGTGATGTACTTGGGTGATGAATGAAGTGGACAATGAGCTGACAAATGTGGATGGCATCTCTTGGGAAACAGGAATGCAAGGGAACAGATTCTCCCCTGGAGGTTCCAGAAGGAACTCAGCTTTGTCAACACCTTGATTTTAACATTTATTTCAGAATCTAAGATAATAAATTTGTGTTGTCTGGGTTTTTAATGGTGGTGGTTTTTGTTTGTTTGTATGTTTTTGGTACTTGAGATTTAATGTCCCACTCACCCCCACACTTTACCACTGAGCCACATCTCCAGCCCTTTGAAATATTTTTCTTTTGAGAGCGGGTCTCACTAATTTGATTTGGGCCTCACTAGTTTGCTGAGGTTGGCTTGAACTTGCAATCCTTCTGCCTCAGCCTCCATAATTGCTGGGATTACAGGCATTCACCACCACACACAGCTAAATTTGTGTTGTCTTAAATCACTAAATGTGTGATAATCTGTTAAAACATCAATAGGAAATTAATGCATATAATGTGCTATTAATGCATATAATCACATATATACACATACATACACATGTGTTTGTGTGTATATCTTTACTTACAAACAGATGTAAATGCTTAATAACATATTTTCTTAATATGCTATAAATAAGTGTTTCCTGACTAAAGCATCATCAGGATAAGTCTAAAGCAAGTTGAGGTGGAGAAAGAGGCCACTGTAGAATGACAGTGTTTTTGCGCAAGCCTAAGTGTCAGAACTAGGGAGGAAGGAGAGGCAGCAATGAAGAGGCGTTCATAGGAGTGGGAATCAACTATGACAGTTTGATCTCTATGGAGACTCACTCTAAGTCTGAAAAAGACTATTTAAAATTAATGCTATAGCCTGGAGTGGGGGACGGTGACAAATTAATCCCAAACAATAGAAACAACTAAGAACAGAGGGAGATGCAAGTTTGGAAGATCACATTTTGAGAATGTTGCATTTGAGTTGAGGTACAATTGTCAATGAGAAGATTTAGAAAGATATGTTTGAAAACTATTAAGGGTAACTAACTTTCCCAAAGGAGAAAAATGACAAGGCAGGGAGAAATAAGTGAAAAGATAACCTCATCAAGTTTACACACAAGGGGTGAGACATGGGAATGAGAAGGTAGGCGAAGAGGTGGTTTTCAAGAGAACAGTGGCACAGAAAGGACGACACAAAATTTGGATGTGAAAGGTTTAGAGACAGGTGAGAGAAAAAAAGATAACAAATGCACCTTATTCTTTCATTAAGTCTGATGGAGAGAACCAGATAGGTTTGCTGAGCTAAACATTTGTTCGGGTAAGGGAGGCTTGAATGTACTGGTGGGAAAAATGAAGGCATTAATTGAAATGGAGGTTGAAGGTGCAAAAAAGAGAGGTGCGAATCAATGGAGGAAGAAAGAGAAAGTATCAAAAGTAGAGGTGAAAGAAGCTCCTCAACAGAAGCATCCTCTGTGAAAATGGTGCTTGATTAAGGTTTTGGCATCACTTGAAACCATTCATATTTAACCAAAGGTGTCAGTTAATAGGCTATTTCAATTCAATTTCTCTAATGCATCTTTAAGAATGCAAATAAAAACTGGAAGTTTATATAGAATGCATTTTCTTAAGGTTTGAGATACACATGCATCATAAATTCTGAATATACAATGAAAATATTTGAAACACAATTTTAGGTGACTGCAAGCTGTATTTACCATAGTATCTTTCACACACATAAAATTTATTTGTTCAGAAAGATTCTGTCTATCACACATGTTTATGAGATTGGCATCATGTCTTATTCAATTTAATCTAGCTCCTGGAGCTATTCTTGGTATACACGAAACATTCAGTAAATGAATGAACCCTTGATGAGTTTTCCCCTGAAATTCTGAGGAGCTACTTAATTAGCATTTGTCATGCTAGATTGTATTACTATTTATGTTTCATATGACATAGGCACCTAATACATACAAAAGATTGCAAAGATCACATAAGAGATCACTGATTGGCCCTTTTAGAACCAGAGATACCAGGCCACACAGATGGAAGATTAGAAAAGAAGGGTAAATGCTAGTGCAGATATTGACTCTATGTTAGCACTCTGAAAAATAGTTGCCCTACTTCTCTTCCATTCCCTCCTCCACACTGAAGACTTTTCTATTTCTATAATACAAAATATTAAGTCATCCAATTCCCAGCTTTAATATATTTGACATTGCCCGTTGTCTACAACACAAGTTTCAAATACTTAACTCATAAAAGTGCTAAGGCTTTCATAATCTGTACCTGTGAAGATACATCACTGATGTCACTGCTTTATCCCATTTTATGTAAAACTACAAATAGCTATCCTTCATTTCATTATGGGATACTTTGCTTTCATGGTTCACTCTGTTAGGAATGTCTTTCCCCTTCCTCCTATGCACAGTTTAAACATCAACAAAAATTATAACCTCCTAGGAAGAGCTGATTTGATTTTCTTCCTCTGTCTTAAATAATATTTATTAATTAAAATTGTAATTAGACTTGTAATTATTTACTCACCAGTTTATCCAACTGTACCATGAGATCTTGAAGATAGAGGTCATGTTGGTTTATCTTTTTTAATTTTTAAAATTTCCTTTTTATTCTCTTGTGCCCTCCATAGAGCAAGTAGTTTTTGAATAAATGAATAAATCACATACAACAACAACAACAAAAATCTTGAAAATGTAACAAGTAGACTGAGATTGCCAGTGCAGTTTATAATTAAAGTTCATTAAAGGGGCAAGATTTATCCAAATGTTCTCCTAATTAAAAATAAATGAAACTCCATCTTTTCACATATCATGAGTCTATATTCTTAAGCTTAATAAAATCATACATTTGGTTGAACTCTATGAAATTGCTGATATTTGACCAATTTTTAACCTATAAGATAGCAATTTCATATGGTTCAACTTAATATTTATCATCCAATGACAAAATTCATCTCCCTTAGCCAAGTCCTACAGAGAAACCAGCACAATAAACCCATCCCCTAACTCCATGTTAAAAAAAAAAAACTCTTCCAAACTTACTCACAAGAAAAAACACAATCTTTCCAGCACCTACAAACATCCACTGGTTGTAAAGTCAACACATCACATTTACAGAAGAACTAAAAGTAAACTCTAACAAAAGAACAACATAAACAACATAAGCCTGAGTGAAGTGTGATTGTCAGTAAGTTCAATTCGAATGCTGCACCCTAATCTGTCATTTCCTGTTATCTCAGAAGCGATTTCACTTTGCAGATGAGGAGCAAAGGCAGAAGGTGCTCTTTGGAATCCGCATAGGTTTTTACCTATGGTGACGGTTACACCTGACTTGACACCCACCTTTATCACATCACTCCACCAGGACTGTTATCTCCTTAGGATTTTTTTTTTTTTTACAGTGTCTTGTCTTCCTGCTGGGCATGAAATATCTCAATACTAAGATTGCAAAAACAAAGTCTAAGGTTGTATTTCACCCTCTACATATAAACTTTCTATTTATTTTTCTATACATACCAAGAGATTACTGTCTTGAAAAGTAAACATATTTCTGAAGTATTTACTATCATCTATTCTAAATGTTATTTTCCTAGAGTTAGACAAAAGAAAATCTTATAACTGACAAATTAAATTGAATTTTCAGAAAACATGAAAAGAGCCACTGTGCCAGTTAACTATAAACCGTGTTTTATACTTGAAATTCGCCAAAAATAGATCTGATATGTTCTCAACAAAAACAAGATGGAGAACCACTATTGATGTATGTACTGTGTACTCAAAACTATAGTAAGCATTATGCAAATAATTTTGCTACATCTATAGTATGTATGTGTTTAAACACACATAATTCTAGATGAGGAGGATGACATACAAATGGATAAGTAACAATATAAAATTATACAATTAATAAATGAACAGTCCGAATTAAAAACAGATGTGTTTAACTCCAGTGTTCCTACTCTTAACTCCTATATTTTAAGTGAGCTTCAATGGAATGAAAAACTAAAGTGCAATTGCAATATGCAGGTACATAAATACATGTTATAAACTTAAGTTTCCGTAAAAGTTGCATTTCAAAAATGTTAAATTCACTTCAATCTGTAAGTCTGAAATGCCAATTTTCTGGACTCTAAATCTCTCTCTCTCTCTCTCTCTCTCTCTCTCTCTCTCACACACACACACACACACACACATACACACACATACACACACACACAAATGATCCCAAATATGCCTACCCAGTGAAGAGATGATCACAGTTTAGGAAAATAAAAAAAAATCATTTTACCATAATATAAAAAGATAAAATATTTATTTGGAGGGAGATATGTGAAAAATGAAGAAAGTCAGGCTTAGAGGAAAACCTGGAGGCCTATGTCCTGTTGAAAACGATCTCTTACTTTGCCATGTGTACAAACATCTGATTCTTCCTGGATCTATAACATGGGCATCGAGTATATACATGGGTATGTGGAATGTGACCTCTACTATTACTTGTGTGACTTTTCTTTCCAAAGAAAAGTTAAAGACAAAAACTTAAAGGAAAGGGAAGAAGAGGTAATAGGATTTGAATTAGAACAAGATATATTCCATGCTTTTATAGTCAAAATGGGTTTTATGTCAAAATGGATTCTACTGTCATGTATAAGTAAAATAAATAAATATAATTAAAAAAATAAGTTTTAAAGAAAGATTCAGAACTCAAAAATTTCTTGATTATTCATATGTAACAACTGAAAGTAACTTTTTGTTCAACCTGCAAGAAGCCATCCCTGGTGACTTCAGCTATAATGAACAGAGCATCTGAACTTTCAGCCCTCCTTGACCACTCCACTCATCTGACATGTCATGGCACTATGTTATTATATTAGTTTTTCTGTTAATTACTCTGTGAATAAAAAGTGTCTCCCAATGAGATCCTAATTTCTCAAATATAAAAACCAAGATATCATTTGGTAAATCTTTCACTAAGACATACCAGGTTGATGTTGATGACACCTCTTTCTTAATCTAAACATAAGGAAAAAGTATAATAAAATTGTACAAAGAACATTGAAATTCCTTAGTGTTCTGAATAATAGCAATCCCAAATTTAATATATATATACATACACATATGTATACATATTATTTTACTTTTTTCTCTTTAATTCCCTCTAACTTTTGGTGTTTGAATTTCATTCTTATCCCCAAGAAAATTTTATGAAATAAATGTCACCCTCGTCTAAATTAATCAGCCAAAGAAGAAAAAGTTATTAAAGGATAATTCTGGATGAGTCACAATTTTTATGAAGCACATAAAGAAGAAAGTAAAAAGTAACTTTTAAATTAGTGGTCAGTAATTTAAAGACCTTGACACTTTTGTGACATACTTCAAAGTTTACCATTAACAAGTGTTTCAAATTAAGCTATTTGGGATTTAGGAGGTTAGACTTCATTTGGAAGCACACATTTCTTTCTTCTTTCTTCTCATTCTGTTTAGCCCAATTCACATTATCTTTGGCCACATTGGTTAATTACTTCAATTCAATATTGAATGTTGTCCTACAGCCTCAGGATACCTAGTAAGAATAGTGTTAGGAGAATAAGATAAATGTATCCACAATAATGGACCTTCTTGCCAAAATACTCTTGTAGGAATATTTT
>NW_025999942.1:8059439-8077757 GCF_001458135.2 Marmota marmota marmota | reverse complement strand
GAGAGACCTTCTCTTTTGCTTGATCTAAAATGTCTTTCTCCATTGTCTGAACCTCTAACAATTTACTTAACACTCTTTCAGTTTGTTTTTTACTAATTTCTAATCTGTTATAAAGATAACGCAACCCAATAAGATAACACAAAACAAAACCGAAACAGAATGAAACAAAAACGGAACAAAAAATTGTTGTATCAATTTTCCTATTTTCTTGACATGTGCATTTGTGGTCTATTTCTATCTCTTCCTCAGGGGCGAACAACTTCAAACCTTGAGCCAACCATTTTTCCCAATCTGCCTGAGAAAATTCTAGGGATAGGCAGCTTGAAACAAACACAAAACAAATCAAAACAAGAACACATTGTTTTTTAAAATGGTCACCCATTCTCTCGCCCCTTAGGGGCAAGCAATTTCACTTACCCCGAAGCTTCAGATGTTCCCCGTACGGGCCACCAAATGCCGCAGTCTGGCTGGGCACAAATCACGAGCCACTGAAGCAGGAACAAACTTTATTTTTAAACGGCAGGAAAACACTTCACACAGCTCCCGGGGAATCCTCCCGAACGCCACGAGGCTTGTCCAGGAACCCCCAGCCGGAAATATCTCTCCCGGAAATCCCTCCTCCTGCACTTCCCCAACCAATGGGAACTCTCGGGGAATCCCCGTAAATCCCCACGAGAACTCCAAAATAGTGCGAGAACTCAAAAGTTGTGGCAGAGGGATAGTAATGCCTCGCCTATCAATCAATACTGTTGGCAAAATGCCAGGGGCCATACAGACTCAGCTGTGGCTCTCAGCAGAATGTGACTTCATATGCCTGTGTCATTCCTTCTGCATTCTCTGTTTGTTCTGTATCTTTCTCATCATACATCCTAATGGATACTACTACTCAGTTCAAACTATTAGTCTCAGCTTAAGGCAAATCTCATGCTGCTGTGTTCCTTCATTAGCCTCACTGGCTAATTAAATTTTTTCAGTCTACCAAATAGTACATCTGATAAAAACTTCTCTTTGCAAGCAGATAACTCCTTAACCCTTGGAAAATAGCTAAGTGGACCCCTTTTTTGTTGTTGTTGTTTTATTTAAACTTCAGCTGGGTACCAGAAAAACTGAACTAATTTTTAAGGCCACTGGTCTTAAATCTAATCTCAATCTCTGTTTGGTTTAGGTTATCCTAATTCTGAATGCATTTTATTGTTTTTGTCTCTAATTATTTTCTTTTCTTTCCAAAATCTTTTATCCTTTATTTCTCCCTCCCCAATATTGCTTGGTTTTTAAAAAATAAATATTAATTACTTTTGATGCTGACAGATGAGCTTTTTCCATCAAAATCAGAATATCTTTTTATTTCCAAATATTTCTGAAAAGTCAATATGTAGTTATGGTTAAAAGATTAGTTTTTAAGTAAAGAAGATAGTAGACAGAGAGACAAACAGGTATGATCAAATACTCTCTCATCTACATCTTAACTATTAATCCTGAATCTCAGCTAGCCAACCTGAGATTCAGATTCCTCACCTTATTAATTGGACTAATATGTACACTTACACAGAATCCTTGTGAAAAGTAAATGATAGGCCATGTAAAAGTGCTTCCTACTACAGTACATTGTACATGTCTTTCATTAAAAAAATGCTTCCCCCTTTTTTCTTTTTCTTACATTATCCTTTGGTGTTCACTTGCTTTCTGACATGCACACACACAGAGATAGTATAAAATGGTATGGAAGCACCAAATCTCAAAATAATTAACATATAATTCGATTTCATTGGTTTCATTTTGTTTCAAAAACACATTTATAAATTTCAATAACTCTGGACCAGAGAATTCAATAAAAATGTCTTTTGATAACCATTTCTAAAGGGAGGGAAGGACTAGCTTATTAAATACCCTAGCAATAAAATGAAACTATTCAATAATTAAAAATAAATATTTCTGAACTTTAACTCTGACATTTTACATAAGGTATATCTATGATAAACATCACTAAAAGGCATGATATTTCAACGTGTTGTTTGATAATAATTATATCCATTTATCCCATCAAAGTAATAAAATTGGATTACATAAATCAGCTCTCAGGATATCATAGTAGAATATTATTTATTGTTCCAGTTGCAAATTATGCCCTATGTATTTCTTATGACAGAGTCAGAATTGATTTAGAATCTAATAATCAAAGTTCAATACATATTCACATAATGTATATCAACTTGTAGTTACTTATTTTAACCTCTTTTATTTGGTATGAGTATTTTCATAATGTCTAAAATATTAGCAACAATTTTAAATTGATTTTTTAAAAAATCTTAAGCATAAATCACCATATTCCCCAAACCGGAAACTCTGTAATTTGAAGAACCAGTCTTTCTGGCATATTTTCATTTTGTAAAGCACTAAGATATTAAAAAAAATGTGTATAGGAGCTAGGGGTATAGATCAGGGGTAGAGTGCTTTTCTAGCATATATGAAGCCCTAGGGTACAATTCCTAGCCCTATAAAAGTAAATAAACAAAGCTTCAATTTTTTTAAATTGTGTTTAATTTCAAAGATTTGAGAATCTCTAAAACTATCTCTCTGAAATATCTCACATATACTTCCTGGATAAATGTACATGTTTTAATTTTTAAAAAACATTTTTTAAAATTCAAGTTTATTTCTCCACTCTGTTTTTTTTAAGAGAAAAAAAACTGCTTTGCTTCTCAGCTAGGATGTCAAAAAAAATCTCTGGAAAATTCATTTCCATCCTTGGGGATATAAGCAATACCTTTTAACTAGAGTATTAGATTCTTAGAACCATGATATAAATTATTATCTTCTTTGTATAATCAAAATTAGGAAAGAAAGCATGCACTTGGATGTTAGCTATCAGACAGAAATTAATTTACATAATGAATACCAAAAGAGAGAATTTTTAAAAATGGAATAGAAAGAGTGGCATGATCATCATGTTTTTGACCTTACTGGGAGGAAGTGGAGGCAGCTTAGCAACTTCCAAGCAGATCCTGTTACATTAAAGCAATTTCATTGCTCTAATAGAAGGTTATGCATTTACAATGGAAAGTTACTTGAATTTCACACTATAGAGCTGTTAGTAGTAAGTAATTATACAACTGTATTTCCAGTGATGGAGTCCCATCGCTGTGCTTGTTCTCTTCCCAGTGGAAAATATCTTGTGAAGCAAAGAGTGGCTAAGGGATTCAAGAGGAGGAAAACACATACCATAAAATATAATTAAAAATTGTGGAGGCTGCATATGACAAGAATAACCATAAAAAACAGATACAAACCAGCTGGCTGTTAACAACTTCTGAGTTATAAAAATCTTAAACCTGCTGTAAAGCACTCAATTCGATTTACATAACCACAGAGCTGACATTCCTTTTAGGTTCCTCTATTGGGATTTTTTTTTTTACATGTTTTAAGGCAACATAAAAAGCCACTGTGAAAAGAAGACATGTATCATGTTACCCAGGAATTCACTCCTGTCTGAAGACTGGACTTTAAAACTAATCTGAACTTCTTTCCTTGAACTGGAAAACATATTTAATGGACACTGGCTGTCTGATTTTACAGCATTATTCTTCAGATGTTCATATAGCTCATACCACTGATGCTTTCTTTGTGTGTTGTGTTGTGTTGTGTTGTGTTGTGTGTGTCTGAATCACTGGCATTACCCAATTTCAGCTTGGTGGTACCCATCCAAGAACCCAAATCCATGTCTGTAAGAAGAGAATAACATTTTGGTCAACCATGACTGAAACAACTATAATTTCTTAGAAACCTAATGATGCAGACAGCATTCTACAAAACTAACATAGCTTGCTGTAGGGAATTAAAAATAAACAAAATAAAATAAAATCAATCGTACATTGAGTGAAGTTTTGATGTATAAGTGCTGGCAGCCGAAATTGCCCAGAGCACAAAATGAGCTTTGCTGTTTGATAATTTGCTTGATTCACTATGTTGCTACATGCAGGGCATTTTATGCCTGACTTATATTTAATCCAGTCACCTGCTTAATGTTAGAAGGGTCATAATTATATACAAGGGTTCTGAACGTATAGCATGTTGATATTTCAGATCTGACATATAAAGTATTCGTGTACATTTTGAGGTTTAACCATTTAAAATATTTTTAGTAACAATTTGAAGAAAACACAAAACCACTCTATTTTCAGTAGGAATAGGGTAAGAAAATGTACTGAGATTATGAGACAGCAATGGCTCCTAAAATGCATAAACTGGGAAGAGCAGAGGTATGGAGTCATGGATTTAAATTCTCACTCTGACCTTTTCTGGGTTTGAAGGGCAGACTGGATTCTAAATTTCCCCAATGTGCAAGAGGGTTTTGTCATGTACCACCAAATGTTGTTTAGTGATAATATGATATGATGTAAGAAAGCTTAAAGTAAAAGTTTGGACTTTAAATGCATCTCTAAATTATTTTCTATTATATGTGTAAGTTGCTATTGTTATGTGGGGTTGCATTAGCAACTACAGCAACTCTTTTATGTCCTTAGCCTCTGTGATTATTTACAATAGAAATTACCATAAAGGAAAACAGAGAAATCAGTCTAGCTGATATGGAAGAAATAATAACAGATTCACAGTTTGTCATTGTCAAGTTTTCAATCATAACACTATATTCAAGTACAGATGTCCAATAGTGATGATGATAATTAAGACAGAAGATCATTATAAAATAGAATTCAAACATGGAAAGGCAAAAAGAATTTTTCTCTAAATTATTTTTTCTTAGTTGTTTATCAGTCTGAAGTTCACACTAGTTCATACAAAACAAATATATATATATAGATAGATAATAATGTAATGACCCATAAGAATAACTTTAGTTTTTCTACATTGTTTTATCTTTAGGAAATATAAATTTAATCACTAGAAAATATCCCAAATAGTAAAATACATTTTTTGGAATCTTTCAAATTTAATTTTCCATTAAGTAAAATGTATTGTTTTTATTCTTTTGTTGCTTAGAGCTGTCAAGGGACAAGTTAAATATCAAGAGAGATATATTATTAGTTAATAATATTATATTATTATATTTTATTATTATATATTATAAGTTAATAAATATTATACTTAATATTATCCTGAAATATTAAAGCATTTTCCATACAATAGAATGATTCATAGAATACTGCTCAATATCAACATTCATGTATATAATCAGACAAATATTTGTAAAATTGATGTAATCAAATGTGTGTATTTCAGTTTCAACCAACTGTTTCTATATAATATCCAAAAGAAATATAAACTCAGTAGATTGTTAAAAGTAAAATATTAAATGAAAAGTTTTAGGGAAATAATGACCCCTTAAATTTATTTTTTTCCTAGGCATATTGAATCATAGATTTAATAATTGGAAATATTTCCTCAATGTAAAAGAAAAATCCCTCCACAACACAAATAGTCAAGATATCATTTAGGATATTTCAAAGCAGAGTGGTCCTCAAAGTTTCTTGGTGGGCTAACATTTGGGATTCCCTCCCATGTCTCTTTCTCTCATGAGTGACACTCATTTGTCCAGTCCTGCCTTATGGAACAATCAAGAATTAATCCATATTCTTCATTAAATATCCAAACACAGTGATTGGTCCTTCCCCAGAGCCTCATGTCTTCTCTAAATATCCTCCTTTCCTTCTTTCAACCAATCTTAATTAAAACAACTTCCAGTTCTGATGACCCAAAGTGGACAGACTGTTTTCTGTCATGAGCCCTCAAGACATAATAAACATAAATGGACAAGTCAAGTAAATCTGTTGCCAAAACAGTGTAATATATAGAGCTCTTTAACACCCACATAACTTCTCAAGTTTAAAATAGACTCAAGTGTAGTCTCACCAAATTGGTAATTGTACACTGAAAAGCTTACTTAGGTGGAACATAGCAATTATGGTTGTTAAAAGGTTACAAAGTAAAATAAATTGATGAATTCATGTTTGCTTTTTTCTTAAAAAAATCATGAACAAAATAATAACCATCAGTAGATACAATACTGCTGATAAGCATGCAGGGTTCTTGCATAGAGATTTAGAAGACAGCGTTGGCAATCAGGTTAACCATCTTAAGCAAGATAAATCAGTGCCCAAACTCTTTATCTGTAAAATGGAAACCATAATAATTACCCAAAGATATCTTATCTGGATTAAGTGAGATAATATATGGAAAAGGATTTAGTAACTGAAATATAAGTAATCCAAATAGCAGTAAAGGCAGAAATTACTAACAATCTAATAATCTGAAAACTACGCATTCATTAATCAGCCAGTGATTGTCTTGATTCTTCAAGCATTCGTATTACATTATTTATAATGTAATATTTTTCACAAATATTATTAAAAATTTACTTTTATATACTTGTTCCCCAAAATGAATTTTTGAATCAAAGCATGCCTATTTTAAGCCAATGTAAAATACTGGTTTTCACCTGATGACAACAATCATTCCTTTAATTCCCAGTTTTCTCTTCCCCTTTAGAAAACAAATAGTGCTTTTGTATAACTGACTTGGTACTTGCCACTTTGTACCTTCAATGACAGTTTACTGAGGGACAATGTTATTCATCTTTGTAACTCATGATATTTGTTGAATAAATAAATGACTTATAAGGTGTGTATTTCTCAAATGACTTTTGAAATAGTTATGAGTATATTTCATGATAATAAATACAACAAATATAACAAATATTTGTTTCAGATTACCTGCAGCAATAAGATATTATATTTAATGGCTACCAATTCTTTACTTATGTGGGGATTAAGGGCATGTATGTTGTGTGTGCGTAGGGGTTTGTACTTTTTCAACTGAGAGAAATATTTATGAAAAGTAGATAGGAGGAATTTTAATCAGAAACAGCAGAGACAATAATTAAATAACATCAATCAGCCGTCTTAACTTTATTTCTCTAAACAGGCCTCAGCCTTGGCTAAACACAAGTTTCATTAACAACCTTGACATTTAAATTTTCTTATAAAACTCAAGAAGAAGAAAAGGAAGAAGAAGAGAAGAAAGCCAAAGAACTAGACTGAGAGGACAGATAACTCAAGTTTGGAAAGTTCAGCCTGTGTTCATATGAACTACATTCATAGATCCTTAGTGCAGCATTTATATGCCTTCTGGTTAAGGGGTTTATGGAGAAAGGATTCAAGGATTGACAATTAAACAAAATGCTATGGAAAAATGTATATAGCGAAACTCAGGCTCAGAAATGTAAGGGAATCACATGTCACATAAATACCTAGTGGTTGAAGTAAATCAAAGACTCTCTTAAAAAGGAAACCAGTTTTATAAATTTCCAACTACAAGATTCTAGCTCTTCTAGGCTCTTTGACATAATTTGCATGGCCATCTCATCTAATAATATGGCTGTACAGATTACTGAAGTATAATATGTAAAGTTCTTTAACACTCAAGTAATTTTTTTCAAATTTAAAAATGATTTCAGTGAACCACCAACTGACAACAGTATGTTGAGGCCTTATCCCCAGATGTAAAATCTTAGTTCAGCTGAAAATACCAAATGCTATTGTAAAATATTCTCCTGTGTGAAGTAGATTGGTGAATACATGTCAAAAAATATCATGATCAAACCTGGCATTTTTGTTGACAGACTTTGTAGTGAGGCCAAAGGTGTAATTAGGCCAGAAAATTACTTTCTCACCACTAGAATTGTTCCCTTCAGGTCTTGAGTTATCAGTCCAGAAAATTTCATTAAACACTAAATTCACTTTAAGACAACTGTCAAAATTAAGCAGAGGTGAGTCAAGTCAAGGTCCTCATATTTAAATCTCTCATTTGGGTTTAGAGATACCATACAAAATAAAAAAGCTACAGGTTAACTTTTGTATCAAGACCAAACTTCCTGTGAATTTCAGAAACAGCATGTTTCGTTAAAAAACAGAACAATGCAGAATGATAAAATAAACGTAAAATTTTTATTTAATAGCCCTAAATGGTTAGAATAATTTCTATTTCCTGTTTATTGAGATCTTGATGTGAAAATGGCAAAAATTATACTATTACTATAGATAAAATACAAACAGGAATAATAGTAATTATAAAATTTGAATTCATCATATTTGAAATAATTGAGAGATTATTTAAATAATCTTTAAAATTATTTGAATAAATATACTACAGATGACTGTAGTATATTTATGAATTACTTATTTACCACACTTGAAAAATCAACGAATATGGGATATTCTGGTTTGAATTTCATAGGAGAACAAGAATTCAGCATTAACAAAGAAAAAGGAAATATATATTAAATGATAATAGTATTGTGCTTTTTACCTTTCAAAATGTTATAAAAATAGCATAAAATTAAATATTTGAAATATAGCCTCAACTGTTTTGCAAATTATATCAAATGGTGTAGTGTTTGACATAGAGAAGTGAATGTTATTACTATAATTCTTAGAGACAAGGTGCCTACACTGAATTGCCCTTGCCAACTGTTACATTGTTTCCACCAGGTAATGCATCCATTGCACAAATAAAAATAACAGAGATTTACTATAAATGAGCAATACAGCAAACGAAGGCAACAAGAGTGAATGATTAATAAAAGTTAATAAATTAATTTTCAATCATTTAGAGTAAAATATTGTGCTTGGGACTTACAGGTAAAATGATTCTAAGCTTAACTATTCATAAAATTCAGAAGTAACTCTAATAACATTAAACATTTGTTAGTCAATTAGCAAGATTTATTTTTGTTCACCCCTAAGCAATGCCCAATTGTGCCTTTGCTTCAACTCAAACAAGTTATTTAAATTTCATGTGCCAATATATTCATCTGTACAATAGAATTAATAATATTTCCTTCATAGTTGTCATGTGAAATAAATTATGTGTTAGCTATTTGCTAAGTTTCTACAATGTGGTGGTTGCTCAATAAGTGTTTTCACTGTCCCCTTTTTAATGAATTTATTAACAATGTTTTAAATAGAAACTATTCTAGCAACTGATGATCAAGTAGTGAAAAATATGAACAGATTAATGCCATATATAAAAGTAATTGAAATTAATCAATAAAATGTTCATGGATCTAATAAGATGTTTTGTTACTAGCTACTATATAGAATATACATAGACAATGTCTCAGTAAATAATCATCAGAAGTGCAAGAATGTCTATAAAAGGTACTTGTATTTTGAAGCAGATTTTAAATATCTTTCATTTGCAAAAGTATTATTTTTTGTATGGCCATAGGTCTACAAAACCACATGATGAAGACTGTAAATTTGAATAAGCTGTTTTAAAAGTATTTTTAAAGTTCCCTTTAAGTGAACTTATTGGGTTTCCAAATATGTTACCTAAGAAATGCTAAATTATTAAGGAGATACAAAATCGGTTCAAAGTGTATTGATCATTAATGAAAAGATGACATAAAATATAACAAAAGAATGAAGAACCCAGCACGCTAATAGATGTGCCACTTCCGGAGTAAAATTAAGTGAGATTAAGTAAAAACTGAGATAGCTGCTGAGGGCAAAGTCTACCTATGAACTTTTTTTCCTATAGGATAGGAATAAAAAAAATATTTACACATAAAAGACTATAATAAGGTATTTCACAATATTTTTTAAAGAGAAACTGGAGAAAATTCAGCAGCACACAATTCTTTCTACAGCTGAAATCTCACCTTATATGGTTCTGAATTGACAGATAAATTTAACATGGACAGATACCAGTAGTCTTATTTAATTAAATCCTTAAATTTAACATATTAATGGATAGGAACCCCAGATACAATATTCCTTGAATTCACACCAAGAACAACAGTGATCTAGGCAGAATTGGCTGGATGGACAACCAATACATTCAAGGAAAAAAAATGATTACTGTTGAGAAGATGGGGTGGAATGCTAATGGGATTCCTGATGCTGACCATTTTCATGATCAATTTAAAAAAATCAAAGAAGCAACTTCCCCCTCTTATTAAAATAACAATACTGGCATTTGGGGAAAAGTGAATATTTCTAAAATGTCTGCATTCCAATAGTTCTCTCGCATTGATACATACAGTATTTTATTATAGATGATTGATGTGGAGCTCACTATAATTTCAAAAATTCATAGAATATTATTATGTCATGAAATTCATGCCGAGAAAGCAATTGCCATTATAAATCAAAAAGACAACTCATATGGACAGGTCATATGGTAACAGGTTCTCCTTGGAATGGTATCTTTAAATTTAATTTATTCAATAAGTAACTTAAAGGTTAGGTATGATGAGATGAATCTCATGCTCAAGTAACTTCAAAATATCATTATACTGTATTATTAAGATATTAATTTTCTTGGAATTTAGAGATACTTGCATTTATATTCATTTAAATCAACATGGTTCAATGTAATTCTACTTAAACATTTTCACCCTAATATAATTCCTAGAGGGATTTTATTAAGCAATATAAGATAATAGGGAATACAAAGGGCATTTTACTGCTTTAATAGATGAATGAGGTATCCAAATAGAAGGACAGGTTTTGAAAACCTTTACAATATTACATTTCACATTTAGAAAATAAA
The DNA here is from genome assembly GCF_001458135.2 of Marmota marmota marmota. NCBI lineage: Eukaryota > Metazoa > Chordata > Mammalia > Rodentia > Sciuridae > Marmota > Marmota marmota. The sequence goes on along the minus strand of NW_025999942.1, from coordinate 8,067,191 downwards.
TGTTTTAATAAGATAAAAAAGAGCTCCAAAAATTGACTTCTAAGGAATAATGCTTTAATAGAGGAATTAAACACTCTATTGACTTTAGTATTGAATATTTTGTATGTTTAAAGAAAATCTTAATAATACAGCATTACATTTCTAAGTCTAATCCACAATAGTAACTTATATTTACATAGCCCTTTAGAATAAATAAAGTGTTAACATTCCCTTTAATCCTTATAACTGAATATTGTGTTTCCTTAAGTCAAATCCTCACATCCCAGGAAGCAAACTGAGATAATTAGAAAATATATATTTAGAAAAATAGTCCCTCCACAATAATCGCATTTCTTAAATGAATACTAATGGGAATACGTTTTATCTGAATTGAATGATATTCTACCAACGGATATGATATAAAACACATTTCAATGAATTAAATATGAATCATAAAATTCTCTATATAATGATCAAAAAGTAATAATTGACATGAAAAGAGGATTTTATCAGGAGAAAAATATTTTATTTGCGCCAAAGGCGAGATGCAAAACCAATTTAAAAGAGATAAGGAAATGATTACAACCTGATGCCATAAGTATGGGGAAGAAACCATTATTTCTAGAACTGATGTGTTCAAACAGATAAATAACCTTTATTCTATTTGGAACATGGCGAAAAATCTGTTTTGAAAATTATCCTAATAAAACTCAAAATCATATACTTTGCTCTATAACACTTTGCAAAATGCTTTCAGATACATTAGCTCGTTTTGTTCTTCACAAATTCCTATCAAGCAGGCAATAAGGCAGATGCTAAGAATGATTATAAATGAAGAAGATATTTCAGAAGGTAACTTGAAGCAGGAAAGTAATAAATTAAAATCAGAACATTTGAATCGACTAGTACATAATAGTGAAACTTTGGACAAGACTCTTAGCATTTTCTCCTCTTCTCTAAAACGATGTTTTCGGGTATCAGTACTCATCTGTGATGACTGAATAAGTGAGGCCAAATAATAATACACAAGGTCACTTAGCTAGTAACTGATAAGGAAAAGCACAAAAGCCAAACCTTTCACTTCCATGTTAGGAGATATGTCATAATACCATTCTGTTTGAAAAACAGTGTCCTTTGAAGAGATGAGTCATAACGTACTCATTGTATTCTAAAATTAACAATAAAAATATGATGATCTTCTCTAGGAATTGTGTTTGTGTAACTTTCATTAAAGTATGAAATAACATAAAGATCTTCAAATAGTTGAGTCTACTGGGTATATTTTTAGCCATATATCAACAAGTGAATATAATAAAAAGCTCTCACGTTGATTATACTGACTACTTCCTTAATGAAGTGCAAAAGTGTTCGTGTAATCTGATTCAATTTATTGAATTAGGTTACAGTTTTATCATTTTGAAAACCAGCTTCATTGTTTACTTTACAATATGTCAATTCATTTCCAACAATTAAATAGCTTAGCAAACAGATGTAATCAATTGAAAGCAATCTCCATCTTTAGGGCTTAGTTCCATTTATAATGTGCACACTTCTGAAAACAATATATGACAGATTGAACATGTATTATAATGGTAGTAGTGATACTTCATACCAAGGAAGTTTATTTGCCCCATGAATACAAGTTTGCAGAAAGAATAGAGTGTCATTATGTCCTGAAAAGTAAAACGTGATAACCAAAATTTAGTGCTAACTTCCTCTACTAGGAGTATCTATAGAGTACCTCTGAATAACTGCCTAAACTAAGCCATTTTATGCCAAAGCTATACATTTAAAAATACTAGTAATTTTATTTTTAAATCAAATGAAGTTGGTTTGAACACAGATAGCCAGTTGTAATAATCAATGACACAGAAATCAGCCTGTTCAATTACAATGATTTACCTTAGTTTAGTTCCATTGTTTGCAAAACTTTATTATAGATTATGTCATTTGACATTCATCACAAGTTAAGAATGATTTTGAGATTAAAAAAAAACCTTTTATGGTGAAGAAAATAATGAATGAAAAAGTTCAAATGGCTCAATTCTACATTTCAGAAGTGATGTGACTAAAAGATTCCTATCTATGACTTTCAGGGATTAACCCCTCTTTTGGAACTTTATTTTTTTTATCCTGGAGAGTCAAATCAAAATAATTTATAATAAAGTTCAAGTTCTTTCATTTAAATCCCTTTAAGGTTGTATGTCATTCTGTTATTATTTCTGATGATGTTTATTGGTTTAAATAGTGCTGTTTTTCCCACTCCCAGCTCTAAATCCTATCACAGCTATAAGTATTCCTTTATATTATATTTAATGGTGCCATTTGTTCCTATTAACTTCGCTATTATGTATGTACTCTTTCAGGAGTACTTATGAAGAAAGAAGGGAAGTGGGGCTGTTGCGGGGAGGGTTTTCAAGTTTCTTTCAATGGGGAAAAAAAGGGTTAGCTTACTATAGTTACATTTTCACCCATGAGATAAACATTCCATTCATGAAAAGCAGGGTAGAAAGAAAGAGGATAATTGCTTAAAAATACGAAGCATTCATCTCAAAAATAAGTTTTAAAAACTGTCCAAAACAAACATGAATTGATACTCCCCCACCAAAAAAATACTATCAAAAACAACCCTGAAAAAATATAAAATAAACCCTTAAAATAGTTTTACCTAGAAAGTTCCCTTGTTGAGTATGGAAAAAAAATCCAAATAAAATAGAAGCATCAAATTTATAATTAAAAGGGAACACAATGGTACTTTCCAACCTGTATCTCTCTTAATATAAAATAATTTTCAAATTTCCCTAAGAATAGTGATTATTGAGAAGGGAAACGATGGCTGATAGGGAGGGAGAGATTTGACTTATTTTTATAGATTTAATTTATTTTTATAGATTATGGGTGAGAAGTTGTTTGTCATAATTTTTATATTTATTTTTATAGAATAGAGTGTATGTGGTATAAAACAGTGTTTTTAAGTTAAATATAAAATTATGGCAAACAACTTTTCACCCCAGTTTTCTCTTAAACATTCCTATCAGAAGGACTGATTCAGAGTTTATTGGTAATACATTCTACTCTCAGACCATTCTCTATGAAACAAGATCCTTTTCTGGTTGTTGTTTTGCTTTGTTTTTGGTGTGGAATAGACTCAAGGCCTTGCACATGATGAGCAGGTGCTCTGACTTGAGCTACTACCCCCCCAACCTAAGGGTGTATATGAATATCAGAATGTTTAAGAGAAAAGACTAAATATATCCTTAAAAAGTATGGAGAGAGCAAAAAGACCTTCCAATGTGGTTTGGTTCAATCCTTAACAACAAGCTTAAAACACAATATTAAGGGAAGTAGTTGAAGCTCTGAAGTTTGTTTCAGAGTAGAGGGGCTATCAAAGATAGAGAATAAACAAATACTGTTGTTCTTGTTTTGTACAACTTTTGTTTTACAATATTCTTAGGAATTTTTAAAATGCATCTATAGCAATATTTGCCTGAATGAACAATATTTGCATTTCTTACTTCTCTAGGGAGGAAACAGAGATAATAACAGCACCTCGTACTGGTTGAAAAATTACAGGGAGTCATAAAAGAACATGCAAACATTGTGTAACCAAGGGATTAGAACACCATCTAAGAATCTCACACACAAAAAAAGTGGATAGTCTACAGAGTTCCAGCCAGTGTAATATCCACTGTCATAATCAGAAGTTGACTCTGAAAATTTGATTTGCTTTTCTAATGTAAATATACTCCTCTTGTCAAAGAAGCTATCATATTACCAAAAAGGAAGCAAACAATACCTTGCAATTAGTCAATTAAAGACATTAGCAACTTCATTACTGCAAATCTACTGAGAGAAAAGTGTAAGCAAATTATAATTTTTAGTGCAGTTCAGTACAGGCATATGAGATTACAGAACTCAACAGAAATTTGGAAGAGAGAAATGAATTAGGAAAGAAAGGACTGTAATTTTCTTCTAAATTAAGTAGATGAGAGGCCTGTCTAGAAGTCTAGTAATATGTGGTTATTTAATTAAATTTAAAAATAACAGATCTTTGCTCTAAGAGCTTAGGAAAAAGGATTTTTATGAATTTCTATGCTAGTAACAGACACAGGGCATATTGTGATTAGGCTGTAGGACTTGATTACAGTCTATAATACATATAAAAATAGAAGTAAATATATTTGTTATGTACTTATATTTGGTTAAATTTAGAGTTCTATATATTCATATATATAGAAAATTAGTTTTAAATAAAGATAGTATGGCTAAAATTAGAATTCTAATCCTTAAAGATTATTTAATATAATATGAATATAGCAATATAAATACTATATTTTATAAACATATATATTTAGAAATTACAAAGACTAATATTATGCCATGTTATTTCTGTAAATACTGCTTCTCTAGAACATCAATCTAGAGTTATAAAATTTACCAACTGTTAATGATAGTACATAAAGTAGCCATTACAACCTATGAACAAACAAATAATGCCTTTCATATACTAAGTAACTTCCATCAGGCCCTAGAATCTAAACTTTTAATCTGAAGCCTTAATAGGACTTGAGAAGCTACATTAACACACCACTGTTGAAATTTTTAACTATGAGGCATAATTCCTCTCAGAAATCTTTCACTAAATATTTATTAGCCATAATCATTGAACAAATATTTATTTTGGGTATCCACTCCTTGTCAGGCAATATTCTAAGCACTGGGATTCCACAGTGAACAAAATTGACCAAAACATCACAGAGGTTACATTTGTGTACATATGCCCAATGACCACATTTGGGCCTCTCCCAATATCTGATGCAGAGACTTGCTGGGTGTGGAAGGTTGATAATTGCCCTTGAGTTGTGTTCCACATCTTAATCCAGGGAACCTGGGAATGCCACTTGAGGTGAAGAAGGGGGGGGTGTTTGTTTTTGTTTTTATTTTTTCAAATGTGATCATGTTGAGAATCTTGAGATGAAGGGATTATCCTGTATTGGGCAACATACCCTAAATAGAATCACAAGTATCCTTACAAAAGAGAGGCAGAGAAATTTTAGATAAATGCATACCAAGAAGATAGCATGACTACAGAGACAGAAATTGGAGCGAGGTTTCCACACACTGAGAAATGCCAGTAGTCACCCAAAACTTAAACAGCCAAAGAATGGATTCTCCCCTGAAGCCTCCAGACAGGGCGTGGTGGCCTATGGTTACCATGATTTCTGCCTGATGGTACTGATTTAGGACTTCTGGCCTCCAAAACTATGAGATAATAATTTCTGTTGATCTGCTACCAACCTTGTGGTAATTTGTTAAAGCAGCTATAAGAAAATAACAGAGTGTCAAAACAAGTTTTAAAACTTAATAAGGTGCATGATCAAGTCTGTTATTTAGGCTGGCTTTCCATAAAGGAAAAAAAAGAAGATTTATTTATTTTTCTCTTCAAAAACTACTGAAAGGCAACATGTATTATATAAGGGATCAGTTAAATGTGCTATCCTCAAAACATCTGCTGATAAAACCTCACAAATATTCCCCATATATAAATGTAAAAAACATTTATAACATGCTATATTAACATAATGGTTTAAATAGTTTACATCGTACTTACTCTTTGAATAAGGCATTCAGTAGATTATGTTTAATTTATTAGTGGAGATGATCAATCCATTTGTGGCCATTTTACTTGTATATCTTTCTGTTTTCCTTACTTGTAAGTCCCCCCATGGAATACAATACATTTATTATAATAAATTTATCAACATACAAGGCACAGTTCCAAACTATGAATTATCTCCTGAGAAAATACTGTGATTAAGGCATTGAAAATACTACAAATGCTGATATTACAAAGGGTAGCTTGGATGTTGTTGTTGGTAACTAATATTTAGGGGGAAAATAAAGAACATAATATTTGAAAATACATTTTGTATCAACATTCCATATGCAAATACATTTCTTTCAATTTTGTTTTAAATAAGAATTTTTGGGGGCTGGAGATACAGCTCAGTTGGTTGAGTGCTTGCCTTGTATACACAAGGCCCTGGGTTCAATCCCTGGCATCACACACACACACACACACACACACACACACAGAGAGAGAGAGAGAGAGAGAGAGAGAGAGAGAGAAACTGTTTCAATGGGATTATCTTTGGATTAATATTTTCCTGGTCATGTATTTTTTCAAAAATGATAAATTTGCAAGGAATAAATTTTGCCTTAGAGGTATAATGTATATGTGCACACAGTGGCTTTCTTTCCTCTGAATGCATATTGGGTATATATATATACAAATTAACTGTGAGAGAAAAGAAATGCCCAAGAAGCAAAACTATAAATCATTCATTTGATAAGAGTATTTGAAATAAATAGGTATTGGATAACTTTTCTTTTAATGTCAAATGCAAGTACTTGACTCAGTAGGTAACTTCTTAATACTAATAGGAAATTTGTATTTCAAACCCAGTTTGTATTCTGACCTAAAGATAAAAATCAGGAAGTTGGCCAAAACTCTATCCAAATTGCACTGCTGGCACAAGAAGGGAGCATTCTGAATTCCTAAATACCCTTTCCTTAATTGTAAATATTCATGATTCTATAAAAATCAAGAATGTTATTGGAGTTCTATTGTAAAAAGGAATTTATTGCATCAGGGCTCAGTGGCACAAGTCTGTAATCTCAGCAGCTCACAAGAGGATCTCAAGTTCAAAGCCAGCTTCAGCAAAAGTGGGGCACTAAGCAACTCAGTGAGACCCTGTCTCTAAATAAAATACAAAATAGGTCTAGGGATGTAGCTTAGCAGTAGAGTGCCCCTAAGTTCAATTCCAGGGGCCAAAAAAAAAAGGAATTTATTTAAAACCAGTGTTTATTATAAAAAATGATTTAAGACAAGTGCTCAGTCAAAATAAATGTGGCGACCACTGCAGGAGGTAGTGCTACAAAGAGGCTTCACGATTTTTCTTTCTTTTTTTTTTTTTCATTAACTTCAACTTTCGGTTGCTGTGGCATCTAGTGACAATCATAACTTTTGGAAATTACCATCTGCCCACAACCACTTCTAAGGTTACATAGAAGTCTGCTTAAGCAAACAAAATAAGAAAAACTCCATAAGTAATCTCACAGTTCTTTGTTTGGTTCTGTTTGCTTTTTGCCTTCTTTATTATAAATATCTAAATATATAATTTTAAGAAAGGAAAATGACTTTTAAAACAAATATATAATGATAGTCTTTTTTGCCTGAGAAAACAAACACTTCCAGGAGTTATGACAAATTCCAATGTTCAACTTTTGAAAATTAAAAAAAAAATGGGCATGACTAGGAATAAATAAATGGATATTTATGAACTTGTTGAAATTCACAGGACTGAATTAAGCAACTTAAAAGGTAAATTTACACCATTTTATTCTTTTAAATTGCTACCACCATGAGAAATACAAACATACAAGTCAATGTTCATAAAGTAGGCTACAATTTAAATTTTGGGATTTGAAATCTGGGGGTATTTCTGTTTGTATCTTTTCTTTTAATCTTGATATTTACATTATATCTCTTCAATTGTTTTGCCAGTTTTAATAATGCAAAGTACATGTCTTTTATTTATTTATGGTGATAGACATTGAACAGAGGGCCTCATGCATGCTAGGCAAGGGCTATACCACTAAGCTGGAACCTCAACCCCCAAATCCACATCTTCTAAAGATAAGAAATAACTGTAATTCTTTGTAAAAAAAAAAAAAGTCCTCTCCCTACCCACCCACCCTGCCAAAGGCCTT
>NW_025999942.1:7999145-8059414 GCF_001458135.2 Marmota marmota marmota | reverse complement strand
ACCCTGCCAAAGGCCTTATGCCTGCTAGGCAAATGCTCTGCTAAACTAAATCCCCAAATTAGAAGCAATTTTTTAAAATTCAAACTTAGTGTAAAAAACTTGTATATACATTATCAAACAGGTTGCTCAATGTCAAGAATAGAGAAATATAGAATTATCACTTTTTTAATAACACACTTGCCTTTCTCAGGGAAATAAAGAAAATACATCATTTTTAAAAGAGAAGTAGCAAATACAAAGTCCTGGGATATGAAAGCTTATATATTCATATTGAATACCACTCCCCCAATACAAAAAGTAGTTCCTTGGAGAAAGGTGTGAGGCATGGATGGATGATAAGGCTCACATGCAGCAATCATAACCTATACAAAAATACATAATGCCTTCTATGTTCTTATCTCCATTAGCCTCTAGAATCTAAATTCAAACTACATTCCAAGGCCATTAGATATCCAGTTAATAAAATAGTGAATATGTTTCCCAGTATATGAAGTCATTATTCGGTATTTTCCAAAATTGAAACTGCTCCATCTAGAAAGATTTTATGTAAAAAGGGAAATTATACTGAATATATTATGATAAGACCATTTGAGTACAACACTCACACTATGGCAACCTCACTCCTTTGGACCACTTTCTAAAAGAGGAAAGTGAGTGAGTCAGGGAGTAGTGGGCTCACAAACCCAAAGCCATTCAATGGGCTCTAGAGAGCACTGAACTCTTCAAGATCCCCTTTCCAACTCAGGGGACTCTCCTCAGGAGCCTCCATTTCCTCATTTCTTCTCTAGAATATGACTGCTTAAGGTCTTTTTCAATATAATGCTTGATAATCTTGACAGAAGTCCTGTTTTGGTGGTTCACAGCACATTAGAAAGAACAAAGATACAAAAACCTATCTCAGAAGAATAGCAGAGCAACTGAAATTTTAAAAAAAAAATGATGCTGCTTCTAAAATTAAGAATCAATGATGAGTCAAGCTGAAACTATCTTCAGCATCTTTTTCAGCCAAAAAAGTGTGTAATGTATTTTAGGAAGAAATTTTTCAAAATTAATTTAATATTTTGTTTTGGGGGCATATGAACTTCTTTTATTTAGAAACTTTACTTCCTTCAGAGATACTGGATGCTGTTAATTGTGTGAGGTATTGGTACATTTAGATTTTGATGGCATCCTTTTTTTCATTGTTGCTTTAGTAATAAAGTTTTTATTGTCTTCACCATGAAAGATTAAATATTGGAAGACAATTTGGAATTAGATCTTTCCTATTCAAATGAATGTAGTGTAGAATATATTTTTTTCCCTTCAGAGAACTGTGATTAAGTAACTTTTGAGAATCAATGTAGTTTACCAAATCCAGAAAAATAATCATAAAACAGCCATGAAAAAATCCCAAACAAACAAAAAATAGTTCATTTAAAATTAATTATGTCCAAAACTCAGATCTTTCTCCTTTTACACTTGAGTTTTTCAACTACAAAATATATGAAAAGTTAACTAGTACAAAAGACTTTCCTATGTAGAACCAAAAATCTAAATTCTTAAAGGAGGAAATTTTATTATTTAATTAACTATAAGCAGTCAAAGCTAAGTAATCTGCTTCCAGTTCCTTTTCCAAATCCCAAGTTAGAAATGAGAAATTTCAAATCACAATTAGAAATCAGAATTTCATGCAGTAGAATTCAGTTACTTGAGAAACATGCTTAACTAAGTGGAAATGGTGACACCTGTCTTGTAATTGGGAAGTTTTCAACTGTTGACTTCATTATTTTATATCTCAATTTTCATCCACAAAATTAGCACAAAAAGTCAAATTTTTATGGAAATTTCAATTATTTGCTATTAAAAATCCTTCAGTGCATTGAAAATGTATTAAATATATACATTGAAACTCAGCTAATGTCTGATAAATATCCATAAAGGTCAATGAAATCTTCACATATTGTAACAAAAGTAAAGGTATATTAGAGATAGTCATTGACTTCAAGGAACTTTGACCCAAATATGGAATTTGAAATCAGATAACCCAAGATTATATTAAGCCACAGAAAAAAGACAAATGTTACAATGAAAAAGAAAATATTGATAGAAGAACTCAGAGATGAAAGGAAATCTTTCTTCTCCACTTGCCAGATTTGTATTATATAGATTGTGTTACATGACATTTATATGTCTCTCTCCATATGAAACTCCCATGACTCTGAGAATTAATATAAATATTATGTCATATAATAATATCATCATTCTTTTAATTTGCTTAGGATGTGGCTGATTTCCTGATGAAAACTGCCAATGGACAAATATATAAGTAAACAAAAGAATTAATGAATACATTCATTTGTTGACAATCATTTGTTGAACATCAAATGATTAATTTTTGCTGCACTACCTTATTCAAGTTCTTTATAGCATAGATTTTATGTGGTCAAGACTATTTTTTACTTATATATTTTCAAAATTCTAAAAATAAACTTCCTTTAAATGAATCTAAGAGAAATTTATTTGAGAAAAATAGCAGATATTTCTATTGGACATAGTCATTGTCTGCTGTTAAAATGTATGCCTCTCATTTCTGGGTTCTTACAGAATGAGAATTAAGTATAGAATTGAATCAAGAGGCCTAGGTTTGAGTAACCATGGAAAGCTATCAGTTCATTGACCTTGAGAAAGTCACTGATGCTCTCTGAGCTTCTATTCTTTAACAAGAAAATAGGAACAATTATTTGCTTTTTGATATTTGTAGGAGGATTAATTAAAGCAACTTCTAAGCCTGTGCTCAATTAAGTTTCTTTCATTTTATTTTAAAGAAAGAAATGGTGGTGATTAAAAAGCAATTTTGAATAAACTGCTAGCAGTAATGTTATTGTAGTGTGCACAAAAATATAATCGATGCATGAATGTACCAGTGTAAAAACAAGTATGTATACAATCTATGGAATTGGCTAATTTTTAATATTTTTGGCATTAATAAGTAGTACTCTTACCTGTTGGTGGAATTATTCCAGGAGACATGAGGCCAGGGACAGAATGTGGCATGATATGAGAGTTCTCTGGGGAGGTGACACTTTGAGTCCTCTTAGGAGGCCTTCCAGGTCTAGAACTGAAACAAACAAACAAAAAATTTTACAATTAAGCTGTTGTCTTACACATCATTTCAAAGTTGTTTCAAGTGGTAACATGGACTGTAAATAAATTTGTTTCAAGGACGGTTGCTTTTGCAGTTAGATGTAATAGACTTCCATCACTAATTAGATTACATGCTGAATTCATTTTCCTCATTGAAGATCAGCCACTCCTGATGCATAATTCATAGCCTGCACCTCGTTACCTGCTTCTTCATATTAATATCTATACACAGTTTGAATTGCCTCGTTTGCATATGCTAAAGTTCTGCATGCAGCCTTCAGCACGAAAATTATGCACTAACTTGTAATAATTATTACAGTCAGCCTGCTATTGATTTATGAGACTTTTAAAAACCAAATATGTGTAGTACTTGTAATGAATGATATTTTAAGGTTCTTCAGGAAATTAAAAGGCAATGGCTGCCTAAGGAAATGTTCTGCTTGTTTGATTTAATACTACAGTTAGCTGGGAGGTGGAATGAAAGAGTGATTCAGACCTATAGCACATTTTTCGATGATATGTTTTATTACTTCGCACTGCTAGCCTGATATCTAGATGATAAATGACAATACATATCTAATGTGTGAAAAGGTCTTGCAATTTCTTTATTTTTTGTCATTTAAAAGATAAGTCAAGTTATCATTTAACCCTTATTTTATTTAAGTGAACAACCCCACTAAGTTACCTTATTTTTAATATACTAAAATATATTGGAAAGGGTTGGAGTTATTTGTAGGACATCATTGAGAAATTGTCAATGGAGCATTTTACTTCTGTTTTTAGATAAATAAAAATGTTGTGCTTATGTTTTAGCAGTAGTTGTCTTTTACATGCCCATTGTACAAGATTCATTTTAAAATTATCAAATCAGAGGTTGAAAAGGAGACAAATCTTAGCTGATCTTACATATAAATAACATCAAGGATATAAATTAGCAAATTTTGAACAAACATTCTTATCACTATATTTCTACCTTTTTGCTTCTGTATTATGAATGCATTTTTATGAAATGTTCTTCCATAATTTATTTGGCTGGTATACACCTAGATATATCGAAAATGTCAGATATATCTTTCATAAGTAAGTATTTCTGTGTTTACCTCAGCTGAGTCCCCTTGACTCATCAGAAGTTTCAAAGATCCTTTCTCTTATTTTATTATGTAGTATATGTGGTCATTAAACAAACAATCACTAAATAAATACCTGTTGTTTTTAAAGCAGTTACACTATGGAGGATAATTTGAGGGATGAGTTGTTAGTCTTCAGGAGCTTATACTCTTGCCAAGTGCATAAATAACTACGATGCAAATTGTAATAGGCTAAGTCTCATAAGGAAGTTTCGACCCACCTCTTCATTGGAACATAGGTTGATATCGATGTTCAGGGAAGAAAGATGGCAGTGGAAGCATTAGAAGAAAATTCCTAAGTATGACTTAGATGTGGAGAAGAAAAGAATGGGCGAAAAGTATACTACACTGAAAAGAATAAAAATAATATAAATATAGGATTGGATAAGGTTGTTTCAAATGAACTGAAACGTGTCAGGTAGCAAAAAGACTGAGACTGTTAAACTTATTGCAGGGGTCAGATCCTGGAGGGATTTGGGAAAACAGCAGGGAGATTGTTTGCAAGCTTGTCTGTTTTGTTAAGCAATAGGGATACTTTCCGGCTTTTTGTTCTGAAGTATCTCCCTAGCTAAGTCTTCTTATTCTTCATTATTACTCCTCATCCTTGGTTGGCTTTTAACTCTTGTTATTTGCCTAGGATCAATCAACATCCCTCTAATAGTCTCCATTCTCTCTGAATGATCTCTTCTATTGTCATCACTTAGATGCTAAAGACTAATGGCTAAATATACATCTACAGCCCAGATCTTCCTCCTGGGATTCAGACAGATTGATGCCTATCTAGTAAACATCCCTGCTTAGATGTTCTATAATAATCTAAGACTCAGCTTGTCCAAATCTGAACTCAGCATGTGCCCCATTAAAATCTATTCCACTTTCCCTGGTTCAGCAAAATGGTACCTAATTGACTAAACCAAAAATCCAGGACTCAGCTCTGTCTTTTCCTTCTCTTACTCACTCAAATATCATCTCTATGAAGACATTGTTTTAAATCTGCTTTCTTTCCTTTGCCCCCACTCTTGTCTTCCAAATCAAACACTCATTTATTAGTTGAGCTACTATTAAAGGTTTCCAAGTCTATTAAACTCTTCCAAGACCTACCTCCAACTTTGTCCCACTGTACAGCATAGAGTCAAGACAACTCTCCATACTGATTTCAGAGGATTTTTCTAAAATGTAGATTTGACTATGTTTTACATTCGATTAAAGATATCAATTGTTTCTTATTGGATTCATACTCCTCAGTGTGGAACCAGGCCCCTACTACTTGGCCCATGCCTACTTTTCCAGGTCTGTCCTTCTATTCCTATATTTATGGCTTATATTTGGCCCTACCACATTTACATTTCTTAAGAGTTTCTTGAGTGCTTTGGTCCTCTATTACTGGATCTTCATTAATTGTTGCTTCCTTTGTCAACCTTTCTACACCAACCCATCCTCATCTTCATCTTACTTAGCTTAACCTTAATTATTCTTCTTAATTATTAATTATTCTTAGCTTAACCTTAATTATTCTTCTAACAATATCAAGTTTGGGTATTCTTTTAAGACATTGTGATAGTTCACAGCTTATGGTGAGCAACACTTATAATTCTTTCTGCACTGCTTGCAAGTAACGTATTTATCTGTTTTGCTACCAAGATTATATGGCAGACTGCATAAAATGATGCCTTTGTGTCCTTAAAACTAAGAATGACACCTAGCTCATTATATTTGTTTAAATAAATTTTAACCTATTTATGAAGCCATTTCTCCCCAAATTCCTTAAGCATCTCACCTTATCAATTCCAGTGATCAAAAACTTCCAGGATATAAAAAGTAATGCACAAAGTTTGAAATTCCAAGTCTAAACATAATGCTAAATATACATCTCAAGTCCAGAGAAAAGGGAGAGGAATGGGAGATCTCTATCAAGATGCCAGAGAGCAGGTAGAAAATGCAGAGGAAGTTAAAAAAAATTAAATTTTAGTCCTTTAGCTTGTTTTAAAGAAAATGAAACCTTGCAGGAGTGCTTTATTATTCTGGCCACAGGAGTTGTCCTCACAGCTTTCACTCTGGAAGGAGAAGTCAGGCTCCTAAGTAGGAACACTTTAACTCATGCTGTGATTAGAACAGGCCCAGTGGGCTCCTTTCACCACAGATTTCTGCTGCCCAATCTATCACATTGCCTCAAATTCCACCAATAGAGATTTACTGCTTTCAGACTCAAAGCTTGAAGTTCTTTTAAAACCTTCCATTAAAATGCAAATACCCTTGGTGGTGGTAACACCCTAAAGCCATCAACAGACACCCAACTGGGGATTACTTTACAATTAGGTGAGAGTGCAGTAGTGCAATACCGACATGAAGAACAGAAGGGGCCAAAAGAAAAGACTTGGGAAGACAAGTCAAACCACTTACCCTTTTGTCTAAAGCATAAGACCATTGGGAACTTCCCTGAGAGTTATACAAAACTTCTCAGTTGAGGGGAAGCAGAAAAATTTATTTGTTGATAAGACCTCATTCCTGTTGTCATTCCTTCATGACCTACCATTAGGTCCCCTGATTAGCAGACTTGGTTTTCTTTCGATATTACAATTTTGCTAACTTCTAGAGGGCCACTACTTCCCACAAGACTCTAAGGAAGATAACTTAATTGTAAAACACTTGAGGGCTAGGGCTGTGGCTCAGTGGTAGAATGCTTGCCTAGCATGCATGGGGCACTGGGTTTGGTCCTCAACACCACCTAAAAATAAAATAAAGGTGTTGTGTCTATCTACAACTAAAATAGAAAATATTTTTAAAAATAAAATAAAATAAAACACTTGAATATTCAAATTCCTTTCAATAGAGTTTTAGGGATTTTCCAAGAGAATCAATCTATTCATCTTCCTATCTATCCAACCATCCATCCATCCATCCATCCATCCATCCATCCATCCATCCATCTATAGTACTGTGCTCAGAAGCACATATTTTATTGTCTGTTCAGATTTAACTATAATACTGGCTCTATCGGTTTATTAGAAGGTATACCCTTAGTCAAGTTACTCACCTTTTCTGAATATCTAATTAAATAAGGGCTTTTGGAGAAAACTAGTATGTTTTGTTGGAAATCAGTAATTCTTAGAAAGAAAAGCTAAAATACTAACCGAAAAGAGGAAGTGAAATAATTTGCAAAAGTATTTAGAATGATCAATTGTCTCAAGAGCAGCCACACTATAGTGACCCACTTCTGTCCCAGAGGATCAGTCCCAGTTCTAGCCAAACAGAAGATCTCACTTAAATCATTACCCTCAGTAGCTTGAATAAAATCACAACTTCAGACTTTTGTCCTTGTCAGCCTCCTTCCCACAGTAGCCACAGTTCTTCCTTTAGTATTTTCAACCAAATGCATTACAAGAGGACTATAGTTTAGGAATGCCCAAATCCATACTTCATATCCAAAGCACTTAGAGACTCACCCAGGCACACCGTTCCCTGCAGTCCTGAACAAAAAAAAAAAGGTTTCTTTTTCAGACAGATGCCTCTGGGTGGTCTTCTTTCCTTAGTTTACACCACTAAATCAATCTCATACTAATTTTTATCTCTCTGTCTCTCTCCCATGACTGTGTAAGGTTAGCCAACACTTTCTAGTCTATTTATTATGTTTATTCAAAGTGAAGTAAAAAATCCAACTTAAAAAAAGAAAACAAAAGTGATGTGAATTAATAAAAAGCTAAACCTATTGAAGGAATGAAAGGCATTTTAACTGTTGAAGGGAGGGTACTTTCAGATTTTTTTTAATCCTCAAGCTTCTGCATAGACATCACCTCCTACTAATCTCTTTAGTAGTTTTTGAGAAATTAAGTTCAACTTTTTCCCTGATAAAAGAAGCAAAGAAACAAGTAAAATCCAGAAAGAGACTGTGATGACTATAAATTAGGAAATGTGGAAGTAGTTTATCAGTAGAATTTTTTGATTCAAATCCCACCTGTCTCCATTCAATCCTTCATTCATTCACTTATCCAAGAGAAAAGAGCTACTATACACAAGCTCTGGGCCAGACATGAGGACTGTAAGAAATAAAGACACAGCTTGTGTGTGTGTGTGTGTGTGTGTGTGGTAGAAGATAAAATGAAATGGCGTGTGGGGTATCACAGAAAATTCATGGGAGCAAATGAGCATTGGGTGAGTCCTGGAACACAAATAAGTACTTAGAAATGAAAGTACCTTGGTAAACTAATCTACAAGAGTTCATTTGCCCTCTCAAATCTGTTCACCCCAGAAAAACTCTGATTCTGTCATATTCTACGCTTTTTTCTTGTAAATTGGTTCTATAGAACCAAGATAAATGAGAACTTTTTACATATGTGTGTTTATATTAAATATGTTCATATGTCTATAAATAATTTGTTTTGTATTGGAAAGTTACAATCTGCTAAGTGATTTGCATATCCACTTGGACTTACAGGTCATGCAGGAAGACTGATGATTATGGGTTTATGATAATATGGGGAAATATTTATATTCTAAGTAAAGTGAAAAAGCAAGTTACAAACCTGAATCTATAGACAAATTATAGTGCAAGAGAGAGAGAAAAAAAATCAAATAAAGCAAGTAATAAATACATAGAGAAAAAAGTGTGAAACATACTAAAATATTAAGAGTGATTATCTCTGGATGAAGAATTATGTTTTTTTCTATATCTGAATATTTCAATTTCTCTGTCAGAAGCATATGTTTTAAATTTTTTATAAACAAACATAAAAGTAAAGCTTCAATACTCCAATTATATTTTTTAGGGAATTCACTGTGGACAAACTGTGATCCTGGATATATTTCATCAGTACCTACATAGTTAAACTCAGATAATTTTTCTCTATTTTTTTTAATTCATTTGAGTTCTAAAATATCTTACAAGGAGAGAAATGAATTACAGTAGATGGAGTAGAGAGAGAATATGGGAGGGGAGGGGAGGGGGGATAGTAGAGGATAGGAAAGGTAGCAGAATACAACAATTACTAATATGGCATTATGTAAAAATGTGGATGTGTAACCGATGTGATTCTGCAATCTGTATTTGGGGTAAAAATGGGAGTTCATAACCCACTTGAATCTAATGTATGAAATATGATATGTCAAGAGCTTTGTAATGTTTTGAACAACCAATAAAAAAAATAAAAAAAAATAAAATATCTTCTGAAAAAAGATATTATATGGAAAACAATTATCCTTGCAAGAATTATAAAATCTGTCTAAAAGATTAAAAGTACAGATAATCATTGATATCTCCCAGATTAAATCAACCTTAGGAAATAGATCCATCAACTTTGCAAAGGACTTTCTAAGATTAATGTGTGTGTACCTGTATTTCATGAAAGAGGCAGTTGATTTATAATTTCTGGTTTATAAATGCATGGTTGTCCCCTAGACTTCGTTAACTGGTTAGTAGAATTTTTTTTTTTAATTTGAGTTTTCTAAAAGACAACCATCTGCACACTCTAGATGTTTTGTGATTAGCATTTTTTTCCCTTTGCTTTGAAATTTTGTTTGGTTTGTTTTGGGGGTTTTGTTGCTGGTTTTTCTCAGAGCTGGTAAAGTTTGGAATTGATACTATTTTGAAATGATAACAAAGGTGAGCACTTTCTCAATCTCATTCCACACATTTGTTTGGTCCTTTTGCAATCTGGATCTTGGAGGGTGTGAGTGTGAATCGCCCCATGCCTACTTCTCAGTACAAATAAACTAGGAATTAACTCATCTAAGAGGTGACTTTCTACAGTGACCAAAATACAGTGTTCCATGGGGGCAGAAACTTAAATATCCCCAGGGAACAACACATGGAGGGCACCTTCAGCTCATGGCTCTTGAGTATAAATCACAGAACCCTCTCAACTATTTACATGGCAGGTAATTCAATTCATTAACTGGACAAATACTTACATAGATATACGAAATAAAATTGTTCTGTGGGAAAATATATTTTAATAAAAATTTTCTTGTGTTTAAATTAATAATTTTGGAATTACCCAATCAAACCTAGTAATCATAAGCATGTTTTCAGGAAGAACTTGACAAATTCCCAAAGTTTTAGTATTGTGTTTTGTGAGGCAAGTTCTCAGAGCTTGCACTTTGTTGATATGTATAACAAATCTCCAGGAATGTGGTAAAGCAAATATTTACTAAACTGAATTCACCATCAAACCTGTTATTTCCAGTGAGTGTGCTTATTTAGAGACTGATGCTTTAAATGTATACTACAATATATATTCCAATTATGTATATCCCTGATCCCTAAATATTATGGAACCATTTTCTGTATGTCACAGGGCACATGAGAATTGTCATTTGAGAATTATTGTCCAGGAAACAAAAAAATACAATTTACATATTCTACTGGATGCCAAAATATGGATTTTTACCTTATATTCCCTCAGCAAGGATTCCTGGGAATTTTAGTTACAGTTACCTGTTAATATCATTGCATACACAATTGAGCGAATTTTGTGGTGTAAGTTGAATCCTGGGCAATTTTAGAAATAACTAGGTCAAAGGAAACATTTGTAAAGGAGGGAGTCATTTGACCTGAAATATTTTGATTCTCAAGTAGAAGAAACACCAGCATTGATACTCAAAAATACAATGCTAACATCGATAAACTGACACTGTAACTAGCAAAAACAAAAATAGTTGAAATTAGCAACTCTCATGAGAAAGAATCCTCATTTTCTGTGACCTCAAAACTCACACTGTGTAGACGTGAAGTAATAGAGGAAAATTACTTAGTACAAAAATCAGTTTCCAAAACCAAAGACAAAATACCAGAAGTTTCCAGTTCAGTTAAAGCTACTAAACATTGAATTAAGAATTACCCCATATAAGGATTAAAACATATTGTACTATAACTAAACCATTCTTAAGCATTGTATGTTGTGTTAACAATTAGTGACAGCCAAAAACACTAGTGTACCTTTATCATAGATTACACACTTAGGATAATCTAACCCTTTAAGCTTATAAATCTGCCCCTCCCTTTTTAAAATTCATTCAGGAAAGCCAAGTAGTTTCTTTTAAATCCGTTAAATATATCAGTTATGTTAATATTAGAATTGATACATTAATCTTAGCTTAAGGAGCCTTAACTTTAGTGAATATTGTTTTGAACTTAATCTTTATCAAATAAAAGGTCTTGATAGTTTCTTGCCTCAATTTGGGTCAATGGTAAATGATCCTTTTAAAAGTACACGAAATTATTTATCTGTAAAAAAAATGTACTTCATCTATATTTTTAAGACTAAAAGTAATTTAATGAAATTTAAAATTTTAATTAAGAAAACATTAAAAATGTAATACTGTTTATTTTTATATACCTGTGGCATATATTATATATCCATATACATAATATTGCTCCCAGAGTGCAGCTGTTTGCAAATTTCACATAGGGACATGTTTGTCTAGACAAATCTTGTGGTTTGAATATAAGGGATCCCAGAAAAGCTCATGACAGACAATGCAGGAATGTTCAGAGGTGAAAATGATTAAATTATGGAAGCTATAATCTAATCTTAGTAGCTTAATCCATTTCATATATCAATAATGTGAATGAATTACAGGTCATAACTATAGGCAGGTGGGGCATGGCTAGAGGAAGTAGTCATTGGGGGACATGCCCTTGGGGATTTTATGTCTTGTTCCTGGCTCCTGCTAGCCTGCTAGTGCCTGTCCCCCCCTTCCCCCTTCTTTCTGAGGTTCTGCCTCACCTCAGGCACAGACCAATGAAGTCAGCCAAACAGGGATTGAACGCTCTTGAACTGTGAGTCAAAATAAACCTTTCCTCTCTAAGCTTTTTGGGTATTTTGGTCACTGCCATAAAAACCTAACATAAGAGCAAAATATTTTAAACACCTTACAATTTCCTTTTCTTCTCATGAGTCTTCCACGTCACAGATGAGTCTACATGCAACACATGATTTTTTTTTTTACAGTGCAAAGATTTAATAGAACCCTTGAAAGAACAAGACTTGCAATAGTTATAAACAACTGTAAATGTTTTTCTTAAAGATTTAGGAAAAGTTAATACTGTGTTAACTTCTTTTTAACAATTCCTATATTTTACAAAATGAAAATTAATAATGAAAGATATCCCAAGTAAAACAGGCAATCTAAGCTAATTCATATAAGCTGTGGACTCTATGATCAAAAGAAAAAAGTTTTCTTTCTTCTAATGTTTTAATTTGAATTTCAAATAACTACATCTTCTCAACAATTACTGCTGGCTATATTTTGTCTGAACCAAAAGCACATATTTAGTCTTTCATTTCAATGGTACATGCCAAAAGCCTGTTCATAAATATGCAGTGGCTATGGTTGACTATCATTCTGTTTTTGCAGATCATCTTTAATTTGGCCCCAATATGCACATATTTCTTTAGTCTCAAAATAATATTAAATTCTCCTCTGTAGCAGATGCCATTTCCAACACTTTGAAGACCTTCTTTCCAAATGTTTTCATTTTGTTTTGAAATAGCAGATAAAAAAATTGTAGTTATGTTGTCTAACTACTAGGCACTGTAGTAAGTTCTCTATGTGATCAAAGTCTATTAATAATCATGGAAAACCTTTGAGATAGGTACATTGTTATTCTTATTTTACTGACATTGGTGGACATTGAAAATAAAATAAAATTATTTACTTGATATTCCACCTATAAAAAAAAAAATAGAGCCAGGATATGAACCATGCAATCTGCCTGCAGAGTCCCAGCCCTGAGCGTGGAGCAAGGAGACTACTGTAGCATATTTGTGTGTGAATTTTTTTTAACATACATTAATTAAACATGTTCATGTACCTGACCTCAACATATGTGTGGGAATTATCATTAGGATACTTTCCTTGACTTCAACTAGGGCACAGTCTATTTTGAAAACTAGATAGTGAAAAAGTAAACAGTAATTGTTCCAAAGGCCTGCTATGGAGACACTCCATGGGGGTGCTTCAAGGAAGATGAGGTATGAAATGCAATAGTCAGTAACTGAAGAAGGTCAGGGGGTAGTGGGATGCTAAGGGAGGAAACACCCATAGAGGCAAATCCCCATTACACACATTGCACACACCAACACATACACTTCTCTAATGAAGTTCTGGATTGCTCAAAGCCATGATTCATTCTTCCCTATAAAGAATGGTTAGCTTCACACAGCCTAGTACATAATCCTTTTCTATGGTTTTGTAGATTTCATCTTCTCACTCCAAACTCTCTCCTTAATTCCTACCTTGAGAAACGTATTAGACATATAATAGGCACTGATTTTTGGACAAACACCATAGTATATAGATATATATAAAATGTATCTTTTTTTCAGATGTCTTGTTTAGAAAGAACACAATTTGGTATTACATAATCAACTTTATAAAAGAAATTTGAATCTAACCAGTAACTAACCCATCCTCCTTTCGATATTTTACTCTGACAGGAGTTCATATCCATAACAAGGAAGTTTATTATATATTCAACTGAATTTAATTTTATTTTTCTGTACTTATTCTCAATTTGAATCATGATTGTTACTATATATTTATATACATGGAGAAAATATTTTATAAAGAAATCAGAGCAACCCAACAATGAGAGGAAAAAAAGTAAGTGTGTCTCAATCTTTCTGTACTAAATCAATCATAAACTTAGATAAATTTACACACACACTTACACACATACCAGTTTGACACAAACATCCTCATAAAAATCAAAAAAGCAGAAACCATAGTTATGTTTGCATTAGACTATTAGTCCTTAGAGATGTAGTTTCAAATGAGGGTGAAAAACAGAACCTATTAAATCAAAACTCTTGTCTCCTGTTTATGAATGCAGAGACAAGATGGCCGACTCAACCTCAAATGTATGTTTTCACCCTCCACTGACAAGTTATTTGTATGCTGCCTCTGGAGGAAATGTACATAAGTAATTTGTTTGAGAAACCAAGTATTAAAAATAATGCAACCTCCACTACCCTCCACTGTGTAATGCATGGAGAGCTGTCAAAAACTGTAGTTTTGAAACACAGAGATTCCGATACCAACCCCAGAATTCTGGGACCTCCTGACATCTTTCTGATTCTCCCATGAGGATTCTGGGCCTATGAACTGATGAAAGGATGATATTAAGACAGACAAAGGTATGCTGTTTCCAGCCTGCAGAGATTTCATAATGTGGTTAATTCATTATGTGACATAGATGTTATGTTACAGAAGCAGCAAACATTGCTATTAATATAATTTACATTAATTGAATCCTACTTAATGCTTTATGAAATTGTTTTCTTTAATGAATGGTCTTTTAATAATAATGCTAGATATTATAAGAAATTATGATATAAACTTCTGGACCACAGAGTTGGAGAAGACACTGGCAATTGTCTTTTTGAGCTGGAACAGACATTGCTTTAAGATGGGATTTTTTTCTCTTTCCTGGAATAGTAGGCAGTGGCTATTTTTAAAATCCCATCATTATACTAATTCCTGTGATCTTTCTTTAGTTCTTTCTTTGGATCTAATAGTGTTTAAATTGTCTACAGCATGATGGTTTATATGGAGATGTATTTATAGACACCAGGAATTCTTTACAGCACTTTATGTATATTATTTCATTTACTTTCCAGAAAGTTGTGAGATAGAAATATTATTGTTTCCATTTTAAAAATGCAGAAAATATACACTGAAGTAGAGTGTAAATGTAAATCAAAGTATAGATTTTTCTTACTCATTATATCATAAAGAAAAATGGTTTCTTGATGAAACCTTGTGCCCAACATGATGATACAGAAAATCCTAGAGGAAATAATAGCTGTCATGTTTTGATTTCTTACACAAGTTTATAGAATACTACATTGCAGTTAATTTGTTTATTTGACTGCTTTTTAGTAGATTATTTAATATTTAAAAATCTGCTTCAGACTCAGTCCAGTAAACTACCCTTAAAGTACAGGACTACTAATCTGATGATCTACCACAAATATGTTCTCTCTTCCCAACATTATTCACATACACAGAAATGTGAGATAGCCACTGGGTGCAAAGGCAGATCCTAGATACTGTGACAGAGACAACAAAATGCAACCATCTCTCCAGAATAGGGCTTCTTATTAGAATACATGGTTATGTCATTAATATATGGTGATGTCACTAAGAGTCAAGTGATTTAAAGAAAGAAAAAGAGGAAACTTGTCAAAAACATTAAGAAGGAAAAGACATTTGTGATGGGTCATGAATCAAAAGTATGACTGCAACTAATGGAGGAAAGGTGATAAAAAAGCATTCAAGGTCTTCAACTGTCACAGTCAAAGGCTTCGGTGCAGAAAGTGTGGCGTATCCAAATAGTTGGTTAGGGCCTTAAGAAATGCTTCATTTGCATAAAATTATTGAAACCACTTTTACAGATTCAGTATGCTGCTTCTGTATATTATAGTCCCAGATATACTGCAAGGCCTTTGAGGTAATGACCTACTTTGTTTCTTGTGAAGCCCTTTGAACTCTTCAGGACAGAGGGCAGAAAATCTCAGTTCAGTAGTGATGACCATCTTTAACCAGCAGAGGTGAGCTTGGCAACAGAAGATCATATTATAAAAGGCAAGGCAAATATTGAATATTGAGAATGGGGACTTTGTAGAAGAGCAATGTATGATTTATTATAACTTTAGGAAGTGAGAGTATGTGAAGACAGTGTCTCACAATTTTGCAGGTTTTCATGAGGTTAGCATGAAATTTAATTCAGCTATTATCATCAAAATGGAGATAAAATCATGAGATCTAATGACTCAATTTACTATGCAAATATTATAAACACTCTGGCATGCTTAATATAATTTAATCTTCACAATAATGCTAGAACAGAGTTGTTATCATTGTGCCCATTTTACAGATGAATGGAATTGGTTCCCAGTAAGAGAATAATAGGTCACAGACTGCCATTACAGAATGGACACGAACCAGATCTACTGAGCAAAAAGTCCATCATGAATCAGCCTTTAAAAAATTTTCATCAGAAGTAAATTCCCACATCTAGAAGATTTTTGGAATTCATTTTGAAGACTATTTATATTGCACAACAGAATACACTTTCTATTCTGAGGTATAAAACAGGTCATCTCCACCTCTTTGGACTTGCTGTTGCTACTTCCTAGAATGCTCTTCAGTAAGAAGTTCCCATGACTCATCTTCCAGAACCAAATGGAACTGGGTCTTAATAGCTCCCCTTTCCCAATCTACTACATTTTTATCCTAAGCATTTTTCAGAGGTACTGTGTATTTACTTGTTTTTTGATAATTATCTGTCCTTGCAGGTTCCAAGAGGGCAGGGATTTTAAATGTTTTGGTCACTGGCATATGTACAGCTTATGTAACAATGTCTGGCATGAAGAAGGAAATTAATAATCATCTATTAAATGTAAAAAGTTAATGAATAGTGGATGGAAGAAATGGATGCTCATTGCTGATGTTTGGCTATCTGAATCTACATCAGTTTAGTAATATCAGTATCTGAAAGGGTGGGATTCTGACATGTTAGTATGTTTTGTGTGGTGCCAACTTGACAATTATGGCTCAGTGGAAACCTGCTAAGTTATTGCCTTCTTTGCATTATTTTTACCTCTAACTGAGTACACATGTCTTGGCTCTTAAAAATGGCTGTAAAGAGAATAATCTACAAATTTTTAGCTGATGAGAACCTGTGGAACTTGAAATCATCAACCATGGTATTTCATGTTCAAACAGGTATATTTTTTAACTTGATTTAAAAATGTAGGCACATGTACTTGAAAATTTTATGCACACTTCCACAATAAAGTGTTCATTATTATGAAAGAAAAAATTAAATGAAAATTATCCTTAAGAAGGAGCTTTATAAGCATAATATTAATGCCAGTTAAGATAATTCTATTAAGACAATGATTAATAAAATTATATATTTATAAATTAAAAGCATTTTGAGGAATACTAATGTTGAAAAAAGTGACAAAATAGAAAAAGGTACATGTCAAAGTCAGAGGATTACTACACTTAATAAATAAACAATGAAGAATCAAATATTAAATGGCAAATTAATATAAATAGAAAAATAATACAGATATGTAATTAATCAGTAAATATATTAAAAGATTTACAACCTCATTAATAAATAAGTAATTAAAAGTCAAATTAAGTACAAAATACATTATGTCCATCAAATTAGAAAAACTAATATACTGATACTACAAACATATACCCACATAATATATCTCAAGAACTATTTAATGCTATAAATAAAATTTATAATGTGAATACTCATTAAATCAATACTATTATACTGAAAATTTATCAGTTCATCTTGAGGAAATAATAAGAGAGAATATGCAAAAATAAAATTCTAAAGGCTCATATAATTAGATTGAATAAATGATGATGTATTGTACGACTAAAATTCAAGTACAGCATTAAAATTACATATTTTAGAATGTTAGATTAAAAGGATACAAAGGCATAACATATTTATGTGTTATATCAGGTTAGATCACAGTAAAATAACATTTTATATAAGCATCAATAATTTTCCTTCATCAGATTGAATGACATGTTACCTTCAATTTATTCTTTATTAGTTTTTTTCTTCAATTTTCTAATATTTTCCAATGAACAAGTTTGTGTGTGTGTTGTAAATTAGAAAAGCAATCAGAAGCAGTTGAGTGCTAAGCAAAAATTATTTGTTGAACAAGAAAAATCAACATTTAATGCTCTAAAAATGTTAAACCAAAGTAAACTGCATATGCACAAGAGAATATTCAGCAAAGTATGCATGAAAAATGATAAATAATCTGAAATAGATTCTAAACTTCCCGAATATTAGCAGTGCAACATCTAGACTACACTGATTAGAACATATGACTTGGTTATTTCCCTTCACAAATTGGGAAACTTAGGGACAGTTCAACTTCCTAAATATCAAGGAAGGCTAGAATTGAAAAGAAAATTTTTGCCACAAAATACTATGTTCAAAACTGAAAGCTAATAATAATAATGAGAAGAAGTAGAATGTAGACACAAGGACTATTAACTACATAGAAATTCTCATCTTAACACTTGAAGCAGTCAGACCATTTGTGAATTGTCTTTCATTTTTGTTAGCATTTAGCCTGATTTCTCTGAAAACTAGCTCTTCATTTTCCCAAATACAAAGCTTGTTTTTTTTTTAGGCTTTAACAGTGAATTTCATTAATTCTAAAGGACTTCCTATTTGAGTGACAAAAAGTAGCATCTCTCTTTATAAGTGATGATCTTTGGCACAGGAGCTCCATACTCTTTTAGTGGGTTCATTGATAAGATTTATACTACCTCAAATGGGTAATTTGTGATAAGAAGTTCCTTCACAAAAAAAAACTTACTGTTATGTAAATATGCCATCTGAACAGAATGAAAAAAGACAATAGCAGAATCCTATGTTAAAAGGTATTTTTAGCAGGGCAAGGTGGTACATGCCTTTAATCTCAGTAGCTCAGGAGGCTGAGGCAGGTTCCAAGCTATTCTCAGCAATTTAGCAAGGCACTTAACAATCAGAATGATCCTGTCTCTAATAAAATATAAATATATACATATAAATATTTTATAAAGGGCTGGGTATGTGGCTCAGTGGTTAAGCATCCCTGGGTTCAATCCCCAGTACCCGACCCTGTCCTCACAAAAAAAGGTATTGTTACTTAGTGCAAGAAAATTTTCTCATTTGCATCCTTCACACAAAACTTCCTCAGGTCTGAAGAAATATTTGAAGAGATCCCTTGAATGTGTGTATTTGCCCTATATATAAGACTACACTGCCAAGGAAGAGATATCAAAAGTGATATGACCAACCCAACCCAAATTACAAAAATATGTTATGTGTGCAAATGTATCTGTGTGTAATGCTGTAAGTTTCCTTCTTTTTCTTTGTTATCAAAAGAATGATTTTGAATTGTTTTGAGTTTTCAGGGATCTCTTGGTACTGGGGACCAAACCCAGGGCCATGTGCAATCTGCACTTAACCACTGAGCTACATCCTCAAAATATTTTTAACATAAAGTCATAGCATGTTCTTCTCATCCTATTCCATGTTATAATACTATCTTTTTAAAAATTACGCAAGGCAGCTGGGAATCCTGTCTCATGGCTCTAATCCCAGGAACTCGGAGGCTGAAAAAAGAGGATTGAAAGTTTGAGGCCAGCCTGGGCAACTTGATGAGAGCATGTCTCCTCACAGAAATCAAAAACAGGCTGGAGATATAGCTCAGTGGTATAGTTTCCCCAAGTTTAATCCCTAAGACCAACAACAACAACAACAAAAAAAATCAATCAAGGCATATGTTAGACTTAAATTACTCAAATCTAAAGAATTTGGGAAAATATAAAATTTCCCATTTTAAAAGGACTCTAAATTGCACGTTATTTTCATATAAACTTCACCATTTTGATGGTAAATTAAAATGAAAATCATACAGCATGCTTAAATCTACATTTTTTATGAAACGATTTTCTAAAGTTTGCCACCAATGAATTAGTTTCTTGATTAGCTTCAAGTACTATGAAACAGAGGAAGAAAGACAGTAATTCTGGGCTTATATAAGCATCTACCTTCAGTAAGCTTAGCAAGCAAACATTAACAAGTGCTTTGCATCCTATTTACTTACAATAGTCCGATAAAACAATAAACTTCTGAAAGCAATTACTTTAAATTTATTTTTGCTCTACATTGAAACAGAAAATATTGTCTCGAAAAAGGTATCATTGAACTTGTATAATCATAGAGATTTATTGAGACAAGGAATGATGCTGATTAAAAAAATAAAAGCATTGAAATACACCCTAACATCTTTCCTGAAACACATGATAATAATTATCTCAGGAAAAGGTGGTGCTGACAACAGCATAAATGATGCCACCAAATGGAGACTTAATTTTATTTTAAAGGATTAAACCATAAATTACTTCTTTAAAATTAGTGAGAAAAAAAATAGACCCCCTTCTAAAGTCAATTTAATCAATTCACAAGAATTTTGCACAAGAGAAAAAATTATTAGACCATAACATTTCAAGAGGTTATATGAGAATCATATTAAAGAGCCTTGCCACTCTTACTCAGAAACTAATTAGGAATATATATGACTGAATTTTCAAATATCTGTTTAACAACCTATATTCTAACATATTTATTGCCATCTCAATCTATATTTTACAATGTAGTTGGTCAGGGTTGCATCACTTGTAAAATGTTCTCTCTTCAAAAATTCACTTCTAAATAAGAACTTAATTTTCTTACTTACAATACCCTAGCAGAGTCAAAGGATAACAAGCATTTAATAAATTCACGGTGACTAACACAGGCTACTAATTATTCACACTTGGCTCTTTCCTCCCTGCCCTTGCCATCCTTTATCGTGGGTAGCTTGAGAAATACATGTTTCTTCATCATAGAAGGTTTTCCGTCCCTTGATTGGGGCTTGCTATGGGATTCGCTATGGCCAATGGCGTGTGAACAGAGGTGTCATATGACATGGCTGAGCAGAATCTGGCATGTACCACCTTAGCTCTGTCCCTTCCTGAGCTCCTGCTCTCCTCCATGAGAACACTTAGGTTAACAGACAACAAAAGAGCTCTGCAGAGTTGTTGCTGATCAGCACAAGTAGTAACATGAGTTACACAAGCTAGAAATAAATGTCTGCTGTCATAAGCTAGTGAGATTTGGGGCATTGTTCATTGTTGCAGGTAGAGCTGACTATGCCAGATGCATCATAAATATCATAATTATTTGTTGCAACTATTTAAAATGCATGAGCATAAATAAGCCAGAGATCAATTGCAGATATAAGACATCAGAAGTAAACAAATGGCTTTTGGGGGGAAAAAAAAAAAAACAGAAGCGTTAAGTGAGGAATCACACAGGAGCAGGAGCAGATTCCTCATCTGGGCTAGTCTGTTCCTCTGTTAATTCATCTTTAGGGGAAATGGAGAGGATGTTGGATTTGGAATGATGATACAGATTCCTTGAAGCATACATGTTAAGACTTGGATGTATTAATAAACATTGACTAAGAATTGCACTCCATTACTGACATGCAGCCCTAACATGAAGTTATGACAATGTGAAACTTTTTACTGAGTTCAAATTAAATTGAGAAAACTAACTTTCTACCTACTTAATGATGACAATCTCTTTTCAAATAAGGAAGGATAAATGTTTTAATAAAAATTAAAATCTATTTACTGTAAGTGTGCAAGTCAGCAATTTCTCCAATGAACTTTGACTAAACGACAATTAATTTGCATTCATATTTTATGGCAGCAATGCTGAATCTAACACACACATAAGAAGAATCCCTTGTGTCTAAAGATAATGCTGAGTAGGGCTTAAGGAAGGATCTGAAACTATTGGATATCCAAAGGAACCCAGTGATTATTGTCAGGTTAAATTATTGTATGCATTGGACTAGAGCTTCCTCAAGCAATAATTTTTTTTTTAATTAAAAAGACTTTTTTGTTGTTGTTGGTACTAGGAATTGAACTCAAGGGTACTCTACCACTGAGCTACATCCCCCATGCTTTTTATTTACTTTATATTTTTATTTTTTTACTTTGAGACAGGGTTTCACTAAAAAGCTTGGAGCCTCACTACATTCTGAAGCTGGACTCAAACTTGCAATTATCCTGCCTCAACCTCCCAAGTTGCTGAGATTATATATGTGCAGCACCATGCCTTGCCCTCTAGCTATTTCGAGTTGATATTTTGACCTTTATTTATACAATGATTCCAAGCTGGGAATCAGAATATGGTCTATGACTAGAAGCAAGAAAATATTGATCTTATGATACTAGTTATGACCAAAATGCCATTGGCTACAACTCTTGGCACACTGAGGTTCATTTGAAGAAACTACTTATTTTTCAAATGAAAATTTGCATACAATGAGTACATAAGGACCACTGAAGTGTATGGTTTAAA
Source organism: Marmota marmota marmota (assembly GCF_001458135.2). Lineage (NCBI taxonomy): Eukaryota > Metazoa > Chordata > Mammalia > Rodentia > Sciuridae > Marmota > Marmota marmota. The sequence continues at coordinate 8,037,211 of NW_025999942.1, read as the reverse complement.
CATCATTAAAAAATCATTAAACATCATTAAAAATGAATTTATTCAAAAATGTTTTTTGGATTTGAATTCTTTATGAATTCACACAGCTCAAGCTTATAAATGAATGCATAGGCAGATAGGCAATTTGTTAACTACTAAGAAAAACTCCTCCAATTCTTAGATAGCAAAAAGTTGGGAAAAACTATATCTCCTGTAAAATAGGCAAAAGACTCTGTAACTACCACTTCCATCCATATTTCAAAAGTTTTTTTTTTCTGAAAGAATCAAGCATAGACTTGAATTAGTCCAATCTCTTTCAGCATGCCACAAAGTCTTCTGAATAAAAACAATCAGTAATTGTCAAGGTTTCTAAGGAATTTTGTAAGTGTGCTTCTCAGTTTCTATCTCCTTCTCACCTCTTTCCAATACAGTCCACCCTCCTCAACATCTAATCATTAACCTATGTCTTAATTCTTCTGGACCCTCATACAATATCATATATTCATTTTTATTTGTTTTTGTTGCTATTAATCAAGAAATCAATTGAGTGATCACAGACAACTTGTCATAAATGTTTCATAAACTTACCATCCAGCTACAAGTCATGTAAAAACTTAATCAGAAAGAGTATTTCCTAATGTGAACATTACAGATCTTAGTATGTAACCCTAAACAGTGGCAGAGTTTTAAAGTAGCATTTTTTTAGTTGGCTACGATCTACATACTGTGGGGTCGGGCTCCAAATTCCTCAATAGGACACCTATAGCACAAAAGTTAATAACTAGAATCAACAAATGGGACTTACTCAAACTAAAAAGTTTTTTCTCAGCAAAAGAAACAATAAGAGAGGTAAATAGGGAGCCTACATCCTGGGAACAAATCTTTACTCCTCACACTTCAGATAGAGCCCTAATATCCAGAGTATACAAAGAACTCAAAAAATTAGACAATAAGAGAACAAACAACCCAATCAACAAATGGGCCAAGGACCTGAACAGACACTTCTCAGAGGAGGACATACAGTCAATCAACAAGTACATGAAAAAATGCTCACCATCTCTAGCTGTCAGAGAAATGCAAATCAAAACCACCCTAAGATACCATCTCACTCCAGTAAGATTGGCAGCCATTATGAAGTCAAACAACAACAAGTGCTGGCGAGGATGTGGGGAAAAGGGTACACTTGTACATTGCTGGTGGGACTGCAAATTGGTGCAGCCAATTTGGAAAGCAGTATGGAGATTTCTTGGAAAGCTGGGAATGGAGCCACCATTTGACCCAGCTATTCCCCTTCTTGGTCTATTCCCTAAAGACCTAAAAAGAGCATGCTACAGGGACACTGCTACATCGATGTTCATAGCAGCACAGTTCACAATAGCAAGACTGTGGAACCAACCTAGATGCCCTTCAATAGACGAATGGATAAAAAAAATGTGGCATTTATACACAATGGAGTATTACTCTGCATTAAAAAATGACAAAATCATAGAATTTACAGGGAAATGGATGGCATTAGAGCAGATTATGCTAAGTGAAGCTAGCCAATCCCTAAAAAACAAATGCCAAATGTCTTCTTTGATATAAGGAGAGTAACTAAGAACAGAGTAGGGACGAAGAGCAGGAGAAGAAGATTAACATTTAACAGGGATGAGAGGTGGGAGGGAAAGGGAGAGAGAAGGGAAATTGCATGGTAATGGAAGGAGACCCTCAGGGTTATACAGTGGAGGGGGTAGAGAGAGAGGAGGGGAGGGGAGGGGAGAGGTGGGGAGGGGGGAGGGTGGAGGATGGGAAAGGCAGCGGAGCACAACAGACACTAGTATGGCAATATGTAAATCAATGGATGTGTAACTGATGTGATTCTGCAATCTGTGTATGGGGTGAAGGTGGGAGTTCATAACCCACTTGAATCAAAGTGTCGAATATGATATGTCAAGAAATTTGTAATGTTTTGAACAACCCACAATAAAAAAAAAAAGAAAAAATAAATAAATAAATAAAGTAGCATTTTTTTATATACACTTTCCTTCCTTATTCTATCCAGAATCAGGAAAATCAGAGAAAGGTAAAAAATTAAGAGCATATAGACCACAAATCCTTTTTAAATTTAAAGAACCAATATTGATTAAAATCTATTGGATAAAATATTTGTACTTTTGTATTGTGAACAAAATATATTTTAAATAAGTTTCCTTAATTAAAACCCCAATAAAGATAGTATCTATGCAAGTATTTAGGTTTGAAATAATCAAACAGTGAGATAAAATGTCTCAATTTGTCTTATATTTCTTTTTGAATACCTAAAATTTAACAAAAACATGTGATGTGATTATTTGGACATCTTCCATCCTCCTTACACACTGGTGTAATGCAAATATAAAATTGATTTCCTTACAGATATGAACTATGATATTTTCTTTTAAAAAATGTTTAGTTGTAGTTAGACACAATACTTTATTTATTTTTGTGGTGCAGAGGATCAAATCCAGTGCTCCACACATGTGAGGCAAGAACTGTACCTCTAAGCCACAGCCCCAGCCCTGAACTATGATATTTTCATTATGCTTTTATCTGCCAAAAATCTGTTGCAAAATTCTTTTACTTGCTCATGGTAATTTCCTTCCACTATGCAATTTTATTCTATTTTTCTAACTAAAATATGGATTCTTACTTTAAGTACCACCTAATTTTCAATAAATGGCAAAAAGTAATCCTTATTTTGAGACAACTTAATACTTTATGTTTTATAATACTTCTTTGAACTCCATTTCAAATTGAATTCTCACATTGATAATGAATCTGTCTCAATAGTAAGGTTTTACTTTGACTATTTAAACTATTTCAAAGACTTATTGGTAAACCATGATTTTCATTTTTAAAAAGCAAAATTTTCCCAAGTTATATGATATCAAACCATTGAAGAAATACACATTTGAATATTTTTCTCCCTACACTCAATTTAATATAATTCACATTCAATCACCATTCAATAAAATCACATTCAATTCAGTATAAATTAGTGAGCTTCTCTTCTTGTAAGGAAATTTACTCAGATACAGAATGTCAAAGATTAAGACATGACCTTAGTGGAACTCATAAACATTGCTGTATCAGAACACATCCACATGTATATAACCAACATTACATGGCAAGTGATAGTAAAGGTGTTGAACTACACACACTGTGGGAGAATTACTTGAAAAGTTTTCTGCAGAGCATACAATCTGAGCATTTGAACAGCACACATGTTACAAAAAGATTCTTCTGTTGGATTTAATACTCTGCTGTGACCATCTTGAATTCCTATCATTTTTTTAAAATAAAGGGCCCTGCATTTTCAGGTTGTGTTAAGTTGTGGGATGAATGTATATCTTGTACTTGGCAGCCAAAAGCAGATGGTAGACATTGGGGATAAGCTCTAAGCTTTTCAGAATGCTTGAGAGTTGATTTGGATCTTGAAGGATAATTGGAATTTGGCAAAGGGAAAGAAGGTGAGGAAATTCTATAGGAAGAAATGCAAAAGACAGACTTGAAATAAAATTCATATAGAAATAATAATTAGGCTCTGAGATCTAAAGAAGATAAAGTTGAAAGAATAATTTGTAATCAGATTTCCAAAGCCTTAAAGACTTAGCTAGAAGACTTGATCTTATATTCATAGAAAAAGTGGTAACTTTTCAGCAATAAAATGACATGAAATGTATGGTATGAAATGTAAAGTTATGCAGGAAGATGGAACAGTGGGACCTTTGCTAGAAAATGATGACCAAAATCTAGATTAAAAAAAAAAATGAGGACAGCTATAGAAGAACAATGAAAGGAAAGATGGCATTAAAGCAAGTATTCAAGGACATGGTGCCTAATAAACAAGTCCCCAATTGGCCTTTTATTCTAAAAGAAAGCAGGTAAGAAAGCTTCACAGGTCCACCAAAATGTAAAAAATGATCATATACTTGGAGAGTAATCCAATTTATTTTTCCAAGAAGCTAGTAATCACCTATAAATTAAAATTCAGCATTAAAGTTTTATAGCAAAAGAATATTAATTTGCACTAAAACCAAAAATTTTTTAAAGTAAAAAAAAAATGAAGCTCTGATCAAGAATCCATTCAACATGCTTAATGCAAACTATATCTTCTGCGTGGCTTATTGCTAACCTCTATCTATAGCTCTAAAACAACCAGTTAACATGCCATAGAGATAAAGAGTAAGATTAAAATGAACTTGATGTGATTGAATTTTTTCATTTTTCAACTTAGTTCTTTTGAAGTATGGATATAACCTAGGGAAATGACTCCTTTTGGAGAGAAGATCCTCAAATATGAATATCATCTCTCTTTTAAAATATAGATATAGATAGTTGACCTTGGGTTAAAATGTTTAGTGAAATAAAATATTAGATAAAACTTTCTGGTGTTTTCTAAATCAAACTGTTACTTTTTAAAAATTTCATCAAACTATTTATAAAATTGAAAAAAATATATCAATATATAATATCATATTATGGAGTACTTTATAAATAAGCATCATAATTACAAAATAAATATGTTAAAGATTTAAATAACATAGTGATTGCACTACATTAGATATTATAAGTAATCTAGGGAGATTTAAAGTATATGACAGGATATGAATAAATTAAATGTAAATATTATACCAATTTATATAAGGGTCTTAAGAATCCCCAGATTTTGATATTGATGGGGAAATCCTGGAATCCATGGGCATCCTGGAACTGATGCCCTTAGGATACAGAAGGATGACTGTAATTCAATATCTATAAATGAATTAGTAGATTTTTTAAAAATTATCCTTATCTTCATGGATTCTTATATGAAAAGTTAAATGAATTCAGTGAAATACCTACAAAGTAAATAATTAATTTAAAATTCTTATTGGATATTTACAGTCTTTGGAGTATTCTTCTTTGGAAGAAACTTTCAAGTTGACTTTTGGGATAAATTTTAGAAAAATTAAATATTTCCTATACACTTCATATTATAGCTGTTTAGTGCACTGGAGCATGAAGAGATCAAACAATACCCTAGTCAGTTATTCTGTATAAAAGTAAATAATTACATCCCTTTATCAATGAGGAACAATGGTTCTAAAGAGAGAGAAAACATGACTGCAAGGCCATTGAAGTTAAGCAATATATATTTAGGCCATACACTAGGCTGGATCCTTGAACATGCACGAGATTTATTTCTAACTCTTCATGCCCTGGGAAAATCTGGCCAATAATAAATTCAAAATACACAGCAATAAAGAGCAGCAAAATAACATTAAAAATAAGTATCAACTCTTAAACTGCAGCAAGAGGGATGTAGATGAGAAACAAAAAAATACTTCTTCCTCTCATTAGAGCAGTTAAACATTAGAATAGGTTATCAGGGAAGGTCTCTGCAGACTCTTCTCTTGAAGATTTTTAACATCTGAGAGGCAGCCATTTATCTTGAATGGTTGAGGTAAGTCCTATCTACAGGCAGGTGAAGGACTAGATGACCTCTGAACACAAAAGTCAAGTTACTTGGCTGCCTGGTTTTCCAAGTAGTCTTTTTTTTTTAATTCAAAAGGGAACATCAGCAATATTAAATGTTCCACAAATTAAACATTTCCCAACCTTAACATATGAAAAAAACACATTGAAAATTCTGGATGTCAGATAAAGATCATAATTTATAAATATAACCAGAATTGATTTTTTGTTTAGTAAACCAGCTTTACAGATTCTAAAAATATGAGTAGTATGAAGACAATTTAAAATTTTGACATTTCAGCATAACATTGAAAATAGGTTTTTTCAGAAGAACTAGTGTTAATTTTATTAATATAAAGGATATGATACAATTTATAAAAGATGTTTTGGATACTTTCTACATTATTTATGATTACTTTAAATAGATACTTAAATCCCTCCCTTTTCCTTCACTATCTTCATTTAGATTATGAAAAGTTCAGCTTTAGGCTTGACACAAGTGACTTCAAGGAAAATAAGCTATGCTAGTCAAAAGAGCAGAAGATCAATAAACAAATGTGCACATATCATAGATAGTTTCATCCACAGAGTTACAAAGATTCATCTTGCTGTTATCTTGATTCTATGCAACTCTTTCTCTTTGCTCTGTAAACCAATCCTTGGCATGCATAACAAATAGAAAGTCTTATAGGACTCAGTGTAGTTACAGCTGAAGGTCTAAACCTACCTTATGAGTCTAAAATAACCTACAATGCCTTTACTTAAAGAAATACCTAAAGTAAACCTCTTTTAATTCATTTGAATATATACTAATGTAGGTTATGTATTTTTTAAGAAAAAAAGTCCTTCAAACACCTACCTAAAATGTATTTTTCTTTATACATAAAATCATATTTAAAAAATAAGGTGTGAACAAAAATTAGGCTGAAATATCCAAATTGAGCAATAATTTTATCTGTGTTATATAGATAACATTCCACATTACAGGTAACATTGATATTTTTTAAATTAAGAAGAATAATTACAGCTGTACTTCATTAAACATAGATTTCATAGGTTCAGGGGACAAAATGTGAAATAAAGTAGATTGCATTGACTTCCCTCAGAAGGAATACTCGTTAAATATTTTTAGAACAAAAATTTCCACAAGTTTAGTGTAAAGTCAGAACTTCAGGATTTTGAACTGGTTTGAATTTTCACCTATGCCTGAAATATATCTAGATATTACTGAGTAATGTCACAACTTCATACCATTTAAGTAAACGAAACTTCTTACATGAAGATGTTTCAAATTATATCACCCTCTGCTAATTTAAAATTTATTTCAACACAAAGCCAAAGTAAAATTACTTTCAATAAATTTTTACCCATATCCTCCCAAATCAGCTTTGCAAATTTTAACTTGTTTAAGGGGAAAATATAGATAGCACTTTAAATGAAATTAAACTTAACTGAATACTTATTTCAGTGAATCATTGAGTGTTTCTAAGGATTACCTACGAGTGATAATGGAGTGTACTTTGGCTTCTATTCATTTATAGACTATTGTAAGTTTTAATTTTCTCTGTTGCAATGTTTAATTGACAAAATCAAAGAGAATCCAGTAGAAGGCTCATGGCAGCAAGAGGTCACAAACCCAAGATTTCTTCTTTTCTTCTTCCTTTTTTTTTTTCTTTCTGTTTTGTAACCATGGTAAAACAATAGAAGTGAACTTTCCCTGAACTTTTCTCTGTGAAGGCCTGGGTCCACGTTGACCCAGCAGGGCAAGCTGGAACCTGATACTATCAACCCAAGGGCTGCTAAAGCAATCAGGTTCAACAACAACCATATATGTTCCCTAATGTCATTTTGCTACAAAGCCAAGGCAAAAGCAAGCTATTTCTAGTAAAGAATTTCTTTCTATTGTTTGAGAGAGTTAATTCAATGGTCTAAACGTGCATAAAACATGCACTAAGTGGTAGACTGCAGAAATATATTATTGTTCTCTTATAATTATATCAATACCAAAGTTCATTTGCAGATAAGGTCTAGTCTCACAAAATAAAATAGAAGCTCTTATAAAAGAACAGATGATTTAAATCATTATAGATTTAGATAATCTTATATTTAATTAAATCATTTTATTAAATTCTAATGCTAACCTATCTTAAAGGGCTGTGTAAGAAATATTTTTTCTCATGTTATTCTATAGGAAATAAAGTTTTGAAGACATAACCAATTAAATCCACTAATTAAAATATTGGCTATTTTGGCAACTGAAGCATGATAGTGAATTACATAGATTGCATTACTGTCATTTCTCTGTCATTCAAAGGGATATTGGGATTCCTGCTTTAAATCCAGGTTTCAAAATTTGTAATACTATCAACAAATCATTTTCTCAAAAGAGGGACTACATCCAGAAACAATTATGAAGGTAAATATAATTTTTAATATTTATAAATATTATGGAAGCACTTTAGATCTTGCCTCTTCACAACTCTGAATGTTCAATTATAGTATTAAAAGAGTAAGTAAAGTTGATAAAATACTAAGGAAAAGTTGTTCTATAATTACTTGACACTCTCTCAAAATGTCTATGTAGATATTTAAAATAAGTATAATATATTTATTACATATTAACTATTAGTACTTATGTTGAAATATTACCTGCTGTTCTTAAGTAGATGCCCAGTTATTTTCTCCTGAATGTTATTCTATATGAGTTACTTTATAATATAATTTTATAGAATGTATAAGGTGTTAATAAGGGAGATGTTTTAAAAATGTATTTTAAAATAGAAAGGAGACAAAGCTCACGAAGCTAAAGAATAGAACTACAGAGACTATTGGTCTAACTATTGGTCTAACCTCTGAGTTGTTAATTGTGGGTTCATTTATTCTCTTTTGTCCCGTTTTGAGAACATAAAGAGTTAAGATTGTGATTTTATTGAGGAAACTATAGGATTAATATTTTTGTGTAATTCTTAAACTGACCTTTCAAGTAGTAATATTGAAAACATTACTCAAAGTGCAAGTTAAATTCTAACATGATTCCAATGGTAGAGTTGGATCATGTGGCTGAGATTTTTTTGCTGTGGTAACAATAGGTCTCCACATACTAATAAAAGAGAATCAGAACTTGGCCCAAGATTCAAAAGTTTGAGTTCAAAATATTAACTGAATGAAGAAATAGGGACAGTTCCAAAAAAAATCCAGGACTCAAGCCACTGTATCAACAATTATACTTAAAACAGTACTTTTCCAGAATTATATAATAAGAGAATTCTTTATTAAAAGTACAATGTTTTTAGCAATTGTTTTTTTTTTTCATACTTTAACTTGCTTGTGTAAGTCAGTGCTTAGCTGAAATTCATTTTTGTAGACGAATGATATGTAGGAATAGGTTTATATTAAGGTATAGTGTTATACATTTTAGAAATGGCCAGACTAAATATAAATAACAGATTGATTCAGAATTATTAAATATGTTAAAGGTTCTTTTTTAAAACATGAGATTAACATTTTTATGTAATTCTTAAACTGACCTTTCAAGAAATAATATAATAATATTACTTGCTGGGCATTGGGACACATGCCTGCAATGCCAGCAGCTAGGGAGGCTGAGGCAGGAGGGTTACAGGTTCCAGGCTAGCCTCAGCAATTTAGCAAAGCCCTAAGCAACTGAGTGGAGCCCTGTTTCAAAATTAAAAAAAAAAATTAAAATGGCTGAAGATGTGGCTCAGTGGTTAAGTACCCTTTGAGTTCAAGCCCATATAGAAGAAAGAAAGAAAGAAAGAAAGAAAGAAAGAAAGAAAGAAAGAAAGAAAGAAAGAAAGAAAGAAAGAAAGAAAGAAAGGAAGGAAGGAAGGAAGAAAGAGGGGGAGGGAGAGGGGGAGGGAGAGGGAGGGGGAGGGAGGAAAAGGCAAGAAAAGAAAGGACAGGACATATTACTCAAAGCGTGGGTTAAATGCTAACTTGTTTATTAAAAACCTATTGAAGTTGCTTAGAACAAAAATATGTCATGAATAAAGGGAAATGTTTTTAAAACGTATTTTAAATTAGAAAGGATACAAAGATCAAGAAGCCAAAAAATAAAGCAAGTGCAGACTATTGACCTAATTTTGGTCTAACCTCTGTGTTTCTGCTTTCTTGGGTTCATGGGTTCACTGCTTTTCTTTTCCCCCAGCTTGAGAACATATGGAGTTAAGATTGTGAGTTTACAGAGGAAAAGGAGAAAGTTGACACATTGTGGAACATCTACTTTGTACAATGTGAAATGTCTATCTCATTTAAATTCCAACAACCCTTCCTTAAGGAAGGCATTATTATTTCCATTTCTCAGATGAGAAAATTAGAGTTGACTGGCCCAACAGTATGACTCATAAATTTCAGATCTTTGTGTCAGATCTTTGTATCTCTGACTTCAAAGCCTGAGCTTACTCCATTATACCATGGTGCCTCTGAATAATAGAGACACAGGTCACTTTGCTATGGATCAAAAGACGGAAGCTGTCACTTGTTAGATGTCTGACCTTGGCAGATCATTTAACCTTTTGGAATCCACATCTTCCCTTTCCTGACACCCTCCAGGTATGCTATAGCTGATAAAAATTTAAAATCAGAAATAGTCAAAGAAGGTAATATTATCATAGAGTGGCTGATATGGAGTATGTGAACAGTCAGAACAAAGGAAAAAGATCACTCGGGGTATTCTGCCATGTTCAGGAACACGTTCTCTCAACCTATGAAGGGAGTGTTTTTATCTGTGCCATCATCTTAATTCCATTTCTACCTCAGTCACACTATCCTTCCTCCTGCCCTGTCTGATTTCTCTGAGTAAAGACATTATATGAAAAATTTAATAGCTGCCTGAATAACTGTTAATATAGTTAATTTTAATAGCTGTTACAAGTGAATACAGAGTGTCACAACAGCAGAGTATTTCCAATGAGAAGAAGATATGAAACAGACTGTATAAATAAAAATACAACTTTCAGTCTCTTGGGACAATTAGAGGGCTCTAAAGAATGGTTTCTTCTGTTGTTCTTGACCTAATATCCAGACTTCGTGCCCCTCAGGCTTATAAATAAACTTGATATCTAATTCATTAAGGATTAAAACAAATTTCTGAGAATGTAAAAATGGTCTTTTCCCTTTTCTCCTGAGTTCTAAATTGATAGATGTATGGGCACCTGGACGTTTCACAAGCACTTTAAGATGCCTATGCAAATGTTTTCATCTTCACCTTAATGTGCCTCTCATTACCTATTGGATTCCATAACTCTGATAATAAAACACATTCATCCAATCTCCAAAGCTAGGACTAAAGAAGTCATCCCAATTCTTCTCTCTTTTAAGGATTTTTCTACTTCTCAGCACAATGTCACTAGCTTCTATTCACTTGACCTATGATCCATCTCCCATTTCACTCTCTTCTTCCTTCCTATTGCTCCGACCTTATCATGGGTCCTTACCTATAGTATTTTTTTCTGCATAGTGTTGAGTAGTGACCTAACTGATACATGGATCGAACATCATAGCTCCTCAATACCTCTGAAAATCTTCCAAAAGTTCACCAAATCTTTTTTTTGTTTTTTTCATAGCATAGAAGGTCTTTGATTCCAGCACCTGCATTCATTTAGGAATAAATTCTCATAACTTTCCCTCTGTAATTGTATTCTCACGTGTGTGTGTGTGTGTGGTGTGTGTGTGTGTGTGTGTGTGTATGAAAGATGTTACAGATGTTAGTTAGTCCTTCACCCTGGGATGAACTTTCCTCCAATTGTCCAGGCAATAAACCCAATGCCAGTTATTATCAACTTCTTTCCTAATTCTCCCAGGTACACATCACTCACCAACTTCCTTTTACTCACAAACTACCAAGGAATATATGATAATCCTTATCCCATGAATAAGACAATTCACATATCATTTTTTCTAAGCATACAAAGCCTTTAAATGCAATAACTATGTTCTATATATTTCTTATTTCCTGACTATTGAAGTATGTAACAGGTTAAAAAAAAAGTCCTACTTTTTGTTGCATGAAATGACTGGAAAAAAGAACAAATCAATGATTTTCAATAAAGTATATGTCATAAATGTAATTAATAGAAAATATTAAAGGACAAGAACAGCCTTTCTAAAATTACCTTTCCTAATTAAATTGAAGATACATAAAATAAAATGTTGCATATACATTTAAAGAAGACTTTTATTTTTATTTGAGTATTCAATTACATTATGTACATATCTATAAAATTTAAAATACAAAGTAAGTTAAGGAAAAATAGTATAGAATTCAATGTGCTACAAAATTTAGCTTAAAACTGCTCTTGTCAATCAAATATTACAAAATATTAAGTCATCATTGCCCTTTAAAATCCTTTCAAAAAGAATTCCCTAATTGTACTTTCACTTTATCTCACTGTACCAGTAAGTAAATAAATTAACAAAATAGCTTTTATCACACAGAATAACCTTTTAACTGAGGGATTATCTGTGGTTTATTTTTCATTTCTTTCACTGCAGATAGCAGTTCATGCCTCATTGATTAGTTTGCTAAGGTGGTGACCAGAAATGAAAACACAGTCTCTCCAATACTACAAGGAACCTGTGTATATATTCACACACACACACACACACACACACACACACACAAGCATTCTATGTCTCTGTTCCTGGCATTTAGTTTCTGAGACAAAGAATCAAGAATCATAAATATTTCATTTATATTAGCCTATGCTCAGATATAATTCCATCTCTTAGATTTGTTCCTCATTTACATTTATAATGTTTTTCATTACATTGTTTATAAGTTTTCTTTCATAATTTAGATGCCCATTTTATAACTCTCAGGAGAAAAGAACTGAAAAGTCAAAAGGGAAGAAAAATCTAGTTTTCTTCATATTCCTGCCACTTAGGAGGGAACTCAGCAGTAGCTCAGCTTTAGACATATTTTATGAAAAGTCCACCTTGTTCTGCCTACATGTGAGATTTGCCATATTGATCATTAAGCTCACCAGTCAGATCATTAGATCTAACATCCTTTTCCTTTTTCAGCCAAAAATAAATCTAGAGTTATTGTCCTCCCCCCCAATTTTTGTCAACTTATAGAAACTACAGATATCAAGTAGGATAATAAGTGTCCATTGCAGTAACCAGAACCAGAAAGCCGCTCTGACCTTGTCAACTGCTGCCCAAGGACTCTTTGAACCCTCTGTCCTAAATCCTGTGTGTCTTAAAGATCATTGATCATCCAGTATATCTCCATAAAAGAGCAATCACAGATTTGAAGGCTTCAAAATCCAAAACAAATGAAGAAAGAAAGAGAATGTAAGGTCCCACATGGAAAATGAAAGTTTTAGGAGGAGATTAGGACAGATCAAGAACTTTGAAACATTTAATAAAGGACAACCAAGTAAAAGATTAAATTTATCCTTTTCACATCTGAACTTACAGATAAAGGGGGAAGAGTATTTTGGCTAGGCCTAAGGAAAGGCTTGTGGGCTGAGCAAGAAATTATCTTCTTCTGAGATCTTTGTCCCTTCAGTGGTCAAGAGGAAGCCAGAAAACGAGTTCGGTTTATCAGAAGAAGGGTAAAATGGACATTGATGTTTGGTATAGGCTTTAGTCCACTTCCTGTTGAGTCAGCTTTCTAATATGAATTTCTATTATTCCTTTCACTGTAATTACTACCACCTTGTCCACCACATCCAGCTGATAATAGATTCAAATATTTTTTGTTGTTGTTTTTGCCATTCATTAATTAATTGTTTATTTTCTTAGAGGCTTATGTGACTCTGTTAACTGGCTATTCTATCACATTTCCCAAGTATCAACCAGCCTACCTATTTACAGTAAAAATCATCAGGCAGAAAGAGTAATAACCAAAACAGACCTTAGGGAAATTACAATATGACAGTCCTCACGTCTACTTTAAATGAAACTTTCTTTTTTGGTATTCTTATTCCTTCCATTGACATTTAAGCCCATTATACCAAACCATCTATACTTTTCAGCATTTTGGCTTCAATAATCAACTCAACCCTGCACGAATTTAACTGATAATTAAGGTTAAAAACTTAAATTATGAATATTTGCACTTAAAAGAGGTTCCTTCTTGTGTGTGAATGCAACCTCTGGTGATATTTCCGAAGTATAAAATGAAATGAAGCCTTTGTGGCCACCTCGGTGGGGCATGCATTTGACCTGGTATTTGAATGGTTTATTTGATTATAGGATTTGCTGCTCAAGGAACACCATTAGATCCCATAGCTTTCTGTGACATCTCTATGCCTCTTCTTTTACCATTCATCCTCTTTACAAAATTAACATTCCAAATTCTTACCAATCTAACTACTTTGCGGTTCACATTACAATTTTACAAATTGACACACAAGAATCATTTATTGTGCTGAAGTTAAAAGGCACTGATTCTTTTCTAGAAATCAACGTTGACTGATATTTTCTGTACAGTGCTTGTGGTCTGCATGTTTCCTATGCATTTTGCCATTATTTATATTTTTATATTTTTCTGTCCATTAACAAAGATGACTACTCTTTCTTTCCATCTAAAATAGATTTTGCAAGTGGTCTTTCCAGAAAGTCCCACTGAATTTCATCTACTATTTCTGCATTTGTCATTTTTTTTGTGTGTGTATTTTTTAATAACATCCACTGAGAGCTTATTATGTAGTGGGTAAAAATCTGGGTGGAGAAAAGACCAAAAATAAATATAAATAAATGGATATTTAGAGAATTAGAATGGTGCCTTTAGGTCAGGAGGACAGAAAATTCCTCTATGAGACTTGAGTATTAAAATGTTACTAGTTATGGGAAAATTAGAGGAACATATTCCAGCAAATGCAACAGTGAGAGAAAAGAGCCTAATGTGGAGAGGGTCTTTACTTGATTAGGAAACCTAAGAAAAGCCAGTGTGGCTGGATTTTAGTACACAAAGGGAAAAAAATAATGCAATAGACTCCAGGAGGTGAGCAGAGGAAGAAATTTGGATTTCTAGTGACCTATCAACATACAGCTGCTTTCTTATTAAGTCTTAAAGTTCTCCCTGTTCCCAGCATTTTTATTCTCCAAATATGCTATGTACTCTCTCTCTCTCTCAGGCAAGAGTCATACCTTGTGCCTGATTTTTGGTCAGAATGTCTATTTCAAGGTTCAACTCATAATCAGACTTTCTTTCCTTTCTCCTTTTTTGGTACCAGGGATTGAACCCAAGGGTGCTCTATCACTGAGCTACATTCCTATCTCTTTTCATTTTTTTTTTTATTTTAAGATATGGTCCTGCTAAATTGCTTAGGTTGGCCTCACACTTATGATCCTCCTGTCTCAACCTCTTTAGTAGCTGGGATTAGAGGTATGTGCCACTGTGCCCAGCACACAATGGGGTTTAACAAATATGTTTGACTCACTAAATTGAAATATAAATGGAATTAACTCATGGGAAGTTCGGATTTCAGATTCTATAAAGAATTCTATCTGTATTTTAATAAAATCTGAATCCATTGCCTGCTAACCAGTCCTCGATGTAAAGATAACATTGCAGATAAAGGTTCATTATACCAATGTCTCCAGTTACTTTTCCTTTGTCAATGCTTTGCTATACATATAAAAAAATCAAGATCAATAGAAAGGTTATAAAATGATACATAATAAACAATTATGTTCTCTAAACTTTACTTATCAGCACTATGATGTCTTTATCAAAAGTTTCCTTTTCTTGTAGTAGTGAGTTCCTATCAAGCAGTTATCCCTCACACCTGTCAGAATGGTCCTACACCCTGATAAATGTAACTGTTATCACCCACTGAGAAGAAAATGTAAATCTACATTATAAAAAGCATTCCTCTTTCACTTGAGGATCCATAACTATTTTCTGCTTTCAATACTGTAGAACAAACAATAATCAGGATAATAGCTGAAAAAAAAAAGAGAAAAGTAATCTACAGATGTTTACGAAATAAACCTAACATGAATCTTGTAGAGGAAGGAAGTACAAATCTATTTCCAAACACGATTTCCCTGTAGTATACATATTCAGATTTTAGGCTGGGTGCTCTCATGATATATTTGCCTAATATCACAGTAAATTTTTTCATTGTTTTTCCCAACTAGGATGACAACCACCTAACCTCCATAATATTAAGCAGACATTTAGTTCCACTGATGTGAACAGCCAAGAGATTAATGCTGACAGAGCTAAATTACACAAGAGTCAAGAAATGGGATCCAACAATACAATGATAATTATCACTAGGGGAGGTAAGAGATGAACACATTTTCATTTACCAAAGACTCTGAATTAAAGGGCCAAACACTTATATGCCACTTTTACTCATTTGGTAACTAGGGGTATTCTAAATTCTATAATTATCTGACTCTGCCTACATAAAAGCAGCTTGGGTTTAGAAGGTTCTGATAGCAATGCTACAATTAAGAATCAACCTATTTTTTTGTTGTTGTTTTCAGGTACTATTTCAAGAGAACGAAAATAATCACTAACAGTCACTTGAAGAATAAGAAAGAGCCCTCATTTTCTTCTAATTTTGTTTCGATACATTTGCAGTGCACCAAATAGTTTTTTAAACTTAAGTCATTATTATTTGGTGTGATATCATAATTCAGACATTTCAGCAGCATTTTCTCTACAATTTGTTGGAAAAAATTATATTCGTTTTTACAATAATATTTTAGATAAAAAGATCTTGATGGTATATTAAAGTGTTTTACTTCTTGAGTGGTATAGTATACGCACATGAACTTATGAATATATACCTGAATGCTTTAATAATCTTTTGAATAGTATATCTATTATAATTGTGTTTATTATATGGAGAGAATTATAAATTATTCTCTTAGACAATTATAAGTCTATACCTGTAAGTTTCTACTTCAGTATATTAATCATTACTGTGAATTATTTATTTTTTTTCACAGCTGGTTTAAAACTTGGCTATCTACAGGATGAATAATTTATTTTTAGAAAGCAATATATCCTAGCAGTATACAACTAGCATATGCCATTAACTCATATAAATAAATTTCTGTACAATAAACAAGTGATATGGTTGTGATAAAAATGAACAAGCCATCTTCCTTTTGACTTTTCTTATGGACATGTGGGGTGATTTTAAGAAGTTCAGTAAGTTTTGTCTTTTTCTCCTTACCATATTAAGTTCCTACTTGTTGAAATTTGTTGAGCTTGTTAATGATGCAGGTTTCCTATGAGATTTCACATGATTGGATGGAAGGCAGAGAATTGCTTTCTTGCTTTCTTAAAAATAAAATCCCTTTTAAAGACTATGACATGAAATAAATACTCCCTAATATATGAAACTCCTATGGTTTCTTAATTATGGATACTCATGACAAAATCATATTACACACCAAAGAAATCTTTTGCTTAAGAGTTTTCTTGATAGAACTTAAAAACTGGGAGGGGATACTCCAAGATAATAATAGTTGAAAAATGTCATTGTCATGTACATGGTTTACACAATGTAGAAATTTTTATGCATTGAAATGATCCTGATGCAGTTATACATCACTTTCTCTTATTATTTCATCTACCCAAACACAACAGTTCTAAACATGCAGATAAAAAACCAAAAGCCCAGTCATTCAGTAGCATTCAATTTTACAAGATGAACACCAAGATTTGGATTTTTGAGTCAGGATTTACCAGTTTCAGCTTTTGCTTGTTGGTATGACCTCAGAGTTTCTGGGCTTGGTGTCTGCATTCATATGGTGGGGATTAAATACACTATTCCTGACTTTTTTTTCTACAACAAATTAACTGGGATGAATTTATGGATGTGTCCTGAGAAAAGTTCTCATTATCTCTTCCCACAGTGCTTGGGAGCAGACATTAGGGTTAGAGTAACTCTGTCATTAGGAGACTGCACAGAAACGACAGCACCACTGAAGCACTTTTGAAAATAAGAAGAG
Organism: Marmota marmota marmota; assembly: GCF_001458135.2. Taxonomy (NCBI): domain Eukaryota; kingdom Metazoa; phylum Chordata; class Mammalia; order Rodentia; family Sciuridae; genus Marmota; species Marmota marmota. The sequence goes on along the minus strand of NW_025999942.1, from coordinate 8,019,808 downwards.
TAGAATGTGCTAGAAATTCCCTGGTTTTCTTTCATCTCTTTCCAGGGATTTTGGTATTGAAAGCAGAGAACAATTACATATTTATCTATCCCCAAAAAACGAAAGCTCAAAACATGTCTTAGTGAGCATGGTACTCCAAATATTTGGTGTTATGTTTTAAGATATAACTTCAGATAGCACAAATAAATAGGTGTCTGAACAGCAATGCTGAGAACCTCTTTTGATATTGATTTGTATTTGACACAATAACTAAGATACAATCTGTTTTTAGGTAAGGCGTTTTGTTTAATATCTATCTTGCAAGCCTACGCCAGTCCTCCTCTGTTTCTTAACAATTTAAATAATAGATTACTGTTATGTACTTTTGTTTTCACTTTCCTTTCAGAATATTTTGATGAGTAGCAGCAATTCTTAGATTAGTGTGAAGAGTCCTTTCAGTATGGCAAATAATTGCAGGCATTCACTGAAAGCTAAGAGAAGTAAAAACATAAATTTTTACCTGACAGGAACTACTTCAAACATGCTAATTTTCAAAATAATATAGGCAGAAAATATGGAAAGACTTCTATCATCAAAAACTTTTCAGAGCACTATGATTTTATTTATCCTTTTCAACTCAAGTGAAAAGTAATTTTACATTTTGAAACCTTCTTCAAAAATGAGTTGGAAACAGTTTTGAATACTTGGGCAGTTCCATTTGGTGACTTCCAACTAGGCAAAACCTTTTGTCCTTTATCAAATATAATTTGCTAAATGAATCAATATAATTACTTTACAATGATTAAAATGATATACCAAGTGCATACCAATTTACATTCTACATTTCTCCAACTGATCAACACAAAAGCCTAAAATGCTCAAATTTTTCATAAAACCTGCTCTTTCTCCTCTTTCTCCTGGTATTCAAAATAACTTGAATGCAAATTGAAATGACACATTAGAAACCAGAAAGGAAGGAGAAACCATATACTTCCTTTTCTCAATGCTTCTTATTTGCATATACAGCAAAGTATTGCTGTGTATTGCTTACTTCATATAAGCATGTAATAACACATAAGACATTGAACCTGGTTGTTACAATACATAAAACAAATTATAGTATGTCTCCAGTTTTAAAGGAACTTGCCACTAAGATTCTCTATGACTTACTTTTATTTCTAAACAAAAGTTCCAATCAGCTCCAATAACTATCACATTAGGAAAATAAAACCTTAACATATTTGGCAATCTAACACACCTGCTTTAACAATTTTTCTCATGGATGAGATCTTATGTTATAATGAATGTAAGTTACAGCTAGCTATAGCTTTTGGATTTGTAAAGGAACAAGCAAATCTAACAATCCTTATAGCAAGTGCAAAATATCTAAACAAGGGAGATTACAGTTGGCAAAGAATGTTGTCTATGTATGGACTCTAACATATCTCTTAGTCAAGTGAATCTACATAATATATACAAACAAAAATTCTGCAAAGAACCACTTTAGAAATAGTTAGTGTAACAACATCAACAAAAGACTTGGCATTTTTCTAGCCAAGCAAGTCTCATCAATACAATAATAAGTTGTCTTTTTAAAAGAGTATGTCGAAAGACATTTTCATCAAGATACCTCTGACTGTTTTGAGCAACATAGCCTAAAAGAAAATGAAGGTACAGACTCAGTGAGCTTCAGAAAAGAAGACAAAGTAAATCCAAATTTACCAGACAAGTCAGAGATACGGAAAAGTAAATATTGATTGGCAGGAATATGATATTCTACTTAAGAAACTTCTCTTGGAAATCTTCATTTGATTCAAGTTTTAGTCCTTTCCTTCCTTTAGTCAATTTGTGTTATCTTACTTTTAATATTAAGGTAAAATACCTTTGCTTATTAACTCTTAGAAAAGGAAGTGATATAATTACAGCGTAATTGATCAAACTACATAAAATATAAACTTTATCAAAAAAATTTATTTTCAGAAATACTTTTATTTACTTATTTATTTTTGGTATCAGGAATTGAACCCAGGGGCCCTTAACCACTGAGCCACATCCACAGCCCTTTTTAAAATATTTTACTTAGAGACAGGGTCTCACTTAGTTAGGGCCTTGCGAAGTTGCTGGGGCTGGCTCTGAACTCTCAATCCTCTTACCTCAACCTCCCCAGAAAATGGGATTATAGGTGTGCTCCACCACACCCAACTCTAAAATATTTTCAAATATTTGTTTTCTTCAAAATTATATTTTTGAGTGATATAGTACATATAAATTTTTATTAGTAGATATACTTTACATAAGCAGGTTAAGAATATACTTTGTAATATCTATCAGGAAAATGAACTTAATTTACCACAATGTTTGGGATGGTTATGGTCATTAAAAATAAAACAGAAATGCAGAATTATTTTACTGAAATAAAATATTTCTCTGAAAATTAAAAAAAGTACAGTGTTGGAAAATTACTAATATAAGATTTAAAGAAAGCATGTTTTCACATAGCTGACTCTTAAAATGTTGCGTGGCTTATAAAGATACTGGATTACATGGGTTTGTTCTGGTTTTCTCAGAGCTACACTTTGGTTCATGAAGTTAAGTATTTGTTACCATATTTTGCATTATAGTAGTTTATCTTTTTAGAGAAGGAATCCCTGTGGAGAACCTGTTGAAGGTTTGACTCCCTCTAATCCTACAGGAACACACAGTCTACTTCTCAAAATGACGCATGTAATTTAACGGTCTTTACAGATACTCTTTCCTTTAGAACCTCAGCCGTGTACCAAGGCTCTGATTGGCCTATTTTAAACCTCTGTTCTTCATAATGCATCACACACCTGCATATCGACACAGACTTTAGGCAAATAGACTATATTTTTAAGGTATAAAAGTTTGTGTCACTTAAGAGGGAAAGTGTGGGTATCTCTCTACTTAAATTCACAGAGGCATTTGTAGGATTACTGAGAGAAAAATCAAAAGAATATTTCAACATCTGAAATTTAAAAATGATTTAGTTGGAACAAATGATGAGTACTAAAAATGTAAGCTCAGTGTGATTTCACAAGAAAAAATTTCAAATGAGATGGAAAAATTTCTAGATTTTCAAGCACCAAATCAAATGTACATTTTAATCTTAAACAAATGCTAATTTAAAAAGTTGATGCCTAACAAAAAAGTAAAATAGGATCTGTCATCTAATATACAATCCAAGAAAAACTATATTCAAACTCAAAGTATTAAAGTGAATTAAGAAGGTAAGTATTCCGCAGGAGTATACATCATTTCAGTCTAATTTTAGTATGCAATTCTCCTTATTAAATATCATGAATAAAATAGTCTTATTTATCATCTTATCTCATTAGGTATTGTCTAGAGAGGCAATTTTGAAAAAGAAAAAAAAGTGGTTAAGAAGACCTTATTTTATTCAAATTAGATTTGATCCTTTAAATGTTTATCTACCTAATATAATCTTTTATTAAACAATTCTTCAGCTAGTGTATTTTTTGGTAAAGTTTTAATGACTTTCTTGTAATTAAAAATAGCATATGATATCAAAGACCAACAGTAATTAAAGGTAATCACATTTAGTGAAATGTGTAGAAAATAAAGAGATATGTACATATTTTGTGAAGGACTAATCACTTGATCTGCTGTTTTTTAAGTGAAATGAAACAATGCTTATTATTAAAATATAGGCTAAGTTCTTTGCCCGATTTTCTGCTTTTGTAAAATGCATGGCTTGAGAAACAAGTCTTCAAAAAACAAGGCCTAAAAAAATCTACTACTCAGGGTGCCTTTGAGGATATTTAATTAAAATCTAATCCTGCATTCATTAAGGCTCACATAAATTAAGCTGTCATTCATAAGATTTATGGATTCTCATTTGCATATTGCATACAATTCATCAATTACTCAAGTATGAAAGGAGCACATTTCCCTTGGAGCTGCCTGCTACCCTGCCAACATTTGAAATGAGGGAAAGAGCAAGACTGTCAGGCATTCACACAAACTTTCTTCCAAATGTCTGCTCCTTGATTAATCTAATTTTCTAGATATTCTCTACAAGATATACCAACAGCCCTGGTGCACATTTCTATTATTTCTCCTGTCTTCATCACCCCAATCTTCTAGTCTTTGAATACTTTTTCATGTCTGAGTGATTATTATTTATTTGCTAATGATATGGTGTTGATGATTTCTCTATATTAAAATGGGTCTGATATGTACAAAGAGGTAAGCTGTATGTTTGTTGCTTGTTGATGTTAATTTTTTGCTCTCAGCCATCAACCTATCTGTACAAAGAGGTAAGCTATATGTTTGTTGCTTGTTGATGTTAATTTTTTGCTCTCAGCCATCAACCTATCTTTTGTGTAATAAAAAGTTGAAAATGAGGAAATGGAAAAGCAAGAAGAGAGTATTGCTTTGGAGTGTAGTTAGCATTTCATCTTAGTTTTCAGAGAATCTTAGCGTTTCAGAAGAACCTAAAAACAAAGCTACATAAACAAATCATCTATTCTATTTTTAATATAAAAACAGAGTTCCCCCAATCTGCTGCACATTGCACTTTTTACAGTTTTAAGCAAAGTAGTAACTCAGATTAGTTTGTTTTCACTGTGCATAAAGCATACTGTGTTAATTCACTTGTCTTCTCTGGGGAGTAGATCTTAATTTCAGTGGCACAAGTTGGAAGTAACAGTCCCTTCCAGACCACACTCTGGAAACCTTCCAACAGGCATGTATGTGATCAGGTGCGGAATTTAATTCAAAACACTCCTCATGTCCAGGATTTCTTCAATTAAAATATATGAATGTATCAGCACTTTCAAAAATCACTGCTCCTAAAATGCTATTTCTTTTATGTCAATTTAATTGGGAAAATAGGAAGAAGTGTCTTTCATAAAGCATTAATTTTCTATGGAGTACATGCACTTCAGTACAAAAAGGAAGCATTTGATTCAATTTAAATATTTAGAAAATTTATTAGATAACATGAAAGATTTTATTTTACTATTTAATACTTATCAAAACTGTGATCATACCTACTTGAGAACACATATTGAGAACCCCAAACTAGAATTGCTCAAATTAAGATCTAAACATCTGGGCTAAATATTAAACTATGAGAAGAGATACTTTAAAGTTGATACCATTAGGAAAGATTCTAAGGAAATAAGTAAATGACTCTTAAGGACTATACAAGCATGATCATAAATATTTTCCCTTTACAAAACACTGCTTCAAAATGGGAAAAAAATGTATTCTGCCATAGCAATAATTGCCAGTTACTTTTTTACAAATGCATTTAAGCACAGGAAAACTAAATAACTTTACCAATTTAATCAGAAAGATGAAATCATTATCATGCACAATTTATAAAATGGCGTTCAAAACTGAAAGCAAACGAGAGATAAGCTCATGCTTTTTCTTCATTCAAGTTGGATAGTTCACCATGATTTTCAGAGATCCATGCCTGAGACAATATTGAGTGTATTGTCTGTCTTTTGACTCTTGCATTCTCTACATTTCAGTTTTCCCAGCATGAGCTGTCTACTTTATTCTCCCCAAGTAATGTGATAGAAAGAGAATTGTCCTACTCTATAATAATAAAGCTTATTTTATTTCTTCAATACAAACCACCTGTTTGGCTTTTGTTTCCTCCTTGAGCTTTTTTAACTATGTAAATTAAATATGATAATCAGCTACCGTATGCAGCTTTATAGAAAGTGAATGAAAAGCATATGGGAAATTTTACTTTTTAAAAAGTTGGTTTGTCCCATATAAGAATTCACCTCAGACTAATAAAGGAATCTAACATAAGAGAACACAAAAGCATCCAAGAATGATGAACAAAGAAGGGGGAGAGATATACCAGATCACCTGAAGCACATCTTTGAAATCTAATATTTTGCATTAAACATTTGTACAAATTAAGCGAAATTGCTTCATGTTCCAGAGTTAAATTTGTTTAAAATAAATTATTTCCAAAATGAATGTGCTTTTTAAATCTTCATGTTCCTGTTTTAATTAATAATCAGTTTTCCACCAACATTTCTGAACCAAACCCCACAATTCTAGGCCCTACATAAGAGAGAAAATTCTAGCAGATTATAATGTTGAAAGGAATGAAAAAAATTAAATTGTGTAAAATTTCATTTCAAGCATGCAATTCTAAGAGATGATTATTCCAAAAACCACACACAATAATTACTAATAAGAGAGCTCTGCTCCTCTTTAGGAGAATAAATATATTAAGAAAAAATCAACATGGCAGTGACCTTGACAAGAACCTAGTTGAGGATGGTTTATTGCTGGCAATCAGGATTGATATCCATAGAATGAAGAAGAATGGCTCTCCTGCCAGCACATTGCTATTTATGTTACACCATTTAATATTAAACATTAGGGCTTGTGGGATCTATGGAAAACAATAGCAAAGCAAATGAGAGACCTGGGGACAAGAGAATGAAACTAGCTTAGCACCAGTTGATAACTAAATAGCATGTACAAACTCAATTGTTAGTGTATTTATGTATGGTGATAAGGTTTTCAGTCTCTCCAGAAGAACAACACTAGGTAATTAGAATTACTCAACTAATAGTAAAAGTAATAAACTTCTCAAAATTGTTTTCAAGGCTGTAAGCAAATTAAACCTACCTTATGGGTACATGGGTTACAGAAATATGTCCTACCAGTTCTACCTTCACTTTAAAATCCTTTGATTCATCAGTGTGTCCTAAATACAATGATATGGAATGAACGTGTTATAGCTTCTCCTCTAAAAATCATCTCACCGAGCTGTTTTATATGTGTTCCTTTTCTGAAAGAACATTTAGCACTGAAGTAATTTCCTCATGGTACAATGAAGGTGAATCAGCTTTACTAATATTATAACTAGAAAACTAAAGCAACCAAAAGGACAGAAGAGTTCCAAGGGTGGTCAAAAGCCATTACCTGGGGCTACCAGCCTCTGTGCTCTGCACAAACCTGTTCTCCAAGAAGAATCGAGTATTTAAACTATTTGCAAGTTTCTGTTTCCTAGGTTAAATGCTAAGTACATGAATGACAGGTCCCTTAATTCTGAATATATTCTCAATAAGCATAGAGTCATGAATGTAAAGTTAAAAGTTCTGTTCAGTGAGGAAATATTATTTTTCTTGCATAATGTTGTCTAATTTACATGTGTTCCTTTATCAATATCACATACACATATACATAGAGTACACATATACACACATATATACATATACACATGTGGTAGATATAAAAACATACATGCACTTCATTATTTTGCATTTATAGATACATAAAACCTTATGTACTCTGTTATATACCTCAAAGCTTATTTAGCAAAGAATAAATTTTCTTTTTTATACAGCAATTAAGACTTTTGTTACTGTCCAGTTAGCTATTTTTATTAATTATAATTGCTATGTGAAGCAACAAGAATGACATGTCATTGAATTTTTCTGAAATGTGATGATTTTATTTAAGCAACACCAATGACTAACTTTTCCTAATTTCAGAATGCAATTGTAAATTGTGTCCTTTTGAGAGTTGTAAAGCATTCAAAGCACATCAAGAACCTAAAATTGTATATTTTGTTTTATTTAAAAAAATTGTGTGTGTTCTGAGGATTGAAACCAAGGCCTTGTGCACAGTAGGCAAGCACTCTACCACTAAGTTATATCTCCAGCCCCAATTTGTACACTATAATTAATCAGATTATAATAAATTAGTGTTGTGTGTAGTTTTTAAACAGAATACTATTATAACAATTAATTATTACATACTTCATTTTAGTTTGTCCACTTTACAGAAGGGTAGAGAAAGGCTAATACCTTTGCAATTAGTAGCTTTAACTCCATGAAAAAAGTTCTCTCTATATATGTAATATTAATTAGGGGGCAGGCATGTTAATATACAGACAGGTCTGGGTTAAAAATGCAACAGGATAAAGTCTGATCCTGAGTCTATCACTGGAGTGCATCGTGACTTTAAGTGGCCACTTAACTACTCTATTTCTTGACTTCCTGATCTTTTTTAAAAGGCAATATAGAATATCCATTTTACCTAATTCTAGTGATAACATTAGCATTCAAATAGCAGATTCTGATGCCAGAATTGCTTGGGACTCAAATATTGGGAATTTTTGAGAATGCATGTTCAATCCAACTGGATACCATTGAAAAAAAAATTGATCCTAAATTTCCAGACTCCTTTTCTATGGAAAGAAAGTCAGATCTTAAATTCTTCAGAAGTTATTGAGAGGATCAAAAGGAATAATTTCAGCCCTTATAGTTCCAAAGGTTCTTCTGAGATCATTTTAGTATGTGTTTTTCTTCATCCTGCTGTCTCTCCAACTTATCATTGAATTTGAAGTCAACTAAAATCTCCAAATTATTTTCACACATAATATTGCTAAAAGCATCATTTTGAACTCTTTCAATGAAGGATGTTGGATTCACCTTTATAAAATTTATATTGTCCATATTAGATCTTTCATTCCAGCCTGCCAAGTCTTGGGGATCTTGATTCTGTCACTATCTACAGCTCTTTCTAGGCCCAAGATTATGGAAGAACACCTCTTTCTTTTTCCCCCTTCCTTCCTTCCTTCCTTCCTTCCTTCCTTCCTTCCTTCCTTCCTTCCTCTCTCTCTCTCTCTCTTCCTTCCTTCCTTCCTTCCTCTCTCTCTCTCTCTCTCTCTCTCTCTCTCTCTTTCTTTCTTGTAATAAGATTACTGCAGTGCATGATTACAAATGAGACAAGCTAAAGGTGGTTGGAAGAATATTTATTTCTCTCTACTTTGAGCTTATCAGATGAACATTATCTGTTTGTTTGTTTGTACTGGGGATCCATCCCAGGGGTGCTTGACAACTGAGATATACATCCAGTCCTTTTTGTTTTTATTTTGAGAAAGTGTTTCCTTAAGTTGCCAGGGGTCTCACTAAATTGCTGAGGCTGGTCTGGAACTTGCGATTCTTCTGCCTTTTTCTCCAGAGTCACTGAGATTACAGACCTGGGCCACCGTGGCCTGCACTTTATCAGTTCTACTTCAAAGGTTTTATTCAATGTATCCTTCCCTTCATTATCTCTTCTGCTGTCCTACTTCAGCCTTTAGTTTAATTACTTTTCTTCTTTGCTTAAAAAACATCAATTGGCTCCCTATTCCCCAGAGTAGAGGTCAGCAAATTACAGTCTGCAGGCCAAATCTTGCCTACCTGCTTTTCTAAATACAGTTTTATTGGACCATAGCCACAACCATTTGTTTACTTATTACCTACTGCAGCTTTCCCACTACAATGGCAAAGTTGAAGAGTTGCAACAGAGGCCATATGACTTGCAAAGCCTATAATATTTACAATCTGGTCCTTTCCAGAAACTCTTTGCCAACTACCTCCTACAGGATATTTCCAAACCCTTAAGCATGACACTAGAATCTCTTTATGGTGTCTGAACTCGAATTCCCATTTTAGTATCATCTCACCACAATTCCTTCTCTTTGGTTTTTATGATCTTTCCCACCTCTGTATGCTTACTCATATCACTTCCTCTATCTGCAAACTGAAATTTCACAATTTAATTTCACAGTTTCATTTCCAGAATCAATCCTACCTGTATAGCAAAGTCCTTTATAAAGAAATAGCAATCGTAAATAGTAATTGAAAATATATATGCTCATACTTTATTTTAATTTTAAATTATACTGCTATTGGATATATTTACTCTTTGGACCAACTTTGATAACTTTAACACTGCACTAGTACATAATGAGAATTAACATTGAGAGTGTTTTTCTACCAGAAAGTGATTTGAATAGCACTAGGGAGCAGGCCCCTTAGATGTAAAAAGGCAACCAAATAGTCAGGTTATACTGATATGCCAGTTACTTCATAGAAAAAAAGTTAGTCATTTTGCAGTTTTACAATATAGGATGGCATTTTATTAATGATAGCAACATTTTATAAAATGGTCCATTTGTCATCATAAAGAATTCATATTATTCTCTTAAAATGAATATTTTATATATAATCTTAGTTCATAAAAATTCTTCCTACAAGTCAAACCAAAGCACACCCATTAAACATGTTTAAAAATAAAACAAACTCAGATATGTACTTCTTCCTACTATGAAAAGCATTGCTCAGATGGGTTAATGCTCCTCACTATGTAGTTAAGGGAATGAAGATTCTAAAAGTAATTTAGAGTCTGAGGAAAAAAGAGTCTGGTTATTTTTACTCACCATGAAATAATGCACTTTAAAATTTTAGCCAATTTGTTATAATACAACCTACCTACCTATTATACAACAGAATAGGTATTTGTGATAATGAGAATTTCAGCCAGATTCCAGCTGTCAAAGTGAAATTAAAGACACTCTGCAAATGGCAGCTGCAAATGATTGCTGGCATTTTATACCTCACTCTTTATTAAAAAGTCACATATAATGCCTTAAAAATCTATATTGGTGGTACTAGCCACCAGAAAGTATTGTGATGCATTAAGAGAGTATGGAGCCCAGTGCAGTGGTGCACACCTGTAATCCCAGTGACTCTAAAGGCTGAGGCAGGAGGATTGGGAGTTCAAACCCAACCCTAGCAAAAGTGAGGCAGTAAGCAACTCAGTGAGACCCTATCTCTAAATAAAATACAAAATAGGGTTGGGGATGCGGCTCAGTGGTGAAACCCTGGTAACCGCCCCCCCCCAAAAAAAAAGAGAGAGTATGGAAAATGTCATTAAAGTAGTAGAGATATGCATGCTTTCTCTAGACAGCAACCCCAAGCAATAACAAAGAGTTTTGAAGAAACAGAGCTTAGAAAAATAGCTGTGCATATTTCTAGCAGTCACAGATGGGCCACTATTGAAAATTAACCTTATTAGAAGAGGGAAAATATTTGTCCTAGGGTATTTGTGATATTTTTAAAATAATAGATGACCATGATGTTTAATTACAATAAGATTCATTCAAAAATTAAGTATTTATTAAGTATATACCAGTATACCTCCACTCAAGTCCAAAAGTATGATGACAAAGATCTTGAACACAGGGACAATTCTACTGATCAAAACAGAAAGTCACATGGAAAAGCCTAGTTATTTAAAGAAAATAAATTCATAATGAGAAACATAAAATCAAAAACATGGATAAACAGAACTGTGTGATTGCAGAAAAACAAGAAAAATAGAGCCTGATACATTTGAGGGGTTAGATAATACAAGTGAAAAAGTGAGAGCATTCTAACATATTCAAAGTACAATTTTACTTCTTATAAGAAAGATGGAGTCAATATGAATTTTTGCTTCCTTTCCTAAGAGTTTGCCTGGAAGAATACGCAGATGAGATAATCATAACATTAGGATTAGAACAGCAACAGTAGATTTTCTTAATTGATCCAATGTACATGCATACATTTACCCATTTAATAGTTATTGAACTTTTATAATACATAATGTATTAAATAACATGTGCTCAGCTCTGCAGTACACAAAGGATTCAAATATGAATGGTGCTTTCTTAAAAGAATAAACAGAGCATAGAAAGTGTATGTGGAAAACTTTAATACCACACACAATGTAATCAAGGACATTTTAGAAGTTGAAAAGTAAAAGCGATGCAAATTCAAAAGAGAGAGCTAGGGGTTGTGTGAAACAACCAAGGTATATTGGGGAAGGTGGCCTTTGAGAAGGATTTGGAACAATGATGGGTCTTGGAGACCTGAGGAGAAGGAAAGAGGTAGAGATGGTGCATTCCTGGCAAAAGCAAAGGAATTAAAGCCACAGAATGTGGAGTGTTTATGAAAAACAAGTCGTTTAAGTTGATGAAAGGATCATTTCCAATAGAGAAGTAAAGAGAGATAAACTAGAAGTACTTCAGAAATGATTCATAAAACACCTTGAGTTAAAAACAACACCAGATTGATCTTTTCATATAGCCAGGCAATAATAATTGAGGTAGTTTTTGTTTCTTCATTTAGTTCACTGCTCTAGTCATTGCTATAGTTTGGTTTTCAACATAAGTGGAGAGACTATGAGCAAGGATATAATTTAGAAACTCTCTTATTCTGAAGTTCATGTTGTTCCAAACTATACCCATAGTTTAGGCTAGAGGCAATAGTAAATGGTGAAGTTGGGAGAATATGAAATTATCAACAGTGCTTGATTGTATATGAAATGAGGAAGTCAAGTGAAGGAAGTCTTTATATTAATAATATCTAAAAATATTAGAGCTTGCTTGGTTGAAACGTAACTGATCTTGATGGAAACAGAAAAGATGACCAAGAATGAAAGTGAACCCAAGTGCAAGTTTTAGTATATTTTGATGATGGTGTTCATGTTGTATGTGGTGTTCATCAAGTAGTTGGACAAGTGTTCCTAGTGCTCAGGAAAGACAGTGACATATTGGAAGTCATCTGCACAGGGATAATAATTCAAATGATGAGTGAGGTTATATTATAAGATAGAATGGCTATTGATTACTCCCACATACTCACAAGGCTTGATGTACTTTCATCTGTAAGAGAAGTTCACAGGGAAGTGATTCTCCAATGAGCAGTACCTCTCCACCATTCCAATTGAGAATCAATTTTCAATCATCAGAGACATAGGGAAATAGAATATGATGGAGCAGAATAAGGAGGAAAGAAAATTTTGTGTCACACGAGTTCCAGTTTTAGCAGTCTATTAATGGATTAAAAGAGTTAAATAGTGAAAAAGCTATACTTACAATATTAGTTGAAAAATAAAATTCAGAGAAAGAGAAGACAGAATGATAGGATGCAGAGAAGTAAAATGAAAACTTACTAGGGCAGAAAACTTTGTCAAATACTGGAGAAAAAGCAGAAAGAAAGAGAGAATAAAAACTGAGACCATGTGGCAACCACGAGGTCACTGGTTACTTTAAAGGATAATTGAGAAATTTTAAGTAAACATTTTTGTGGAAGACAACATAGAAGACATTGTAGAATATACTGGAGATGGAAAAAAGGGGCAAATCAACTACTGTTATAAGAAACTGACCAATGAAAAGAAGAGAGGGAATCATGGCTTGAGGCATTAATTGTGTTTAAGGAAGATAAATTCATGTTTATAATAGCACTGTTCAAAAGAGAGTTCATGAAAATCTATCAGAAATTTTTGATTTTGTAGAAACCATTTCAAAAAATTTGAAATTGAAGAGTTTTTAATAATATATTTTCTTAGAACAACATTATCTTTTAACAATTAATAAATATCAAAATTACTGAGATAGCTTACATTCTGTTTTTCCTATTATCTCTCCTGAAACTGGCATGCACTTTACACTTACAGATTATCTCTATTTGTTCTATCTATATTTCAAGTGCTCAAGAGCCAAGTGTGGGTGAGAACTGTTGTACTAGATGGAACAGTACAGGAAGTAGACAGCTATGAGCCTGCAATGGCTTTTGAAGTTGTCACTTGACTGTTAAGTTTGGTTAGCTGGTCAGTAAGAACCATTACACATGTATTTATTTTCTCTGTATTTTCTCCTGAAGTAGAAATAGAAGCAAAGAGAAGGCTTTTGAATTGAGAATCACAGAATATTATTAAAGCTGCTTTTTGTAACTGAGCAAGAATAATTATTTGAAATGGTATCTTAAAGTAAAGGTCTCTGAAGCTAATCACATGAGCTTTTAAACTTACAGAGTAAAAGTTGAATGTAGAAAACATTTCCAGGATTTCTGTAGTAAAAGACACAATATAAACATGAGACTAAAATTGGTTTAAGAATTTCAAAACCATTCCTCATGAAATCAAAATTATATCAACTTGTACAAATAAAAGGTCAGGAACTTTCCAAATAATTGCATCCAGACTTTGTCTCATTAACTAGAATCCCACACGCAAGAGTAATTCAACATCTATTGGATTTATCCTTCACTCACTCTGTTTTCTCAAGACTGATGAAGACAGCCAAATCACACATCTGGCACATCTTCTTCAACTCATTTTTTTTTACTACCTACATCAAATAAAATGAATTCCTAGTACTTCACTTCTTATCAATCAACCAAAGAATTCACTGTAAAACAATATATATATATTATTTGAGGAAAGCTTTCACCTAACAAGTAATTTTCTCTCCAAGTATGTACACCATTCTCATTGACATTTCAAAACTAATTAATAAGAGAGCAATATAGCTTATTGAGTTGGACTGGGGATGCAGCTCAGTGTTAAGAGTATTTGCCTAATACATGTGATTCCCTGGGTTTGATCCCCAGCACCACACACACACACACACACACACTCACAGAAACACACACACAAACACACACACACCAAGGAAGAAAGAAAGAAAGAAAGAAAGAAAGAAAGAAAGAAAGAAAGAAAGAAAGAAAGGAAGAAAACAGCATATAGAATGTAAAATTAGACTCTTCAACATGTATATAATGTTTTAACTTTAAAAATCACATAAAAAGCAAATTCTGCACTACTTCTTTGAAACTTCCTTAATTTCTGCTTTATATTTCAAATGATTGCATTTCAAAAAATTTTCACCTGGCAACTCTGATGGATCTCAGGTTCAAGGCCTGCCTCAGACATTTAGTGAGACCTCCTTCTCAAAATAAGATAAAGAAAAAACTAGATGTAGCTCAGTGGTAGAGTGCTCCAGGTTCAATCCTCAGTAATGCCAGACAATTGAGAGAGAGAGAGAGAGAGAGAGAGAGAGAGAGAGAGAGAGAGAGAGAGAGAATTTTGTGTATGTTAAATTAGTATAGTACAGATTGGTGGACAAACTCAAAGAATTAGATGACAAGGCATAAGGTAAGATAAATTGTTAAGCTCAGTGATACATAATTGTATCTGTTACTGCCTTAGATATGTATATATGTTTAATATATCATAACAGTCACTTCTCGGTACATAATGAATTATTTTAAAGTGAAACGTTATTGATTATGTTGTCACATGACAATACCATGCATGATGTATTGTCATTATTCACATTGAAAACACAAAATTAGAAAACATTGATTTGAATATTCTATGCAAAATTAAATTTTAAATTTATTTTATTTAAATGTATTTTAAAATGAAGTACATCTACCTAATATTTGCCCTTGACACTTAAGTGAAGTATATGATTTCCTATTTCATATGAGTAAAGATGGCTTGAAATGGCAGACATTAGCACAGTGGTAATATATTACCAACAGGAAACATTAGTGAATATTATTAATTTTCTTGACAAAATCCAGTTCTAACTGCTATAACTCAAATGAGAAGAGGCACATTTCCCTTTTTCTTAACTCTCTAATGTTATTTTTATTATTCAATTTCTTATACAGTTGACTTACTATATATGTTTTATCCTCCCACCTAAGTTCAAACAGGTTCCTTGAAACTATGCCTACGGCTTATTTGGCATACCTTTTCCCTGCAGAGGAACAAACCTGCAGAAGGCATTCAATAATTGATTTTTTAAATTTTGATTATTGGAAGGAGAAAGGGAAGGAAGCATGCCCACAAGGAAATGCTTTATTGGATAATGCTAAGGACGGACAGATTGGCATAAAAACATTGATCATACAATAACTTTGTTCATTCCCTTGTTTATCCAGGAATGGAACTCAAATCTAATTATTTCTATTATCATGATGGGGAGTAAAGTGTAAAAAAAGTGAAAAGTGTAAGTAAAGTGAAAAAAAAAATAGAACATTTAATTAAGGAAACATTCTACAATGTACTTGCTTATTCTATTTAATGTGGTATTTTTACTTTTCAATTAATATAAGAAAACATACAACAAAATATTTCCTCAAAATGCTTGATACATAATGCCTTTACAACTAGGTCTAAAAGAGATGAGTTTATATGCTAACTTTGAAATGTGAAACAATTCTTATCAATGTTTAAATATATAAAACAAAATTATTAAATAGATACAGTGGATAAAGAAGTAAAGTAATCATCCTTCCTAAAGCTCTTTAATTAAATGATAGTAATTTTTCTTCCATATTGTCTAGGATATTCTGGCACATACAAGTAAACAAGCAACTTAGTACAAAATTGAATTAGGAAGTAATGTCATCTTATAGAATGCTTATCTACAGTCACTTAGGACAGGAAAAAGATGAATCTCAATAGAATCACTGGAAATTAAGTTTTAAATAATCCACTATGAAAATTTAATTAATAAAGAAATTGATATTTTTCTCACTTAAATTTTCAACTACTAACAATCATTACTAGCCTTTTATTCTTTCTTCTCATCCCCTCAAATACCATACAATGAAACTGTAACACATAAAGTGTTCTAATCACTAACAAGCAAAACCTTGATTAGTTTATTTTACTGTGAGTATAATTAATCTTAGAAGATTTATTTACAGTTTTAAATTTGAAATTCTATACTTACAAGAATTATTCCCTTGGGGGGGGGAAATGAACAAAAATGCAAACAACTTCTATTTGTAATTCTCTCAACCAAGTAGAGCTGATAATGAAAACTAAAAATATGTTTACTATCAGTAAAGGTATTTCTACTGTCCTTCCTCTTTTCAGACTCTTCCAAATCTCAGCTTTGGAATATCTCAACATCATCTTCTTCATCTGATTTTTCCCCCCTAGAAGCTAGGTAGATTTTAATCTTTCTTTTTACCTGGGAGGATCTTCCAAAGGTCAGTGCAGAGGGATCAGTATAGAAAAGTCTTAAAGAAGCAAAATTTGCCTTACATTTGTATCATGTCTTTAGTATCTCCTCTCTAAAGACAATGTAGTATTTTTACTATTTCTCTGAAGATACTCATGAAGCTCATAGCAAAGTTTCCCCCCCTAATTTCACATAACAATGGAAAGACTAAAACACAGACTTGATTGGACAATTCTTCTGATAAAATAACCAGTACTGATGTTCAGGTACTTGCACAGTGGCATGCTGAACAAAGTAGAAGCATGAGTTTTCAGTTATATGGAGGGCAAGACACACATACCCAAAGACCAAGGTTAAATAAAAAGACACTTAACTCAGTGACTAAATCACTGATAAACTTACTGTCATGTGAATGCAAAAAGGATAGATCATGGAAGGGAGAAATAATAGTAATATTTTTTGGACCCCAAGACAAAACAAACCCTAGATCAATATGTTGGATAGACTGGAGGAAAAAAGCCACAACAAGAGACAAGAATGTAAGTGATAAATGGAGATGAAAATCATAACAGTACAGATTTGAGAAAACAGTGATAAGGCTCCCTAGTCTCCTTGATTTCAGGGGATGCAGTTAGAAGAATTATTAAGGCCAGGAAGCCAGACACTTTGCCAAAGCTTTCACTGTTTTATACAATCCTCAAACCAATTCTGTAGGTAGCTATGTCCTTTCTCACGGATAAGAAAAGGAAGGATTTAAGTATCTTGCCTAAATCTCCTGAAGCAGGTAAATGGCAAAGCCCAAAAAATAAACCTGATTTGGAGGATATTCTATGACAGGAAATAATGTGTGACTTAATTCCCTATGTGATTTTCACTTCCTAAATACCTTTAAACAGTTTTTATGACTTTATTAAATCAGTGATTTGGGAAGATTGATATGGGTGTTTGAAAAAAGAACTTATAATGTATTCACATTTGCAAAAGAGAAATTTATACTTAAAAGGTCTTTTGCATGTCTCTCTCAAATGAAATGATTCAATCCTTGTGACATATATTTGTTTTCATGTGATCTCAGCTTCCCATAATTATGCTAAAAGTCAACTGACTTGCAGAAAGATTTCATCAGGTTGAGAGAAACTCTAAATCTTGGAGAGTAAAAGAGAAAATATAAGAACCACATGCCTATTTTGCTTCTTTTCATTCTGAAACCTAAACAACCCAGAGGACAGATAAGGTGTGAATGAGAAAATTATATTATCCTGACATCTGTTGGAAGTCTCATTTAACTAAAAGCGTTTCATTTAATAAATTTATTTTTTGCAGTGACAGCGTTTCTCCTAAATAATAGGAAAAACAATAGTTAGTGATTGACCATTTGATGATTTGGAAATGATAATCTTTGGATAAATTATTCACTTTATTATGTATTTTAACTTAATAATGAAACAGAAATAAAACTCATGAATTCTAAAGCTCATAAGAGAATGAAATGCATTGTCCCAAACAAGACACTTGGGATTTTCACAATGTTTTGAATCAATTACTTCATACTGGATATGTTTAAGAAAGCATCCAAAGGCAAGATCTGAAAGTCCTGATGAAGAAAACACTGAAAGAATGTGTGTGATCTTGCTGAAGGACAGTAGAAACCACAGAAACATCCCATGGCTTTGGAGAATCAAATATCTAGAGTATGGTGTATATTATTATATACATTATATATACAACCAAAAAAGGTTTTGCTGGAAAGCAAATTAAACTTAGGATCAGAGACTTTCTTTTATTTATTCAGTTAGCTTTGGCAAATCTATATCTGAATCTGTTTCTCATGTATAAAGTGGCAATAATACTATCTGCATTTAAAGTGAACATCAAAGTATATCACATGTATATAATTAGATTATAAACTAAATACAGAAGTGCTATGAAAGATTGTTTTTGTTAATCTTTTTTTTTCTAAAATAATTCTCCCTTTTCACTATTTCTTTCCAAAAATCTCTTAAATAGGGAAGAATTCACCTGTCCCTATTTGTTCTCATTTTCTTTCTTCAAGTTCTACCAGAGACTTACTGTCAAAGGAATGTATGTAATAGACACACATATGCCTGTGAAAATGAATGCTCTGAAGTAATGGAATCTTCAAATGTAAGTAACATACAAACTTTGATAAGCACATCATAAGATTTGACCTCAACATGAAAGGGAAGAAAAGCAATAACTGCATTCTTCTGTCATAAAACAGAGCTTCTAATGGATGTCTAAATTGTAGTCTCATGGCACAAAAGGCTAACTGGAACATGGCTTCATAGATTTCAGGTTTCTATCCACAAGACAGTTCCATTCAAATGGAATGGGACTAGATTAAGAAATAATTCAGAGTGAATTTTCTTGGGAAACTAATCACCAAACCAATGTAATACCTTTAACAGCCTTGTAACTGTGCAATTCTGTGCCCAAATGACAGTGTTCAGAACTGAGTGGTACTTTCTATTTCATCAACTATGGTGAGACCACACTGAAACTTGCCTTTATCCAAGCAAAGCAGAGTATCTCCGCCCAAGAAAACTGGAGGGATCTCTGGGGAAAATAAGCAGGTTACCATGTTCCTCAAAACATCTGAGTCATGCATACTTATTAACAACTAAGATAATACTCAAGAAGTAATCCTCACTCTGTAATCAATGACATCACAGATAAGGAAAAGTCTTCCAGAATGGACAGTAAGAAAGAGGACACTCCTAGAGAGGAATGAAAGAGAATGTGGAGAGTAAATTCTTCCCTTCAGAGAAGAGAAAAATGAAAGCTTGGAGTTTAAGAATAGAAAAATCAATTATGCTTGGAAATTCAGATTTGGTACTGTTGAAGTGAGCTTAAGTAGCTCAATTTTTTTTAAGAACTCAGCACTTAAGAAGCCATATTAATTTTAATAAGATGAAATCAACTTCAAATATTCCAGGTCATTGGTACAACCTCACTACTAAGGTCCTTTTGGAATTTGAATCTCCTCGGCAGCAGCAGCAGCCTATTTTCTACCATGTCTAGCATTAGCATTTCAGATACAAGAAATGATGAAAGAAACCCCATAGATGTCTTCAGATTAACTTTGGTCATCTGAGCAAGTTAATGAGTAACTGATGCCAACATCAGTTGCTCATGTAAGTTTGTAGAAGTTTCTGGGTTCCTTCACAAAAAATAATTAGTTGAACTTTGAGGTTCTCACAAACTACAAATTTGTGCTAGGCCAATTTATAGTCAAACTACTCAATAAAATATATCTTAAAATGTACTTATTACTTTATAACAAATGACATCATAGACAAAGGAGTTTCATGTAAAGTGTACAATAATAAAGAGGAGATTCATAGAAAGGAATGGAAAATATTTCATGCTCAAGAGATTCCTCTTAATAGTGTACACATTTCTCTGGTAAAAACCAAGCATTGATGTTTTATAGTACTTACAAGCAACTGTTTTTGCATGTATGAAATTACGTTATCATCATATATGAATAGCTATATATCAAAATATCTATTTTACACAAAAAGGACAATAATTTTTATAGGAAAACATTGCCTACAACTCAAAACACTTAGAAAATTGAGGTTTAAAATTAAATTTTATAATTCAGTCAGCACCATGTGTAGAATTAATAAGAAAGAACTATTAAAATAAGCTTCCCATCTGAAAAAGTGTATGTGCCCAGGCTGGGCTGCATACAGGGAGGCTCTGTAGGATTCTGCCACTTTCTTCAGTACATGTTTGATAAAGACAAATTCAAGAGCTATATTTACTTGAGAGTGTCTCTCCTGGGTCCATGGAAGGAAACAAGGAAATGTGAATTCTGCCTTTCAAGCCTCATTTCCCTATGGATTCTAATTGAATTATGCCTTAATGGGCCCTTGTATAGTACTAGAGCAGCTTTCTTGACACAAAGAGACATAACATGTTTCAGGTAGAAGTTTTAGAACACTCTGGTCCACTCTAATATTCCTGAGGTGTAGAAATGTCCTTTGCCCACTATGTACATGAACCTTCCAGGTAAACAAACCAGATATTCTGGGCCGGGGGGGGGGGGCGA